>NC_091069.1:110517516-110820547 GCF_032405125.1 Capricornis sumatraensis
AGAACACATTTAATTTTTTCTGAGTTTTTCTTCGCTCCAATCCAGGTTTCATGTTGCCTAGTTTTAAAATTTTCCCTCACAGATGTAGAAAACAAACTTATGGTTACCAGAGGGGAGACCTCTGAGAGGAGAGATAAATTGGAAGTTTGGGATTGACATGTACACACTACTATATATAAAATAGATGGCTAATAAGGACCCTGGTGGCTCAGCGGTAAAGAATCCACCTGCCATGCAGGAGACCCACGTTCCATCTCTAGGTTGGGAAGATCCCCTGGAGATGGGAATGGTAGCCCACTCTAGTATTGTTGCCTGGAGAATTCTGTGGACCGAGGAGCCTTGTGGGCTGCAGCCCGTGGTGTTGCAGAGTCGTACACGACTGAGCGACTAAGTCTTCTGCTTTCCTTTAGCGCAAGAAACTCTACTCAGTACTCTCTTATGACCTATGTGGGAAAAGAATCTAAAAAAGGGGGATATATGTATATGTCTAACATTCACTTTGCTGTACACGTGAAACTAACACAACATTGTAAATCAACTATACTCCAAAGGAAATTTTTAAAAATGAATAAATCACCCTAAAAAATTTTTCCTTGGCCTTTTATCTTTATTTGAACATTTGTAGTTCTTGGTCTTCTTGGATTCTAATAACTTATGCTGATCACAGTAAGTCCTGTATATGGCTATGCTTTTTGCATGGATTCAGTCATCGGAACCTTATGTCAGCACCGTGATGCGGACTCGTGGTTGCTGTTTTGTGGATAACGCGAAACGAGAGGTGAAGGAGCTTGTTTGGGCTCGCGGTCGCCCAGCGGGGCAGTGGCTGCGCTGTGACTGCACCTGGCTTGTTCTGAGCTGTGTGCACGCCATGCCCACTGCGCTAGGCTGGTGCAGCCCTTCTGTGTCCCATGTCCCTGGATGGCAGGGACATTATCTTTGTGTTTTGGTCCTTCTGAGGTCTCTAGTACAGGCCTGTCAGTACCTAATAGAAGTTTTTAGAAGGTACTTTCTAGTTTCTTTAGGAGGAATCATTCCTGGGAACTCCTTGGCAGGCCAGTGGTTAGTCAGCAGGACAGCAGCACTTTCTTACTTGGGACCTGAATTTTGATCTCTGGTCAGGGAACTAGGGTTAGGGTCAAGGAACTTAGGATCCTATAAGCTGTACAGCTCCACAAAAAAAAAAAGAAAGAGGAATCATTTCTGTTTCACTGTGTCAGGGAAGGAATCGCTCTTGTGCTGAGTGGAACGCAGTAGTCAGGTTCTTAGCTTCTGGGGAGAAGAGAAGCTCCTTTCTGTGGCACCTTCTGCCGTAAGGGTGGTGTCATCTGAGGTTATTGATATTTCTCCCAGCAATCTTGATTCCAGCTTGTGCTTCATCCTGCCTGGCATTTTGCATGATGTACTCTGCATATAAGTTAGCCACCCATATTGCTCTCTTTTCTCAAACCAGCATTTTTGAACGTGGAGGGATGGGGCTTGTTCTCAGTGTGGGAGCTTCTGGTAGAGATCTTGCCTGCTCGGAGCCGTCTTCTCTTTGCCAAAATATAGCCCATCCTTGGAAAGTATAAGGATGTGAGTTACCCCAAAGGAGTGGATTCTTTGCTCTCAGCTGGCCTGCCCACTCTTCCGGGTGTGCCCTCGCATCTCAGTGAAGATTAAATCAAGCTCTTCCTTTGCCTGCAGATGCAACTCATGCAACTGAGCCAGATGGCTCAGTGGTAAGGAATCTGCCTGCAAATGCTGGAGAAGAGAGTTGGGTCCTTGGGTCAGGAAGATCCCCTGGAGTAGGAAATGGCAACCCATTCCAGTTTTCTCGTCAGGAGAATATCATGGACAGAAGAACCTGGCAGGCAACAGTCCGTGAGGTCTCAAAGAGTTGGATATGACTGGGCACGTATGTGAAACACAACTAATCTCAGGCTGATCAGTTTCTCAAACACGGTTGTTTGCTGATATTCCAGGTTGCCCTGTCTTGCCTTGGTAGGCAAGCAGGGACCTGTAACTCCCCTGGCAAGTCAAGACAGACAGCAGGCCAACCATTAGCTTGCTCAGACCTCACCTGGAACAAAGTCAAGCTCCCTTTGGAAGATTCAGACTCTTGTTTGCTGTTGGATTGGGCATGATCAAGAGGAGAGACACTGAATCTTTTATCCATTTGCAAATGATACATGGTAGGCATTAATCAGAGATCTGCTCTGGGAAATGGTTGGGCTGATCCAAACTCCTTCATCGGAATACTTGGAGCGCTTGGTGCATTGAACCGTCATGAGCGTTTTAGAGTTGGAAGGGGCCACTTTGGCTTTCACATTTGATAGTTGACAAAACATCAGTTCTCCAGCAGTTTGACCCAGACAAGTTCTATCATGGGAGTAGATTGGAGTGAGCACTCCCTGAGGTTATGGGCCATCTGTCCTGGAGTGAGGCCACTGAGATGGAAAGACAGCCTTCTAGAAACTTGGAGTGGTGGTCAAGCAAGAGGCATATGCATAAGATTCAAATAATAAGGAAAGGACTAAGCTGCAGGTCATCACCCATAGAGACCCCTGGGTCACTGCCCACATCTGCTTCATGCTCAGTGGATCTTGGTGTCTTGCCCGGAGCCTGGGATTGGTCCTCTTAGGGTGATGTGTGGAGTTGTTCATTCAAGACTCTGCAGAACAAGCCTGGTGGAGGTTGGTGGTGTGAGGGCATAGCCTTGGGGTGTGAACCCTTTAGACAAGGACTGTGCCTCTGCCGGGACCGTGGGCACTGGGCCTGTCTGATCTCTCAAAGCTCTGTGTTAGACTCTGCAGTATAATTGACCTCATTGCCCCGCTCCCTGAATGCATGTAATCAGGACCTGAGTCCCGTACTCACACAGTGGACCACAGCTAGCAAAGCCTCTTCCGGGTGAGAAGCATCTTAAGGCAGCTTCCTGAATTGAGCAGAGTCTCCTCTCACCTGACTTGCTATCTCAGCATCATGGTTTCCTCTTTCCCCCAGCGGGAACCCTACCCCTCGTTCTGCCTCCTGCCCTCGCGCTTGGTGCTGCCCTGGATTCGGGTGGTGCCAGTCCTGGTGGCCGAGGAAGAAATCAGTGCCTCTTTCTTGCTTCCTGGCTGGGGTTGTGGGTCCCAGAGTGTCCCATCTGGTATTTCTCCCTTCACTGTTCTAAGACATGCCACTTGGTGGACTGGTTTGGTGACCTTATTAGAACCAGCACTATGGAGTCATTACTTACTGCAGTTTCATTCCTTGACACTGGAAACTTCCCCTAAGCCCTCAAAACAGCTAGATGAAAGCTGGAAAATCTGGTGGAACAGAGAAGGGAGAAGAAGAGAAACAATGGCTAGAGCTGAGCCCGCTCCTAGTTTCACTCCGGTTGAATTTTATCAGATGGCTGATAACCGTGCCTGTAGCCAGTTATGAGAGTTTGGACGCCCATATCCAAACACATGGCTTCTTTGTTCCTGGTTCAAACCACAGAATGGATTTTGTGGATTCCAGCGAGAATACCATTGGTGTTAATGGAATAGTAGGGTTGTCTTAGTCCATTTGGGCAGCTGTAGAGAAATACGAGAGACTGGGTATCTTCAGAACAATGGATATGTATTTCTCACAGTTCTGGAGCCTGAAAGTCTAGGTTTGGGGTTCTGGTGAGGCTCCTCTTCTGGGCTGCAGAGTTGCCAGCGCCTTGCTGTGTCCTCTGATGGAAGGGCCAAGGGAGCTCCGTGGGGGTCTCTATAGGGCACTAATCCCCCTCAGGAGAGCTCCACCCCCATGATCTAAGCACCTCTCAAAAGGCCCTGTCTTCTAACATCACCCTCTTAGGCATTAGGATTTTAAGATGAATTTTGAGGTGACGCAGATGGTCAGACCACACGTAGAGAGGAAAGACCAAAGAGGGGATTGCGCTTGGCTAACGTGGGTTGGTTAAGCCAGACCCGGGCAGCATTTCTATTCCTTCTAGCTACGTAGACTTTAAAATTTTTATTTTAAACGTTAAAAAAAAAAAAGAATTTTTTCGGCCCCATGTGGAGTGCGGGATCCTACTTCTCTGACCAGGGATCAAACTCGTGCCCCCTGCATCAGGAGCACAGAATCCTAACCCCTGGACTGCCGGGGAAGTCCCTACGTAGGCATTTAGAAAGTGATTTGCTGCTTTGGTTTGACTTTTCTTTGTCTTCTTTCCATCCCTGTGGTCGACTGCCAGCACATTGTATTAAAAAAAAAAAAATCCAGGCACTCCTCCTCTGCCACAAAACATGGTCCCCAAGTCTTATTGAGGGGGCGTGTTTCAAGGTCTCTGGGGAGGTGGAAAGTATGTGGGGTGTGACCCTGCCTCTGCAGTGGTGAGGGTTCATCGCTCTGACCTTCTGGACTGTATTAGAAGGTCATTCTTAGCGTGTCTTCATCCCTCTGGGAAGAATGAGGAACCCCAAATGGTGGCTGCTCCCAGAAGGAGCGGGCAGAGAGGAAGGGGAGGCAAAAGAGAAGGAAGACCAGTAAGACGCCTCTGAATTTCTCGTATTTCTCCTCCTTCTGCAGAGGCTTTTTACCAAAAATTACCTTTCCTGGGATGTTATTTATTATTTATATTTTCTTCCGGCAAGTCAGAAATTTCATTTTTCCTTTAAGAGGATGGAGGGAAGGAGGATAACTTTCCTTTCCTGGGGCTGTTGAAACAAAGTAACAAAACTAGGTGACTTAGGGCACCGTTTATTCTCTCATCCATCGGAGGCTTGAATTCCAAGGTGGAGGTGTCAGCAAGGTGGGTGTCCCCAGGGGCTCTTTGGGACAATCTGCTCCATGTCTCTTCCCAAGCCCGTTGTCCTCCTTGGTGTTCTCAGCTTGTACACACATTATTCCCACCTCTGAAAACAACATACCCTCTTTGGAAATGGCTAGTTGCTCAGTTGTATCTGACTCTTTGCACCCTCATGGACTGTAGCCCACCAGGCTCCTCTGTCCATGGGATTCTCCAAGCAAGAATCCTGAATTGGGTAGCCGTTCTTTTCTCCAGGGGATGTTCCCCACCCAGGGATCGAACCTAGGTCTCCTGCATTGCAGGAGGATTCTTTACTGTCTGAGCCACCAGGGAAGCCCACCCCCCCCAAACCAAAGCTTTGTGTGTTGAGTCTGATGTGAACAGAAGGAGAGGAGAGCTTTGTCGGCCAGGGGTCTGTTCCCATGGTAGGCGCTGTGAGGCACTTTCAGTTTCACCTGTGAAGTTAATTTCACTGTGAGCTCAGTTCTGCAGGTAGGTGTAGTTTCTTCCGTTTTATGGATGAGGAAACTGAGTCTCAGAAGATGTTACCGGCCCAGTCACCTACAAGCTTGTCAAGGAGTGCTGGGCTGAGATCCAGGTTTCTGGCAGCCAGGTGCTTTTCCCATGTGCTGTGTTTAACTGCCTTCTTTCCACCTGCCTTTGTTTACCTTTTTATTTTTGAGCATAGTTGATTAACAATGTGCCCGTTTTAGTTAGTGGTGATCACCCACATGTGGACATGCCTTCTTAAGACCCAGAAGTAGGGCTCCAGGTGGACGGATATGTGCGTCCTTGTGTTATTTGTAACAAGAGTTCGTTTCCCTCCACTAGACTGGGAGTTCCTTAGTCCATTATCTTTAAAGTTCTGGGGCAGAACGATCTTTAACTCCACTTGTGTCCTGCTTTAAAAAAAAAATTTTTTTTAAATTTATTTTGGGTCTCCTGGGACTTTGATGCTGCGTAGGTTTTTCTTTTGGAAAAGGCAGTGGCACCCCACTCCAGTACTCTTGCCTGGAAAATCCCATGGACGGAGGAGCCTGGTGGACTGCAGTCCATGGGGTCGCACAGAGTCGGACATGACTGAGCAACTTCACTTTGACTTTTCACTCTCATGCATTGGAGAAGGAAATGGCAACCCACTCCAATATTCTTGCCTGGAGAATCCCAGGGACGGGGGGAGCCTGATGGGCTGCCGTCTATGGGGTCGCACAGAGTTGGACACGACTGAAGCGACTCAGCAGGAGCAGCAGCAGCAGACTTTTCTTTAGTTGCCAACTGCAGGGGCTACTCACGAGTCGTGTTGGGTGGAGTTCTCATGGCGCTGGATTCCCTTGTTGCAGACTTCAGGCTCTAGGGCCTGTAAGGCTCGGTAGTTGGTGCCGCTGGACACAGGCTCAGTAGCTGTGGCTCAGGGGCTGAGTTGCTGCATGGCACGTGAGATCTTCCCAGACCAGGGATGGAACCTGTGACTCGTGCATTGGCAGCTGGATTCTTTCCCAGGAGCCACCAGGGAAGCCCTGTCCTATTTTCTTACTACTTCCCTTCAGATGCAAGTATCCGTTACATTTCTCATCACAGTTCGTGCGGCAGTTTCAGACACAAGCAGCAAAAGTAGATGTGCCCACCTAAATGCTAACCCCCGACCCCACCCCGCCCCTGCACTAGAGACTGAATGGATAGTGGAGCCGAGGTCTTGGCTCTGAGAGCAACTGTGTGTTTCCTTAAGGGAGATAGAAGTGTCCAGGGGTCCCCTGCCTGGTGTTCTGATAGCCAGAAAGTCAGGTGAGCTCTGGAAGTTACCTTCTTTTTCTGGCTTCCCTAGAGGTTGTTATCTTTCTGCTGTTGTCTGAGAACTCGCTCAGTCCCCATGAAGTTTAACAGGGGCTGAGTCTAGACAGGTAGGAAGCTCCATTTCCCTATTCTGAATTGCTGTCTTCTGCAATCTTAGATGAGCACCTTGGAAAGACTTAAAAATATCGCATAGGTGCAAGAATCTTTTCACAGGTTCTCAAAGAGGCGGCATGTTCTTAAGAGCCTTACGAGAGCCAGAAAGCGGAAACCACCCAAGTGTCCCTCAGCAGACGAATGGCTCAGCAAAACCTGGTATATATGTACGGTGGAATGTTCTTTAGTCTTGAAAAGAACAGATGTCCTGGCAGAGGCTAGAACATGGATGAACCTTGAGGACATTTCACTAAATGAAATAGGCCAGACACAAGAGGACAAATATTGTGTGATTACACTCAGGAGAGGCGTCTAGAGGCGTCAGATTCATAGGCCAGAAAGTAGAATGGTAGTTGCTCGGGTTTGGGGCGTGAGAGTTGTTTAGTGGGGACAGACAGGGTTTCAGTTTTGCAGAATGAAGAGTTTACAAGGTTGGTAACACAACAATGTGTCAGTTCAGTTCAGTTGCTCAGTTGTGTCCGACTCTTTGTGACCCCACGGACTGCAGCACGCCAGGCCTCCCTGTCCATCACCAACTCTCGGGGTTTACCCAAACTCATGTCCACTGAGTCTCCAACCAGCCAACCATCTCATTCAACCATCTCATCCTCTGTCGTCCCCTTCTCCTCCCGCCTTCAATCTTTCCCAGCATCACTTGGTACTGAACTGTACACTTAAATATGGTTAAGATGGTAAGTTTTAGGTTCTGTGTATTTTACCATGAAAAAAAAAAAAAAAAAAAAAACCCCCCAAACCAGACTGCCTTTCCTTCCGGTGACACAACCTGTGAATGCCTTGTAGGCATTATCTCCAAGGGCGGGCGCCTTGCGGATGCAGGCGGTGGGATGTTGCTTACATTTGGTCACGTCCTGCTGAGCAGTGGGTTTCTGTCAGCTGCTGGAGCTGTTCACCAGGGCTTTGCAGGCTGTGGTGGTCAGATGCCGGACAGATGGACTGTGTGCCAGATAATTAAATATTAGAATGAGCAGTATCAATGTGCAGAACAGGGCAATGGGGAATTGTCTGTTGGAAGTAAATTATATAGTTTATTTTAGGGGAAATTCCCATCCAATTTAGGCTGCAACTTGATAGCACGTGCTTTCCAAGCCCCCAGCTCTGCTGGTCTGGAACAACTCCTTTCTAAACAGGCAGCTCTCCAAGCACAGCGGCCTGTGGGGTTGCATCTGGGCAGCACCCTGCCAGGTGGTCTTTATTCCATTTTCTGTGTCCCTCTGCTCTGAGCTACCCCAAACCATATGCTTGCCCTATTATTTTCCTTTAGCATCTTTTTAAAAGGCACTTGTATTTTGTTTATTTATATATTTGAATAGGTAATATATTCACATAGTTCAAAATTAAAAATACATAAGTGAGTTTATAATGTGAACTTCCCTTTACCCTATTCCTCCTACAGAGAAGCTCCGAATGTTTCCAGTTCTTATATGTCAGTGCAGATATGTAGAGATAGCTACACATTTGTGTGCATATCCATATCTATCTGTGTCTACACATGTGTGTTAGTTGCTCAGTCCCGTCTGACTCTTTGAGACCCCGTGGACTGTGGTCTGTTGGGCTCCTCTGTCCATGGAATTCTCCAGGCAAGAATACTGGACTGGGTTGCCATTCCCTCCTCCAGGGATCTTCCCAAACCAGGAGTCGAACCCAAGTCTCCTGCACTGCAGGCAGATTATTTATCATCTGAGCGAGCAGGGAAGCCCGTCTATGTCTATATATCTATATATTTCTCTGCCCTTCCCCTTTCTCCTTGCTGCCTTTTATACAAATGGTAACATTCCATTTATCCCATTCTGGGTCTTTTTTTTTTTTTCTCATTTAACAGTGGATTTCAAAGCTCTTATCAATATATAATTTCCTCTTTCTTGCAACTTTTAATCTACATTTAGAGTGATTTTATTTAGTTATTTTAAAATAGCTAGTATGTTCATATGGGCCAGAATTTGAAAGGAGTTATTGTACAGTGTCTTTTCCTAGCTAGTTCACTCCCCTCCCAGGGGAAACTAACACGGCCACTGTCTTGTATAAACTTTCAGGGGTACCTGGTGCTTGTTCAGCTCTGTGTATTACTTTGACAAAAGTAAATTTAAAAATGTTATTTATTCATTTCCTTCTGGCTGCGTGAGTCTTTGTTGCTGTGTGCAGGGTCCTCTCTGGTTGCGTTGCGTGGGCTCACGTTGCAGTTGCTCCTCTTGCTGCGAGCAGGGGCTCTGCGGCACGGGCTCTGCGGCACGGGGGCTCAGTCGTTGCAGCTCCCAGGCTCTAGAGAACAGGCTCGAGAGTGGCACACAGGCTTAGCTGCTCCGCGGCAAGTGAGATTTTCCTGGACAAGGGATTAAACCTGTGTCTCCTGCACTGGCAGGCGGATTCTTCACCACTGGGACACCAGGGAAGCCTGGCCAAGTCAGTTCAGTTCAGTTCAGTGGCTCAGTCATGTCTGACCCTTTGCGACCCCATGGACTGTAGCACATCAGGCCTCCCTGTCCATCACCAACTCCCAGAGTCTACCCAAACCCATGTCCATTGAGTCAGTGATGCCATCAAACCATCTCATCCTCTGTCGTCCCCTTCTCCTCCTGCCTTCAGTCTTTCCCAGCATCAGGGTCGTTTCCAGTGAGTCAGCTCTTCACATCAGGTGGCCAAAGTATTGGTGCTTCAGCTTCAGCATCAGTCCTTCCAATGAACATTCAGGACTGATCTCCTTTAGGATGGACTGGTTGGATCTCTTTGCAGTCCAAAGGACTCTCAAGAGTCTTCTCCAACATCACATTTCAAAAGCATCAATTCTTTGGCGCTCAGCTTTCTCTATAGTCCAACTCTCACATCCATACATGACCACTGGAAAAACCATAGCCTCGACTAGACGGACCTTTGTTGGCAAAGTAATGTCTCTGCTTTTTAATATGCTGTCTGGGTTGGTCATAACTTTTCTTCCAAGGAGTAAATGTCTTTTTATTTCATGGCTGCATTCACCATCTGCAGTAATTTTGGAGCCCCCAAAAATAAAGTCTGTCACTGTTTCCACTGGTTCCCCATCTATTTGCCATGAAATGATGGGACCAGATGCCATGATCTTAGTTTTCTGAATGTTGAGCCTTAAGCCAACTTTTCCACTCTTCTCTTTCACTTTCATCAAGAGGCTCTTTAGTTCTTTGCTTTCTGCCATAAGTGTGGTGTCTTCTGAATATCTGAGGTTATTGATATTTAGCCTGACCAGAGTAAAATGTAAAAACACTTTATGACAAAAAAATCTTCAGTGACTTAAGAAAGACATCTGGATGTGGACGCCTGCCCTGCCTGTTACTGGCTGTGTGTTCATGTCTCTGAGTCTCATTCCTCAACTAAAACAGACAGGGAAAATTTTCTACCTCCCAGGGCTTTGGGGAGAATAAAATTCAATTGAGAAGATAAAATACACATCACAGTGCCTGCCTGACATGCTCTTCCTAACTGGAACCCTGGGGCAATTGGTGGGTGTGCTGTTTATAAGATAACCTTCTCAGAAAACTCCCAGCTGGGACCTGGACTTCTCTGGACACCCTGCGTGGGCAGGACATTTCCATCCACTTCTTGGTTCTTGAGTTCCAATCATTGGATCAGACAGCAGTTCCTGTATTGTGTGAGTCACTTAAGAGGACCCCTGGCATCCCTGGAGTGCAAATGACAAGCACCTTGGCCAGGGGTCAGGATCCTCCTTACCCAGAGGAGGATGGGGTTGGCCCTGGGCAGCTGTGTTTGGGCCCAGACATCTGGGTCTTGTATCTGCAGGGACCTCCCAGTTGATGGAAGAGGCCAAAAGCTTATGATCAGCTAGAGTGAGGGACTTCCCTGGTGGTCCAGTGGTTAAGATGCCACACTCCCAGTGCAGACAGCACAGGTTTGATTCCTGGTCCAGGAAGTAAGGTCCTGAATGCTGTGCGACATGGACTTTTTATATGGAGGAGGAAATGGCACCCCACTCCAGTGTTCTTGCCTGGAAAATCCCACGGACAGAGGAGCCTGGCAGGCCGTAGTTCATGGGGTTGCAAAGAGTTGGACACGACTGACCGTGCACACACACACACATACACACATATAAACAGCTATTTGTCTTGATGTTCCTTCAAAGTTACAGAAATTTGCAAGAATGGTATAAGAAACTTTCATTGGTCCTTCACCAAAATTTAGCACTGATTTGTAATTTGCCCCATTTGCTTTTATAATTCTCTCTCCATGTGTTTAAATATCTTTTCACACACGTTTACATCTGCACACATTTATCATATATACATGTATATACCTAAGCACTTTTATACACACACACACGCACACTTTTTTCGTGATCCATTTGAGAGTCTGTTGGAAGCATCCTGTCTCTTTACCTCAACATCCAACGTGTCCTCCCTAATAATGCAGATACCCTTTCATATACTCTGAGAACCATGTATTCTGAGAATCACTTTGTACTTTTAACTGCACTTTTCTCCAAGTCTGATTTTTTTGTTGATTATATGGGCATACGTTTTTGTTAATTTTTAGGGCCAGTCGGAGTGTAGGAGGATAAAGCATGTTGTTTCATACTGTGCCCATGAGGTGTTCTTTCTTGGATTCGTAGCCCTTCCCCACTCTGCCTTTCCTGTAGTTTGTACTGATCTTTTGTAGAATTGGTCCTCCATATCCACAGGTTCTTCGTCTGCTGGTTCAACCAATCTAATGTGCAGCTGGTTGACTCCGAGGATGCCCAACCGTGGATGTGGCAGGCTGAGTGTGTTGTGGTGTTTCACGTGAGCGACTTGAGTGTTGTGAATTTTGCTGTCTGTAGGAGTCGTGGAGCCAGTCCCCCGTGGATGCCGAGGGACCACTGTGCTTTCCTGATGTTTGCTGCGGGACAGAGAACATTCTTTATCGGGAATGGGAAGATGAGAGTGTTTCTCTTGATCTTTGGTGCTTTATCTCTCTTTCCTTGGACTGGATCACTTGTAGCAGAAGACAGAGGCAGGGGAGCCTCATTTAGGGGACAGTTGGCATCATTATTTAGTGCCTAAATGTGCGTTAGGAGAGTGTCAAAAGACTTCGAAGAAGTCTAATTCAGTTTAACAGAGATTTGTGGAGCTGCCCACTGCATGCAGGCATGCTGCCAGTGCTCGGGCTGTACACTGTGCTTCTGCCCCGAGTTAGCGCAGAGGTCTTCACTCGACCTTCTCCTAGGTCCAGACCTCTTTGCCCAGAGCTGTCGGATTCGTTTTTCTAAAGTGCACCTCCAGTGTGTCACTGCCAAACCCTACTTCACCCCACCGTCCCATGCCTGTTAGACCAAGGCAGGTACGTCAGCCTGGCGTCAAGCCCCACCAGGTCTCACTGTCCATTTTTCGTTTGTTAACTCGTGATTGGTCTGTGCATACCCTGTATTTCTGACTTTCCACATGGCTCAGTGGTAAAGAATCTGCCTGCCAATGCAAGAGATGCAAGTTCCATCCCCGGGTTGGGAAGATCCCCTGGAGCAGGAAATGGCAACCCACTCCAGTATCCTTGCCTGGGAAGTCCCATGGACAGAGGAGCCTGGCGGGCTACAGTCCATGGGGTCGCGAAGAGTCGGACACGCCTGAGCACTCATGCACCTGTCATTTCAGCCCAGTTTGGAATTCTTGGAGTTTTTTTTTTTCTTTCTTTTTGGTTTTGCTTAAGCTGTTCCAACTGTCTGAAAATCCCATCTACCTAATTCTTCATTCTTAAAGGGCCCCTTGTAGTGACACCTCTCTTGAGAAGCCTTTCTTGAAATTCTCAACTCAATAAGATCTCTTTTTTTAAAAGACTTCTGTCATTTTATCTCTTTTTTTTTCATATCTCTTTCTCATCATTGGTTGTGTGCTTTATAGAATTTTTTTTTACCCCTCTTATACTCCTCTCTCTTTCTGATTAGATTACACATTCTTAACAGGCTCACTTCATCCTCCTTCCCATCTCTCACTTCCCATGTTCTACAAAGAATTCAGGGTCACCTGGGCTCTATCCGAAACCTAGCTGAATTCTCCTCAGACCTACACCGCACCCGGCATGCAGTTGGCTTTCAGATATTTGCAGGACTGAGCTTCCTTCTTTAAAGGAAAAAGGTCCCTGAGTGGTATTGGTAAATTTACAATTGCAGAGGGGCATTCACTGCTGGCCCAGGGGTTAGGATTCTGGCCTTTCACTGCCCGGATTCAATCCCTGGTTGAGGAACGGAGATCCTGCAAGCCTTTTGGTGTGGCCAAAAAAGAGAAAGATTAAAAAATTGTAATTATGAATGTCTGAGGATGTTCATATGTTCATTAACAATGTAAAAACTTCATTAAAAATATACACATATTCACCAGCTACTTAACTTCATACAAAAGGCAACTTCATTAAAACACATCTTAAGGATCTTTATCTTCCCAAATTCACTGCTTGTCTTCTCACTGAGCACTTGTGCACTGTTTTTGGAATCAGTATATATGTAATGTGATGCATGGATTTTTTCTTTTTCACTTAACATTTCATATTATACATTTAAAGGTAATTATTTTTAATGCCTACAGGAAACAAGTTCTTGAAGAATAAACCTGCAGGCAGATAGAAGAGAGACCTTCTGTCTAATGAGATGGTGTTATCATGTATTATATGTCTGTTTTCTGAGAATAGAAAACCTCGCATGAAATTCACATCTTGAACAAGATGATTTAAGTACTATTATCTATGGCTTGTGCCTCTCACCAGCCTCCATTCCGGAAAAAAATTGCCTTGTTAAGTTTTCTTTTCCGCAAGCCTTAAAGATTCATGAGTCAGTTTATTTAAAGTCTAAATTCGGAGAAGCCTTTTAACAGCTGGTACTTTGTGAATTGCTAAAGCAGAGCAGAGGAGATAAATGCGTTCAAATCCTCACTTTCCTTACTCCTCTCATCCTAGCGCACCCATTATCTACCTCTTGAATATGTCTCAAAGGATATCAGCTGCTTAACTTTCTGCTGCGGTGAGTTACAGTCAGGGTGCCGAGGGGGCAGAGTTGGGACACGGATTGGTAATTGACAAGAAGTCATTATAAAGGTTCCAGTCACATGTCCTCCCAATGTCTTGCTGTGGATCTCGTCCCTACCATTGGACACATTCTCTTTCAGCTTTGAGGAATTGGTAGGACCTCAAACTCTTAGTGAGCCTTGGTGTAGGCATCTATCAGTGAGGATGTTTTTGATTGTTAGAAACAAAAGGCAACTGAAACTTGGAAGGGGAGGGTGGAGGGAAGCTCAAGAGGGAGGGCATATATATATGAGGCTGCTGTTAAGTCGCTTCAGTCGTGTCTGACTCTTTGCGACCCCAGAGAGGGCAGCCCGCCAGGCTCCCCCATCCCTGGGATTCTCCAGGCAAGAACACTGGAGTGGGTTGCCATTTCCTTTTCCAATGCATGAACGTGAAAAGTGAAAGTGAAGTCGCTCAGTCGTGCCCGACTCTTAGCGACCCCGTGGACTGCAGCCTACAAGTGGCTCCTCCATCCATGGGATTTTCCAGGCAAGAGTACTGCAGTGGGTTGCCATTGCCTTCTCCTGTAGCTGTTTCACTTTGTTGTATAGCAGAAATATAATTGCCTTGTAAAGCAGTTATACTCCAAAGAAAAGAATCAGGAAAACAACATACAAAAAAACCAATACGGGGGTTAGTATTTCACATGATGGTTTCAAGGTTAATTCAGCAATTCAGTGCTGGCCTCAGAATTGAGTTCTTTGGTTCCATTTTCCTGCTTCACTATCCTCAGTGTATTTGCTTGTGTGTGCATGCTAAGTTGACTGTTCAGTCATGTCTGACTCTTTGTGACCCCATGGGCTGTGGCCAGCCAGGCTCCTCTGTTTGTGGGGATTCTCCAAGCAAGAATACTGCAGTGGTTTGCCATGCCCTCCTCCAGGAGATCTTCCCAACCCAGGGATGGAACCCGTGTCTCCTGCACTGGCAAGCAGGTTCTTTACCTGCTTTATTTGCTTGATCCTGGGCTTATTTCTCGGAGAAGGCAATGGCACCCCACTCCAGTACTCTTGCCTGGAAAATCCCATGGACGGAGGAGCCTGATAGGCTGCAGTCCATGGGGTCGCTGAGAGTTGGACACGACTCGGTGACTTCACTTTCACTTTTCACTTTTCACTTTCATGCATTGGAGAAGGAAATGGCAACCCACTCCAGTGTTCTTGCCTGGAGAATGCCAGGGATGGTGGAGCCTGGTGGGCTGCCATCTATGGAGTCGCACAGAGTCGGACATGACTGAAGCAACTTAGCAGTAGCAGGACTTATTTCTAAACAGTAGCAGGGGTGGCATCTGGAGTTGCAACATGGTAAGTAAGCACAGCAGTCCTTGGTAAAAAATGATAGGCATTGCCTCCAGCTTCCTTTTTTCCCAAAGGAAATGAAAACTTCCCTGATCTGCTGATGTCACCTTTTGTTCAGTTGGCTACAGCTGGGTCACATGTCTTGCTTTAACCCAATCACAGGCAAGGAGGAGTAGGATGCACCTGACTGCTTCATGTCAGGCCTATTTCAGGCTGGGGAAAGCTATTCTTCAGTCCAAGTGGCTTGAGAATGGTGACCTTGAGCAGCTGGTGCTCTGTTGGCTAGGAGGGAGGCACCCAGCCGTGGTTCTTGGGATAGCAACTAAGGATTTATTATTATTAATTTTTAAAGATAGATCTAGGCCTGCTGATGGCCTTAAAAATTACTTCTTGTCTTTCCCAGTGGTGACATTTGGATGTGTTGAATCTCTGCATTTGGAGTGTGATATCTTCATGAAAATATAGGTGATATGTAAGATTTTTTTATGGCTATCGAACTACTTAATCATTTTACACAAGGTGGAGTTAGAAAGAGCCTCATGATTATCCCTATGTTATCATGAGAGGGGATAGAATAACCAGCCTTTTTTTTAGTTAACAGTAAGGATAACAAGGTGGTTCAGACGGTAAAGCATCTGCCTGCAATGCGGGAAACCCGGGTTCGATCCCTGGGTTGAGAAGATCCTCTGGAGAAGGAAATGGCAACTCACTCCAGTATTCTTGCCTGGAAAATCTCATGGATGGAGTCCATGGGGTCGCAAAGAGTCAGACACTACTGAGCGACTTCACTTCACTTCAAGGATAGCAAGAATAAGATAACAGTAAGGCTATCAAGGGCTTCCCTAGTAGCTCAGCTGGTAAAGAATCTCCCTGCAGTGCTGGAGACCCTGGTTCGATTCCCCCTGGGTCGGGAATATCCGCTGGAGAAGGGATATGCCACCCATTCCAGTATTTTTGGGCTTCCCTTGTGGCTCAGCTGGTAAAGAATCTGCCTGCAATGCGGGAGACCTGGGTTTGATCCCTGGGTCAGGAAGATCCCCTGGAGAAAGGAAATGCCACCCATTCCAGTGTGTTTGGGCTTCCCTTGTGGCTCAGCTGGTAAAGAATCTGCCTGCAATGCGGGAGACCTGGGTTTGATCCCTGGGTCAGGAAGATCCCCTGGAGAAAGGAAATGCCACCCATTCCAGTGTGTTTGGGCTTCCCTTGTGGCTCAGCTGGTAAAGAATCTGCCTGCAATGCGGGAGACCTGGGTTTGATCCCTGGGTCGGGAAGATCCCCTGGAGAAGGGAATGGCTGGCAACCCGCTCCAGTACTCTTTGTCTGGAGAATCCTGTGGCCAGAGGAGCCTGGTGGGCTACAGTTCATGGGGTCACAAAGAGTCAGACACGACTGAGTGATCAACAACCAAGGATAACAAAAACACGCAGTAGATACTGGGCATCTGTGTGCTGTGTAGGCTTTTTATGGTGGAAAGGGACTTTAAGATAATGTGCATACAAGTTCTGTGGGAAAAAACAGGAAAAATGAACTTTTCAGTACTCCTAAGGATTCTTTCCCTTTTTCCCCCCCTAAAACAGGCTTTCACAATCTTTCACATTAGGGCCTAGGTTAAAAAAAAAAAAAAGATCCTCTTTTTCTCTCATTCCTACCAGTTAATAAAACTGTTGAATGGAAGTTTTAATGATCTGGAAAGCTTGTTTTTCCCGAAGCTGTCTTTGAGTATTTCGAGCGTGGAGACAGTCAGGCGTGGCAGAGGGGGATCTGACCTGGTAGTCCCTGGCTCACTATCTCTGGGCTGTTTCCACTCTGAGATGGATGAGGAGCTGACAAGCTGTCTCAGACTCAGGGTGACGGATCCCTTGCAGGTGTGCGTGTGCAAGGGCTCTGGGGCATGGCTTCCCCGTACAGGTTGTCATCAAGGCTGCCGTGGGCCCAAGCGACCCAGGGTGTGCCCACACGTCCTGCCAGGCGGGGGTCTGCGTCTTTTCCCTGAGCGCAGGGATTGTTACCTTATGGATGGGCGTGAACTTGGTGCTGCCGGCCGTCTTGACGTGTACTTGGCTGGAGTTTTTGTTTTCCTTGTTGTTTCTTTTCTGCCTTTAAAGGCATTTTTGTGGTAGAGAATGTAGAAATGCAGGAAGGTACAGAGAAAGAGGGCATCAGAGGAGGAGATGACTGCATGGCATCACCGGTGCAATGGACATGAACTTGGGCAGACTCTGGGAGATGGTGGGGGACAGGGACGCCTGGTGTGCTGCAGTCCACGGGGTCACAAAGAACCAGGCACGACTGGGCTACTGAATGACACCACCACCAACAGAAGGAAAGAAGTCGGCCGAGTGTCATCACTTACGTAGAGAGAGCTGCTGTTGACATTTCGGTCCTTTTGCTCATACATCTCTGTCCTGTCTCCCTCCTTCCTCTCTTTCCACCCCTCCCCTACCCCTTTAAAAATCAGCACATAAAGAGGATCACCCAGAATACAGATACAATGTTATACTTTTTCCCCAGTTAACAGACTGTCTGGGATTGAACTGATTGGACCACAGGCCTTGACTGAACAGTGTGTGACCTCTATGTGCCTCAGTTTCCTGGTCTGTAAAAGGGGACGATGGTTATTTGATGACTCATTGTAAAGATCTACGAGAAGCACTCAGTCTGGTGCTGGTGTTAATATCTTTTGGCTGAAGTTCCTTTTTATCTCAGTGATCAAATGCCATCACACCTTTCCACAAAACCCAGACTACTGGGACTGTAAAGCAGGGCTGAAAGCCGTAGTTTCTGGCAAAGGAAGATAGGATGTACCGGGTAGCGTAGAGCAGGGTTTCTTAACCTTGGCACTATTGACCTTCAGGCTCGATATACCTTTGCGGTGAGGGGCTGTCTCCTGCCTTGCAGGGGAGGCTATAGTATCCCTCCCCGCAGCCCCAGGCACCGTCAGAATCGCCTTGGGTTGAGACCTGCTGGGCTGACTCCTCAGGATTTGTCACCTGGGACTGCCCGTGGGCACCTGGAACAAACCTGATGGGCTACCAGGACATGCAGCCGTGAAGGTCGGGCACAGGGTTCGCCTGCCTCCTTCCTCAGTCTCCGAACAGCTCTTATGCATTTGGTTTGAAGCTGCAAGATCCAGCAGTCTTGGAATCGGAGGAACGACCTGCCCCTGGCTGTGCCCTCTGGTTGCCTGGTGAGAGCTTACGGCATTTGGTGAACGGTGCTGCTGGATTCGTGGTCTCAAGAAGCTTTAACTCAGGGACCAAAGACAGTCTCAGTCGCTCAGAGCTTTGCGTAGATTTTTATTTAAAGTGAAAGTGACAGAAAAAGCTTCGGACATAGACATCAGAAGAGGGTAGGAGGGTACCCCTCCTCACTAGTTTAAGCAGGGCATTGTGTACTTTTCTGCTAGCCGGTGAAAATAGATACAAAGAATACCTCAAGGTTTGTAAAAGTGCCACCAGACCCTTTCCCAAGGCATACATCCTGAGATAACTCCAGCACAAGATTAGCCAGGGAGAACGGTTCCAGGGCGCCAGCTCTGGGTGAGATACACTGTTGCTATGTAATCAGGGGTACACGTCTTGAGAAATAGGTTCCCAGGCAAGATTTGTTACAATTATAATAATTATTAACATGGAGTCTAAGCAAAGCATTTCCGTGAGTAAGACATTGTGCTGTGTGGTCATTAGCTCCTTAAGAAAGGCCAGTTCTCGGGCAGGATTGTTGCACAAGGCTTCAGGAAAGCATGAGCTAAAATGTTCACCTCCTCCCTAAAGGGGTCTGGACTGGCTCAGCTTTAACTCTCTCAGTGTCCTTTCTGAGCTCCAGGTCGAGATGCCTGGCCCCCTCCCCCCACCCCCCCCCGATCACTGGGTGAAGGACCACATAGCAGGAAGGTCCCCCCAGCAGTGATGTGGCTCCCATTCTGTCCCAGGCTGTGGGCAAGGCACCTTTGCTCACGGGGCTGCTACTCCCAAACTCCTCCAGATCAAAGACCATCCGGCTCTGATGGTCCTGGAGCTCCCAGGAAGGGAGCCAACCCATCCCTTTCTCCGCCCAGAGCCTGGCCAGACTGCTGAGCGCAGTCATGAAGAGCTGTCTAATGGAACGCTGTAGGGTTCAAGCACACTGCCAAGCCCAGGGCAGAGGTCGGGACCCAGTGTTTATCAAGCATCCGTGCAGTGCTCGGCACATCTCAGTGTGGGTGCTTCCTCGGTCCCTCTTGTCTTGACCCTGAAGGATGTCCTTCCACCCGTCTGTGGTTCCCCAGTTCAGTGGTAGATTGATAGTGACACAGATGGCCTTCAGGGGGGCAGTGGGGTGTTTTTATACAATTATTGTAAGTTACTTTCCATTTACAGTTATTACAAAATAGTGGCTATATCCCTTGTGTTGCACAATACATTCTTAAGCCTGTCTTACACCCAGTGGTTTGTCCCTCCTCCTTCCGCAGTCCTATGTTCCGGTACACCCCTATCCCGTTGTTAACAGTTGCTTCTCTATTGTTTCTTTTCTGTTTTATTCACTAGTTTCTTTCTTTTTTTTTTGGAATCCACACATAAGTGATATCATACAGTATTTGTCTTTCTCGGTCAGACTTATTTCACTGGAATCTGTGAGCCCTTCACACTCAGGCCCTCCACGTCCATCCATGCTGCTGCAAATGGCAAAATGTTGTTCTTTTTCATGACCAAGTAATATTCCACAGTATATACCACATCTTTTTTATGCATTCACCTGCCGATGGCCACTTAGGTTGCTTCCGTATCTTGGCAGTTGTAAACAGTGCCGCTGTGAACATTGGGGTGCATGTATCTTTTTGAATTAATGTGTTTTTTTTTTTTTTTTTGAATATATACCCAGGAGTGGAATTGTTGGGTCCTATGATAGTTCTGTTTTTAGAGAAAACTCTCTTCTGTTCTCTATCGTGGCTGCACCAATTTGCATTCTTACCAATAACGTACAAGGGTTCCCTTCTCTTCACATCTTGAGGTCTCAATTTTGACTTGTAATTCCACAGTTAGCCTTTTGGCTTCCCCCAGCCTCCCATTTCCATACTGTCAGGCAACAGTGATATTAAACACTTCTGCTTGTTTGTCTCGAGATTTCCATCTGAATTTCATAGGCTCCTAGAAAATGCCTCATTGAGCTGTGAAATGTTCACCCAACAGCACAACCTCTTGGTGTCTGAATCCTGGCATGGTCTCAGCGTAAGTGATTTGAGGATTGGAATGACCCGGTCTGAGAAACACCTGGGGCTGCCCTCCTGGGACCAGTGGCAATACCCGTGGGTTACAAAGGAAGGCTGGGAAGGCAGCCCGGTGTCCTAGAGTTGGTCTTGACTCTCTGTTTCTCTGTGGCTTTTTCACCCCAAGGGAGGCCTTCAAGGCACACAGCCTGCCTTTTAGTCTCTTCTCTAGCTTGTGGAAATGGCCTTACCTGCAGGCTGTGTTCTGGGGCTGCCATATTTGAAAAGTGAAGTATCATTTTCTAGCTCTTGACCTGGCTGTTCCTGAGAAGGCCTTGGCTCCTGGCTGGTGTTAGGGTCCTCTGTGGCCTGTATGGTCCCCATCCTGGGTGAGTGGAAATCTGAAATTTCAGGACACACAGCGCTGTGAGCTTCATGGTGTGACTCATAGCTGGGCTTTGAGTGGGTTTGTGTTAGTCACTCAATCATGTCCGATTTTGCAACCCCCGGGATTGTAACTTGCCAGGCTCCTCTGTCCATGGGATTCTCTAGGCAAGAATACTGGAGTGAGTAACCATTCACTTCTCCAGGGGATCTTCCTGACCCAGGGATTGAACCTGGGTCTCCTGCATTGCAGGCAGATTCTTTACCACCTGAGCTACCAGGGATTCCCATGTTGAAAGCAGTGGATGAAGGATTTGAAACTCACAGATTTCCACTCCTCCAGACTTCTGCAAATTCTTTCTTTCTGTTCCTCTCCCTGATTTTCACACTGATTCAGAAGAGCTACTGTACACGGAAGGTCCTCGCTCAGAAGCAGCTGGGTTTGGAGGCCACCCACGATGCCCGCTCCACAGTGTTACTCCAGTAAGCAGGTATTGAAGTCTTAACGTATCAGGCTCATACCTGTTGGGTATGTGCCTGTGGATGGAACAGGAACTAAAGCAGGCCCTGTCCCTACCCTGGCAGCTTCCTGCTGGAGTCTGTGGGGCCATGGGGAGAGTTAGGTGGTTGGGATGCTGCTGCTGCTGTTAGTCCCTCCGTCGTGTCCGACTCTTTGCGACCTCGTGGGCTGGAGCCTGCCCTGCAGGCTCCTCTGTCCATGGGATTTCCCCGGCAAGAATACTGGCGTGGGTTGCCATTTCCTCCTCCAGGGGATCTCCCTGATCCAGCGATTGAATTTGCATCTCCTGCAAGCCATCTTCCCAGATGGCGCTAGTGGTAATGAACCCGCCTGCCAATGCAGGAGACAAGAGATGTGGGTTCACTCCCATGGTTGGGAAGATCCCCTGGAGAAGGAAATGGCAATCAGCTCCAGTAATCTTGCCTAGAAAATCTGGTGGACAGAGGAGCCTGGTGGGCTAGGGTTCATAAGGTCACAAGGAGTGGGACGAGAACTCAAGTGACTTACCATGTAGCACTCCCACACCACAAGTGGGTTCTTTACTGCTGAGCCACCAGGGAACCCCGGGGGTTGGGATACAGTGTGCTTGCGGGGTTTCCTAACTCCTTTTTCAACAGGCAAGGGTCTGTAACAGCTGCTTCAGTCCCGTTGTCCACGGCCGCCCCGGTTCTGCTTGGAAGTTCTCCGGCTGGACTCAGCTTGCCCACCTGCTGGGGACGCAAGGAGACTGGTTCTGGTTCTCTGTGCATGTTTGTCGGGCTGCTCCTCGGCGGGGCATGCAGACTCTCGCACTGCTGACTAGTTTACAGTCGCCTCTCCCCGTTCTTGATTTTGCCACCCTCTCGAGTAATGGAGGGGTCCCCTGTGCCAGTGCCCTGGGTGTCACCGGGAGCCTTTGCCCCCGGGTCTGCTCTGGCCTTCCTGAAAGAGTGCTAGAGGCTGTCACAGGGAAGCGGCTTCTCCTCGGAGGTGTCCACAAAGCCAGAAATGAGTCTCACCATGTTGCAACTGTGACATGTGTTTGAAAATAAAGTTTTAATTAGAAGGAGCATTTCTCAGCCTCAACCTGGTGCTGGCTGTCTTAACACTGAGACTAAAATAAACCAGCTCCTGGTTCTTGGCACCAGACCCACTCCACCACTTGCACGCTGACTCTTGCGGGTGGAAACATGTGGTGTAGTGACGTGTGTGTCTTTTCAAGACCTCTGGCTTCATCCACAGTGGAGAGGGATGGTGTTTGCCCCCAGGGTGGTGGGGTCTGCAGCGCCGTTTGCTTTGGATTTAACTGGCTTTGGTCTGTGTGCGTGCGTGCATGCTAAGTTGCTTCAGTCGCCACCCGGGAATCCCTTTCGTCTACCTCATTTCTTTTTACTTTCTGCCCACACCTCAAGGCTTGCAGTATCTTAGTTTCCCATCCAGGGATTGAACCTGGGGTGAAGGTGGTGAAAATGCCAAGTCTGGACAGCTGGACCATCAGCAAACTCCTCCTTATCTTTAGTTCAGTTCAGTTCAGTCGCTCAGTCGTGTCCAACTCTTTGTGACCCCATGAATCGCAGCACGCCAGGCCTCCCTGTCCATCACCAACTCCCGGAGTTCACTCAGACTCACGTCCATCGAGTCAGTGATGCCATCCAGCCATCTCATCCTCGGTTGTCCCCTTCTCCTCCTGCCCCCAGTCCTTCCCAGCATCAGGGTCTTTTCCAATAAGTCAACTCTTCGCATGAGGTGGCCAAAGTATTGGAGTTTCAGCTTCAACATCAGTCCTTCCAGTGAACACCCAGGACTGATCTCCTTTAGGATGGACTGATCTCCTTGCAGTCCAAGGGACTCTCAAGAGTCTTCTCCAACACCACAGTTCAAAAGCATCAATTCTTCGGCACTCAGCTTTCTTCACAGTCCAACTCTCACATCCATACATGACCACAGGAAAAACCATAGCCTTGACTAGACAGACCTTTGTTGGCAAAATAATGTCTCTGCTCTTCAATATGCTATCTAGGTTGGTCATAACTTTTCTTCCAAGGAGTAAGCATCTTTTAATTTCATGGCTGCAATCACCATCTGCAGTGATTTTGGAGCCCCCCCAAAATAAAGTCAGCCACTGTTTCCACTGTTTCCCCATCTATTTCCCATGAAGTGATGGGACCAGATGCCATGATCTTCGTTTTCTGAATGTTGAGCTTTAAGCCAACTTTTTCACTCTCCTCTTTCACTTTAATCAAGAGGCTTTTTAGTTCCTCTTCACTTTCTACCATAAGGGTGGTGTCATCTGCATATCTGAGGTTATTGATATTTCTCCCAGCAATCTTGATTCCAGCTTATGCTTCTTCCAGCCCAGCATTTCTCACGATGTATTCTGCATATAAGTTAAATAAGCAGGGTGACAATATACAGCCTTGACGTGCTCCTTTTCCTATTTGGAACCAGTCTGTTGTTCCATGTCCAGTTCTAACTGTTGCTTCCTGACCTGCATATAGGTTTCTGAAGAGGCAGGTCAAGTGCTCTGGTATTCCCATCTCTTTGAGAATTTTCCACAGTTTATTGTGATCCACACAGTCGAAGTCTTTGGCATAGTCGATAAAGCAGAAGTAGATGGTTTTCTGGAAGTCTCTTGCTGTTTCCATGATCCAGCGCATGTTGGCAATTTGATCTCTGGTTCCTCTACCTTTTCTAAATCCAGCTTGAACATCAGGAAGTTCACAATTCACATATTGCTGAGGCCTGTCTTGGAGAATTTTGAGCATTTCTTTACTAGCATGTGAGATGAGTGCAATTGTGCGGTAATTTGAGCATTCTTTGGCATTGCCTTTCTTTGGGATTAGAATGAAAACTGACCTTTTCCAGTCCTGTGGCCACTGCTGAGTTTTCCAAATTTGCTGGCATATTGAGTGCAGCACTTTCACAGCATCATCTTTCAGGATTTGAAATAGCTCCACTGGAATTCCATCACCTCCACTAGCTTTGTTCATAGTGATGCTTTCTAAGGCCCCCCTTGACTTCACATTCCAGGATGTCTGGCTCTAGATAAGTGATCACACCATCATGATTATCTTGGTCGTGAAGATCTTTTTTGTACAGTTCTTCTGTGTATTCTTGCCACCTCTTCTTAATATCTTCTGCTTCTGTTAGGTCCGTACCATGTCTGTCCTTTGTCGAGCCCATCTTTGCATGAAATGTTCCCTTGGGATCTCTAATTTTCTTGAAGAGATCTCTAGTCTTTCCCATTCTGTTGTTTCCCTCTATTTCTTTGCATTGATCACTGAAGAACGCTTTCTTATCTCTTCTTGCTATTCTTTGGAACTCTGCATTCAGATGCCTATATCTTTCCTTTTCTGTGTTGATTTTCGCTTCTCTTCTTTGCACAGCTGTTTGTAAGGCCTCCTCAGACAGCCATTTTGCTTTTTTGCATTTCTTTTCCATTTCTTATCTTCATTTATGTTTATAAAAGGCCTTTTGTCTAAATGTAAGTCTAAAAACTTAATGAAAGGAGCTGGCATAAGAGACAACATGGTCTGGTGTGAGGTCAGGACCATGCATGGCCTTGGAGCCAGATACATATGGGTTCCTAGCTTTTCTTTATTATTTTTTTTTAAATATTTATTTATTTGGCTGCTCTGAATCTTAGTTGCAGCACATGGCATCTTTAATCTTCCTGGCAGCATGCGAACTCTTAGTTGTGGCATGGGGATCTAGTTCCTTGACCAGTGATCGATCCCAGGCTGCTTGCATTGGAAGCATGGAGTCAGCCTCCGTACCACCAGGGAAGTCCTCATATCTCTCTTTATTAACTAATGGCGTGACTTTGACAGACGACTTAGCCTCTGAGCTTTTGTACTCTCATTTTAATATTGGTACGTCACCTTCTTTACCGGTTTGATACTGATGATTATAGATTATACCTGCACCGAGACTGGCACTGCAGTAGCTTGATAAATGATATCCATAATTATTTTAATTTAATGGTATAGTCCTTACCTTGCACTGAGTCACTGCCAAGGTCTCCCACAATGTTTTCAGCCCTAGGGTGGTCTTGCCTGGGGTTGCTTCTGCTTTGGTTAGGGACTTGTGAGCCTGAAATGAACTTGGCCAGATGAACTCGGGCTGGCAGGTGGGTGAGTCCCCGAATGTCAGCCTACACATTACATCACTCTTCGAGGCACTTCTGTGTTCCTGCCTGCACTTGTTTCTCCCAGCTCCCAGCATCACCAGATAGAAATGAGACTTGAGAGTATAGGTTCTTAAAAAGAATCTCTTTTTTGATTTCCTCATGCCACATACACCCCAGGTAACTGGAAGTACGTATCTTTAGGCTTGCATGCCAGTCCAGGTGCGTGATTAACCAGGAGGTCCCCCAACAAGGAGCTTAGGGCTGACGTTGGAGGTATCAACACTGCCTGGGGGCTTTCCTGGTGCTCCAGTGGTTAAGCATATGCCAGTGCCGGAGCTGTGGGTTCGATCCCTTCTCTGGGAAGATCCCACATGCTGTGGAGGAACGAAGCCCATTTGCCACAGCTATTAAGCCCACGTGCGTTAGAGCCTGTGCGCGGCGACAGAAGCTGCCACAATGGGAAGCCCCTGAGCCACTACTGGCGAGCAGCTCCCACTCCGTGCAACTAGAGAGAGCCCTTGGGTGGCAACGAAGACCCCCCCCTTGGGTGGCAACGAAGACCCACTGCAGCCAAAACCAAGAACGAGCAAACAAGCATCGCCCTGGGGTCTGGGTTGGATTTTATTGTTGAGCTGAGAAGGACATTGGTGGTTATCCAAACTCACTTTTGTCTTAATGGTTACTCTCTCGGTCATGTCCAACTCTTTGAGACACCGTGGACTGTTCCTTTAAATCCAGCCTGCCAAGTTCCTTTAAATCCATGGAATTCTGCAAGCAAGAATATTAGAGTGGGTTGCCATTCCCTTCTCCAGGGGATCTTCCCAACCCAGGGATTGAACCGTGGTCTCCCACGTTGCAGGCAGATTCTTTACTGTCTGAGCCACTAGGGAAGCCCCAGTCTTATCA
Source organism: Capricornis sumatraensis (assembly GCF_032405125.1). Classification (NCBI taxonomy): domain Eukaryota; kingdom Metazoa; phylum Chordata; class Mammalia; order Artiodactyla; family Bovidae; genus Capricornis; species Capricornis sumatraensis. The sequence continues at coordinate 110,543,632 of NC_091069.1, forward strand.
GAGGCTCTGCTTTTAGAACATCTGTGATCTGTGAGTGTCTGTCTGTCCCTTGAATGTTACTAGAGATCAAAATTCTATCACTGAACAGTCTCTGTGTTTTGCGGCGGCATCTCTAATTTTAGTATATTGAGCTGAAATCCCCTCTTTCGATGCCTTCACCTGGCATGAGAGCCCTCAAGGATCTGAAGACTGTTGCTGTGTCTTTACTTTTATCTCTCTTTCCAGTTAAACTTTGCCTTTTCCTGTCACTCTCATCCCTTGGGCTTTGTTTTTAGGCCACACAGGATTCTTTCTGCTTTCTTTTCTGGGTTGTTCTCCAGACTATCAAAGACCTCCTTGAAGTGAGTTGGGTTTTCTAGAGCTGATCCGTTCTTCCAACTGAACTTTGATCAAGAACCTTCTTCCTTATAAGTTTTCCTAGCTTTTTAAAAAAAAGTTAAAAAACTTTTTTTTTTGGTCTGAGCCCCAGCCTTTTGGGGGAAGTTAGCTCTGTAAAGAGGTTGATGTCAAAACACTCACACCAGAGCTTACCGTTTTTTTAACCTTAGCTGCACCAACCGGCATGTGGAATCTTAGTTCCCTGACCAGGAATCGACCCCCAGCCTCTGCAGTGGAAGCGTGGAGTCTTAAGCACTGGACTGCTAGGGAGGTGCCCCTTTCCTAGCTTTAATTGCAGCCATGTGACACAGTCATCTCCTTGAGCTTTCCGTTTTCTAGATGGTGTGGAATCAGATTTGTTTGAAATGTTTTCAGCTTTTGACCATTGAATATGATTTTAGCTATGGATTTGTCATATATGGTCTTTTTTATGTTGAGGTATGTTCCCTCTATGCCCCCTTTCTGGAGGAGTTTTTAAAATTTTTATCATAAGTAGGTGTTGAATTTTATCACAAGCTTTTTCTGAATCTGTTGAGGTGATCATATGGTTTTTGTTCTTCGGTTTGTTAATGTGGTGTATCACATGGATTGATTTGCAGATATTGAAAAATCCTCGTATCCCTGGGATAAATCCCACTTGATCATGGTCTGAGGTGGCTTAGTTGCTAAGTCATGTCCGATTCCTGTGACCTCATGGATTGTAGCCTGCTAGGCTCCTCTCTGGGATTCTCCAGGCAAGACTACTGGAGTGGGTAGCCATTCCCTTTTCTGAGGGATTGAACCCATGTCTCCTGCATTGCATGTTGTCTCCTGCATTGCGGGCAGATTCTTTACTGACTGAGCCACCAGTTGTTACTGTTTAGTTGCTAAGTGGTGTCTGACTGTTTGTGACCCCATGGACTACTGCACTCCAGGCTTCTCTGTCCTTCACTATCTCCTGGAGTTATTCAAACTCAAGTCCATTGAGTTGGTGAGCCACCAGGGAAGCCCACTGATTATGGTCTATGATCCTTTTTAATATGTTGTTGGATTTCATTAGCTAGTATTTTGTTGAGGATTTTTGCATCTGTGTTCCTCTGTGATATTGGTCTGTAATTTTCTTTTTTTTGTGGTATCTTTGTCTAATTTTGGTATCAGGGTGATGGTGGTCTCATAGAATGCCTTTGGGAGGATTCCTTCCTCTGAAATGTTTTGGAATAGTTTCAGAAGGATAGGTGTTGGTTCTTCTCTAAATGTGTGTGTATGAGTGTTTAATAATGGCAGCTCATTGGAGTGCACAGGCCAACATTGTGTTCAAGTAATTCTGGCCTGATATTTAACTGGAACTATACTTGAACCAGTCTTACTAATAAGCCCAAAATTGTCAGAGTTTCCCCTCAGCATGGAAAAGATGTTCCTCTTGGGTACGTTAATAGGTGACTAAATACTGTTTGGCTACAAGAACCCAGGCCTAGTCATTTTTATTAGTTCTCATTGGTAACCAACTGGATTTTCTCTTCTCCTTTTCTTAAGATCTTTAGCAAAGACTTCTACCTTTTTTTCTTTATGTTGTTGAATACTTGCTTTGCTGTAATGAGTCCAAAAATGGGTTCTTATTGAAAGAACGTAGGCTCTGCTGTCAGAAGATGTGGGTTGGACTCCTGGCTCCCTACCTACCTAGTAGTCCTGGGACTATGGTCCAGAAAAGAAACCTTCACGAGTTTCAGCTGCTTCCTTTGTTTGTAAGAGAGTAGGGTGTCATGAGAATTCGGAGATGGAGCTCTGTGAAGGGCACTGTCAAGGCTTGAAGGATGGTAATTAATAGCCCCCCTTCTCACCCCAGTGTTTAGCACCAGTTGATGAGTAGAAAAGAGAATTCAGACAAAAGGGAGGTCAGGACATCAGCATTATTACAGGAGAAAGCTGGTTTGAGAATTGGTTTAGAGGTGAGGGCCTAATGGGCTTGCTTACTTCCCTTGCAGGGCTGGTCAACCGTGAGAACAGGACAGAGAAGAAAGTGGTATGTCCTGAAAGTGATCAGTTCCAGAAGACAGACTCCAGAAGGTGTCAGGCGTTACGTGTTTCGTATCTTCTCCCAGTCTACCTGATGGCTTAGCAACAAAGAACCTTCCTGCCAGTGCAGGAGACCCAGGAAGACACAGGTTCGGGCCCTGGGTTGGGAAGATTCCCTGGAGGAGGAAATGGCAACCCACTCTAGTATTTTTGTCTGGAGAATCCCATGGACAGAGGTGCCTGGAGCACTACAGTCCAAGGGGTTGCAGAGAGTCAGGCATGACTGAGGGACTGCACACATGCATAGCCCAGCCCAGTCTGCCAAAGAGTCCTCTTCTTCCAGGGGAGGAACGAGTTAGGGGATGTGGAAGGAGCTTGTATTAGTTTCCTACGGCTGCCATAGCAAAGCATATCAAGCTGGGTAGCTGAAACAACAGAAATTTGTTGTCTCATAGTTGCAGAAGCCAAAAGTCCAAGGTCAGGTTTTCTCCTGAATGCTGCAAAGGAGAACCCGTTTCATGGTTTCTTCCCCAGGTTTTGGCAGTTTCCGAGCAACCACCATGTGTTCCTTGGTTTGTGGAATTGTCACTTCGATCTCTGCCTTCATCTTTACATGATGTCCTCCCAGTGTGTTTGTCTGTGTCCAAAATCCCCCTTTTTTGAAGTGACAGCTTACAGTGGGTGGTGTCGGATTTGTGATCTCTGAAGAAGAAGACTTAGCTTCTGGATCAGGGACCATGCTTGATCGCTCAGAGCTTTTGTGTGGCAGAATTTTTATTGAAGTGAAAAAGGACAGTGAGAAAGCTTCTGACGTAGACATCAGAAGGGGGACAGAGAGGGCCCCACTTGCTAGTCTTATCAAGGACTTACATACCTTCACCATACCCACTCCCACAACATACCTCTCAAGTAACAGGATTAGTTAGAAGGTTCTTCTTAAGAAGGAGAAACATGTCCTTGAGCAAGATACATTGTTGTTATATAATCAGTTCAGTTCAGTTCAGTTGCTCAGTCGTGTCCGACTCTTTGCGACCCCATGAATCGCAGCACGCCAGGCCTCCCTGTCCATCACCATCTCCCGGAGTTCACTCAGACTCATGTCCATCGAGTCAGTGATGCCATCCAGCCATCTCATCCTCTGTCGTCCCCTTCTCCTCCTGCCCCCAATCCCTCCCAGCATCAGAGTCTTTTCCAATGAGTCAACTCTTCGCATGAGGTGACCAAAGTACTGGAGCTTCAGCTTTAGCATCATTCCTTCCAAAGAAATCCCAGGGTTGATCTCCTTCAGAATGGAGTGGTTGGATCTCCTTGCAGTCCAAGGGACTCTCAAGAGTCTTCTCTCCAACACCACAGTTCAAATGCATCAATTCTTTGGCGCTCAGCCTTCTTCACAGTTCAACTCTCACATCCATACATGACCACAGGAAAAACCATAGCCTTGACTAGACGGACCTTAGTCAGCAAAGTAATGTCTCTGCTTTTGAATATACTATCTAAGTTGGTCATAACTTTTCTTCCAAGGAGTAAGTGTCTTTTAATTTCATGGCTGCAGTCACCATCTGCAAATCATTAGTACAGAAAGTGAAGTCGCTGAGTCATGCCTGACTCTTTGCAACCCCATGGACAGTAGCCTGCACCAAGCTCCTCCATCCATGGGATTTTCCGGGCAAGAGTACTGGAGTGGGTTGCCATTTCCTTCTCCAGGGAATCTTCCTGACCCAGGGATCGAACCCAGGTCTCCCGCATTGTAGACAGATGCTTTACCGTCTGAACCACTGCTTATTAGAGCTTAAGGAAAAACATCCCCTTGAGGAAGATGAGTTGTTTTGTTGTATAATCATTAGCTCTAGGCTTAAAGAAAGTTAGTCTTAGACATTGTTGTCATAACAGCTCTCAGAGTTAAAAAAAAAATCTTATGTGTCTAAGACAAAGCAATATAGAAAAAAAGTTTGTCCTTTTCTCTTCCTTGAGAGCCCTGGATCCCTTTCTTCTTGAGGACCCTGGACTCCTTATCAAGCTACCTAAGAATTAAAAAGCACATTAAAAAGCAGAGACATTACTTTGCTAACAAAGGTCTAGCCTGTGGTCTAGTCAAGCCTGTGGTGTTTCCAGTAGTGATGTATGGATGTGAGAGTTGGGTTATAAAGAAAGCTGAGCACAGAAGAATTGATGCTTTTGAACTGTGGTGTTGGAGAAGACTCTTTAGAATCCCTTGGACTGCAAGGAGATCCAACCAGTCCATCCTAAAGGAAACCAGTCCTGGGTGTTCACTGGAAGGACTGATGTTGAAGCTGACACTCTCATTGGAAAAGACCCTGATGCTGGGAGGGATTGGGGGCAGGAGGAGAAGGGGACGACAGAGGATGAGATGGCTGGATGGCATCACTGACTCGATGGACGTGAGTCTGAATAAACTCCGGGAGTTGGCGATGGACAGGGAAGCATGGCGTGCTGCAGTCCATGGGGTCGCAAAGAGTCAGATGTGACTGAGCGACTGAACCGAACTGAACTGAAGAATTAACTCTCTCATAAGAATTAGGGGCCACTGTACTGCAGCGTGATCTTAAGTGATATCATCTGCAGTGATCCTATTCCCAAATAAGATCATGTTATGAGGTTTTGGGGGTCAGGACTTTCACATGTGAATTTGGGTGGGAAACATACTTCAACCCAGAATGGAGGTTGAGGTTTTTTTTTTTTTTTTTTTCATTCCAGGAGAGTGAAGAAAGATTCTTTCCTTTGTGAAGAATAGTATTTTTAAGAAAAATCTTAATTTTATTTACTACTTTGACTGGGCTGAATCTTAGCTGTGGCTCATGGGATCTTTGTTACAGCATGAAGGATCTTTAATTGTGGCATGTGGGCTTTAGTTTCCTTTGTGTGTGTGCTAAGTCACTCAGTCGTGTTCGACTCTTTGTGACCCCATGGGCTGTAGCCCACCAGGCTCCTCTGTCCATGGGATTCTCCAGGCAAGAATACTGGAGTGGGCTGCCATTTCATTCTCCAGGGGATCTTCCTGACCCAGGAATCAAACCCGGGTCTCCTGCACTGCAGGAAGATTCTTTACCACTGAGCTACCAGCAGGGAAGCCCCTTTAAGAAGATAATTAAGGTTGAATGAGACCCAAAGAGTAGGGCCCTAATCCAATAGGGGATAATGTCCTTATAACATGGGGAAGAGCCGCCAGAGCTCTGTCCTCTCTGTCTGTGTACCCTACCGGCACCTTGATCTTGGACTTCAGCCTCCAGAAGTGTGAGACCATACATTACTGTTGTTAGGTCACCCAACCTATGGTGCCTTATTATGGCAACCCAAGCAGATGAAGTGGCTTTCAAGGTGGCACTGGTGGTCAAGAATCTGACTGCCAGTGCAGGAGACATAAGAGATGTGGGTTCCATCCCTGGGTGGGGAGGATCCCCTGGAGTAGCAAATGGCACCCCGCTGCAGTACTCTTGCCTGGAGAACCCCATGGACAGAGGAGCCTGGTGAGCTGCAGTCCATCGGGCTACACAGAGTCAGACACGACTGACTGAGCAGGCAGATGAAGACGCTTGTGCTTCCCCTGTGGCTCAGCTGGTAAAGAATCCACGTGCAATGTGAGAGACCTGTGTTCAAACCCTGGGTTGGGAAGATCCCCTGAAGATGGGCAAGGCTACCCACACTAGGATTCTGGCCTGGAGAATTCCATGGCCTCTATAGTCTGTGAGGTCACAAAGAATCGGACATGACTGAGTGCCTTTCACTTTCACGTTGGGCTTGTAAGAATCTGGTAAGAATCTGCCTGAGATGCGGGAAGCCTGGGTTCGATCCCTGGTTTGGGAAGATCCCCTGGAGAAGGGAATGGCTACCCATTCCAGTGTTCTGGCCTGAAGAATTCGATGGACTTTTCCATGGGATAGCAAAGAGTCTGACATGACGGACCAAATTTCAGTTTGCTTCACTTCCTTTCTTCTGATGGTGACAGCTGTGTGTACTTCCGCTTGGAGTACTCTTGGCCATCGCTGAGGTCAGGGTTGGTGAGCCTGCCTTTATGGTGGCATAGGGCAGGTGGTAGCTTCTGGTCTGTGTTATATATAGTCTTCTGTCTCCAGTTAATGGATTGGGTAGCTAAGGATGAGAAAGCTTATGCAGTTTGCTGGAAGCCACTTTAGTAGATTAGGCAATGGGGCCCGAGGGTGAATCCCGATGCTCTCAGAGCTTGGTTGGGTAAATCCAGGGCAAATATACTTAAATCTGTATTTAAAAATGCAATTCATAGTGACATGTGGATGTCATTGACTAGCAAAGAAATGCAACAAAGTGGGTCAGTGACACACTGCACTGTTTTATGATAAATGTAGGTTAACTGATTTAATGGAAAACCACAATCTAGGGAAAAGTGGACTTGAAAAGCTTAAATCCTTGAAATATTTCCAATTATCCAATTATGACTGGAAGAGGGTAAGTGCAGCTCTTTGAGGCTAAAACCTTTTACAGCAGACACTTTTGCTCTGCCTTGTGGTTATAGCTGCTGCTTTAGTTTAGAATGTACTCATTGGATGGTGACTGTGTGCCTGGTTTGTGCTGGGCACTGAACACCAGGGACTACAATGCATAGTCATTGTTCTGAATTAGCTGACAGTTCAGTTCAGTTCAGTTGCTCAGTCATGTCTGACTCTTTGAGACCCCATGGACTGCAGCACACCAGGCCTCCCTGTCCAGCATCAACTCAAGTTTGAGTTTCCTCATACTCATGTCCATTGAATCTTGATGCCATCCAACCATCTCATCCTCTGTCGTCCCCTTCTCCTGCCTTCAATCTTTCCCAGCATGAGGGTCTTTTCCAGTGAGTCAGTTCTTCGAATCAGGTGGCCAAAGTATTGGAGCTTCAGCTTCAGCATCAGAACTTCCAATGAATATTCAGAACTGATTTCCTTTAGGATGGACTGGTCTGCTCACCTTTTAGTCCAAGGGACTCTCAAGATGTTTTTCTGGAACTCTCTTTCTGGCTAAATGGACCGTGTTGTTGTTCAGTCCCTCAGTCATGTCCGACTCTTTGCAACCCCACGGACTACAGCCCACCAGGCTCATCTATTCTACAGTGTCTCCTGGAGTTTGCTCAGATCTTGTCCATTGAGTCTGTGACGCTGTCTCTGTATTGTAGGTCTTCCCTGTGATGGCAGAGGGAGGCCATTCCAGCATCTGGGGAGAACTTGCAGGGGTAGGGCAGTGCCTTTCCTTAAAGCATCGTCACGCCCAAAAGAGGTGATGCTTGAGCTGAGCTTTGGGCAAGCTCCAGGTATTAAGGCAAAGCTGAGTAAAGGTGAAGAAATTAAGTGTATCAACATGGAGAGAGTGAGGGGACAGCCCACTTGGGAAGCAGTGTACACACAGGAACTGCTCTGTTGTCTCCTTTTTCCTCTTATTTTCCTTCCTCTGTCTACTCCTTCAGTGTTTCGTGTTTTGGTAAAGAGAATTCAGGGGTGAATGAAAAGGCCTACTTTGTAACGTTTGCCAATTTCCTTGGTGTAAATAATCCCGCCGTGACTGACTCCAAACTATCAATAGAACCTCAGTAGGCCCACAGACTTAGAAAAGTTTTTAACAATTAGTTATAAGCCTGTAAAGTCCCACTCAGTAGAGAACTGCTTCCCTTCCATTCATTATCAATTTATCACCCATCATTCATTCATCAATGATCCATCCATCTATCATCTATCCATTCATTAATACACTCATCATCTGCCCATCCTTTTTATTTATTCATCCATCCATCCATTCAACGTCCATCCACCCATCTATCCATTCACCCATCTATCTGTCCTTCCACCTGCACAACCACCCATCTACCCGTTTATCCCTCCATTTTCTGTCCATCCATCCATCCATTCATTCATTCTTCCATCCATCCATCCACAAACATAGTTTAACCAAACAGAATCATCAGAATAAGTCATGTTAAAGATTTCTGAGTTCCCTTAGTCAGGTCTTCTCATTGTACGGACAAGAAACTGATACCTGGAGAGAGGAACAGACTTTCTTAAAGTTGACGTGTAAAATTGAGGTTAAGACAGTTGGCTTCAGAATTTGAGTCTGCATCTGCTTCCTTAAGTAAAGAAAATATAATTTCAGATCAGTTCAGTTCAGTTCAGTCGCTCAGTCGTGTCAGAATTTTTGCGACCCCATGAATTGCAGCACACCAGGCCTCCCTGTCCATCACCAACTCCCGGAGTTCACTCAGACTCATGTCCGTCGAGTCCGTGATGCCATCCAGCCATCTCATCCTCGGTCGTCCCCTTCTCCTCCTGCCCCCAATCCCTCCCAGCATCAGAGTCTTTTCCAATGAGCCCACTCTTCACATGAGGTGGCCAAAGTATTGGAGTTTCAGCTTTAGCATCATTCCTTCCAAAGAAATCCCAGGGCTGATCTCCTTCAGAATGGACTGGTTGGATCTCCTTTCAGTCCAAGGGACTCTCAAGAGTCTTCTCCAACACCACAGTTCAAAAGCATCAATTCTTTGGCACTCAGCCTTCTTCACAGTCCAACTCTCACATCCATACATGACCACTGGAAAAACCATAGCCTTGACTAGACGGACCTTTGTTGGCAAAGTAATGTCTCTGCTTTTGAATATGCTATCTAAGTTGGTCATAAGTTTCCTTCCAAGGAGTAAGTGTCTTTTAATTTCATGGCTGCAGTCACCATCTGCAGTGATTTTGGAGCCCCCCAAAATAAAGTTTGACAGTTTCCACTGTTTCTCCATCTATTTCCCATGAGGTGATAGGACCAGATACCATGATCTTCGTTTTCTGAATGTTGAGCTTTAAGCCAAAATTTTTACTCTCCTCTTTCACTTTCATCAAGAGACTTTTTAGTTCCCTTCACTTTCTGCCATAAGGGTGGTGTCATCTGCATATCTGAGGTTGTTGATATTTCTCCCAGGAATCTTGATTCCAGTTTGTGCTTCTTCCAGCTCAGTGTTTCTCATGATGTACTCTGCATAGAAGTTAAATAAGCAGGGTGACAATATACAGCCTTGATGTACTCCTTTTCCTATTTGGAACCAGTCTGTTTCATGTCCAGTTCTAACTTTTGCTTCCTGACCTGCATACAGGTTTCTCAAGAGGGAGGTCAGGTGGTCTGGTATTCCTATCTCTTTGAGAATTTTCCACAGTTTATTGTGATCCACACAGTCAAAGGCTTTGGCATAGTCAATAAAGCAGAAATAGATGTTTTTCTGGAACTCTCTTGCTGTTTCCATGATCCAGCGGATGTTGGCAATTTGATTTCTGGTTCCTCTACCTTTTCTAAAACCAGCTTGAACATCTGGAAGTTTACAGTTCACGTATTGCTGAAGCCTGGCTTGGAGAATTTTGAGCATTACTTTACTAGCATGTGAGATGAGTGCAATTGTGCGGTAGTTTGAGCCTTCTTTTGCATTGCCTTTCTTTGGGGTTGGAATGAAAACTGATCTTTTCCAGTCCTGTGGCCACTGCTGAGTTTTCCAAATTTGCTGGCATATTGAGTGCAGCACTTTCGCAGCATCATCTTTCAGGATTTGAAATAGCTCTACTGGAATTCCATCACCTCCACTAGGTTTGTTCGTAGTGATGCTTTCTAAGGCCCACTTGACTTCACATTCCAGGATGTCTGGCTCTAGGTGAGTGATCACACCATCGTGATTATCTTGGTCATGAAGATCTTTTTTGTACAGTTCTTCTGTGTATTCTTGCCACCTCTTCTTAACATCTTCTGCTTCTGTTAGGTCCAGACCATTTCTGTCCTTTATTGAGCCCATCTTTTCATGAAATGTTCCCTTGGTATCTCTAATTTTCTTGAAGAGATCTCTAGTCTTTCCCATTCTGTTGTTTTCCTCTATTTCTTTGCATTGATCACTTAAGAAGGCTTTCTTATCTCTTCTTGCTATTCTTTGGAACTCTGCATTCAGATGCTTATATCTTTCCTTTTCTGCGTTGATTTTCGCTTCTCCTCTTTTCACAGCTATTTGTAAGGCCTCCTCAGACAGCCATTTTGCTTTTTTGCATTTCTTTTCCATGGGGATGGTCTTGATCCCAATGTTTCGAACTTCCGTCCATAGTTCATCAGGCACTCTGTCAGATCTAGTCCCTTAAATCTGTTTCTCACTTCCACTGTATAATCATAAGGGATTTGATTTATGTCATACCTGAGTGGTCTAGTGGTTCTCCCTACTTTCTTGAATTTAAGTTTGAATTTGGCAATAAGGAGTTCATGATCTGAGCCACAGTCCGCTCCTGGTCTTGTTTTTGCTGACTGGATAGAGCTTCTCCATCTTTGGCTGCAAAGAATATAATCAGTCTGATTTCGGTGTTGACCATCTGGTGATGTCCATGTGTAGAGTCTTCTCTTGTGTTGTTAGAAGAGGGTGTTTGCTATGAGCAGTGTGTTCTCTTGGCAAAACTCCATTAGCCTTTGCCCTGCTTCATAATCTCAGATGTGACTGGGTAGTTCCTGAGTTGGGACAACGTGGAGTTCCTGATGCACACAGCGGAGTTCTGTCCCTCTGTACTTTTCTGTGACAGTCCTATTGCTCATGAAACTGTTTTTGTTGCTTCTTGTCTCAACAGTTGCTGGTTCTCAGCAGGTTCACAACTTCCTTCGCAGGTGGTTCAGAATGTCCCCGTTGGAGCAGTCTTCTTCCCATTTGTAGCAGTGGGCTTCAGAATTTAATTTAGTAGTTGGATCTTGGTACCTATTCAGTCTTTGATGTTGCTGGGTTTCACTTGTCTCTCTCTTTTTGTGATAAAGACGCCTCTCTCCTTGGAGACTCCAACTCAAGGCCCCCATTTGTGGTGCCAACCAGACTCTTCTTGGAAGCCCCCTTTGTGTTGGGCTGAATTTCCGGTGAGATAGCTACAGATCTGAAAAGCTTTTTCCTCTTTCCTGGGCTTCTCGAAGTCTGTCTTGGAGGTTTTAGGAAATAAATGATTGATACTGCTTTGATGGTCTCTATTTTCTTTCTTTTTAATGAGGTGTAGTTGGTGAACAATATTATGTAAGTTTCAGGTATACAACATAATGGTTCACAATTTTTAAAGGTTATATTCCATTTATAGTTATTATAAAATATTGGCTGTATTCCTTGCTGGTCTTTGAATTGTCAGCTCTGAGTGAGGAAGGCTGACTCTTAGTATCCGAGAAGCTTTATTTTGAAACTGTGGACAGATGGTCTGGTGAGTTGAATACTCCAGAGGACTCTGTTTAGAACTCGCTTTTTATGTTGTAATGTTGAGTGAAAAATCAAGATGCTGGGATGTGTCCAGGATGCCACTTTTGTTAAAAGCAAGTAAACAAGTGGGCTTCCCAGGTGGTGCAGCGATCAAGAAACTGCCTATCAATGGAGGAGACACAGGAGATACGGGTTTGATTCTTGGATAAGGAAGATTTCTTGGAGGAGCAAATGGCGACCCATTCCAGCATTCTTGCCTGGGAAATCCCATGGACAGTGAGGCCTGGCGGGCTGCAGTCAATGGGGTCACAAAGAGTCGGACACGACTCAGGAAGTGAGCGGGCACCCGCTGCTTCCCGCCACCATACATACATGTAAACAAATTGGCACTTCCCTTCGGGCAGTGAAAATGAGGGCAGTCATGACTTAAGGAGAAAACTTCCCACCTTTACCTTCATATGTATGTTTCTGTACCATTTATTATTGCTTCCCAGGTGGTGCTAGTGGTAAAGAACCGCCTGCCAATGCAGGAGACACGAGACTGGGATTCAGTCCCTCGGTCGGGAAGATCCCCTGGAGGAGGGCACGGCACCCCACTCCAGTCTTCTTGCCTGGAGAATCCCATGGACAGAGGAGCCTGGCGGGCTACAGTCCATGGGGTCACACAGCGATTGAAGCGACTTAGCACACACACCGGTTATTATTTCACTGACTTTCCTGGAGCAGCATCTTGTTCTGTGATACCAGTGATCCTGCCTTCCCATTTCTTTCCCCTTAAAGCAACTTCTCTCTTGTAGTTGGCAGTTCTGTCCTTGTCTTTAGGATGTCCCCTGGTATATCTGATCTCAAATTAGGAAAAATAAATTGAGTGCCAAACCAGTGCCCCGAGCACTGGAAAAGTCAGGGAATGTGTGGATTATTGTACTAGAGATCGTCAGATCAGTGTGAAATAGCCTAAAATGGAAAAAGAAATATGATTGCTTTTTCAGGCATTTGCGGTGCAGGCTGCCTCTCCCAGCTGTCTCCCGTAAAAACAGTTTCCAGAGATGTGAGGACTAGGTAAATGATATGTTTCCTATCCAGAGCACAATTGTGATTATAATAGCCGAGGATTATGGCTCCTCTGTTTTACGGACTACATGAACTTCTTTTAAGTTTCTAGGTTGAACCAAATGAATCGCCAAATTGAGCTACCTACCAAAAGCGCAATTTCATCCAATTCAACCTAAGAAAGCTTATTTGATGAGTTGGAAGATATGGGAAGTAGGTGTCTACATAAGGAAAAGAGCATGAGATGGACGTGCTTTCAAGAACCCAGACATCCTGTTTTATTTGAAGCCGAAGTGACTTAGCAGCAGCAGCAGCTGCAGCATCACTATCACTTAATTCATACTTGGTTGTTGCCTCACTAGCCTTCAGAATGTATCTAGAGCAAAATTGGTTGCCTAGCAACCCGTTCCAGCCCAGGAGGGTTGGAGAATGGGTCAGTGATGAACAATTATGTACAATCAAGTTTAAAAATGCATAGCCGCCTGTGACATCCATGCTCTGGACCACCAGGAAGTGTGAGTGTTCTGCTGGCCTGGCTTTCTGGCTACTGTGTGTGAACTGATGGCAGCTGTAACCTGGATCTCCTGGTTGCAGTTTAGAAAAATTTGCACTGGACCGAAATTGGCTTCCAGCGCTCCTCTGTGCATGGGTCTGTTTTTTTCAGAAGCTTCTAGCACACTCATCATTTGGTTGGCTGCCTATCAGAACTCTCATCCCTTGGGAAAGTGAAAGAAAATGAAGAATTTGGATCTTTGTGATTGTTTTCATCCCAACCAATTGTCCCCTATTAGTGACTCTGTAATTTGCCAAAGAAGCACACACAACCTTATAACAATGGCTCCCTCACTCAACCCAAATCACTTTTTCAAGAATTACGGTTGCCGGGCAGATGCTCTTTCTGAAATGACCCAGGCCCTTCATCATTTCTCTCCCTTCCGTTCCAGTGAAAGAGAAGACACATTTTTGCATCATGCAGCCCTTTCTTAATCTTTCTGTTAGCACAAACATCAAGGGTGTAAATCTTGAAAGCGGCAGGAAAGCTGGGAGGCATTTTTATCACTCTGGCAAAGTGAACAGAGCACATTTCATTGTTCAGAATCATTGACTTTAATTGGCAAATCAATTTTTAGGTCCTTTCCATTGGTATGTTGTTTAATCAACAAAAATAAATCGCCCTGCCAACCTTGAAAACTCCAAGTCAGAGAACGGTGGCAAATATTTCGTGCATCCTGCCAAAAGTGCTTTCCCACAGCCGCGTCTTAATTGAAGCTGATTTATATTCAGACGTGGATGTTTTATCATTTGTCTGAAAAAGGAAAAAGCTGCGTAAGCAAGTAGCATGCAACCATTTTGGGCATTGTTTTCTGACATTTATCTACACCCTACCTCTCAGATGTTTCAAGCCCTTGCTTAATGATTCAGGCTGATGTAGCTGTCAAATAGCCCCTGTAACCTTTGGTGAGAGGTTTTTCCCTGAGGAGGACTTCCAAAACCTAGGCCTTTCCCCCCTTTCCTGCAGGGATTAAAAAAAAAAAAATTGTTTATTTTTGCTTTCAGTGATTCTTTGTTGCTGTGAGGGCTGTCTCTAGTTGCACATAGCAGACTTCTTGCTGCGGAGCACGGACCCTGGAGATCAGGCTCAGTGGTTATGGTGCCCGGGCTCAGTTGCTCCGCAGCACGTGGGATCATCCCGGATCAGGGATTGAACCCGCGTCTCCTGCATTGGCAGGCGGATCCTCATCCTCTGAACCACCAAGGAAGTCCTCTCTGCAGGGTTTTACTGGCCCTGAATCCTGCTCTCTGGGCCTTTGGTGGGAAATGGCTGACCTCTTAGTGCTGGGAGGTGGGCGACCTAAGTGGGGCGCAGGGAAATGTCTGGCTTTGTTGGTAGGAAAACCTCACTCGCTGTGCTGACCACGGGGTCTCAGTGTTGGCTTCCGCTGCCTTCTTCGCTCTCCAGGGAAGGGGGAGAGATGACAAGAAGTACCATTTATTTGGTGCCTACACACTGTGTTGTCATTTCTTACAAAACCCTGAGAGCAGAGGAAGCCAAACCCCGTGTATCTGGTGGGCATGCTGAGGTTCAGAGAATATCAGTTTGTACGTGGGGTGGCTGCTACTGGAGTCCTGTTCTGTTTGTCTCCAGCCGGCTTCCCATTTCACTGGTGCTGTGTGCTGTGCTTAGTCGCTCAGTCGTGTCCAACTCTTTGTGACCCCAGGGACTGTAGCCCTCCAGGCTCCTGTGTCCATGGGATTCTCCAGGCAGGAATACTGGAGTGGGTTGCCATGCCCTCCTCCAGGGGATCTTTCCAACCCAGGGATCGAACCCAGGTCAGTCTGCATTGCAGGTGGATTCTTTACTGTCTGAGCCACCAGGGAAGCCCTTCACTGGTGTGGGGAGCTGGCAAAGACGCCCCCACCCTGATACCCCCGTTTCACTGAACCGGGTTCCCCCCAGTATGGCTCCTAGGGCTCAGATACCATAGAGCGATGGTGACTGGCGGTCTGTGGGTGCTTGTTGTGGGCCCAGCGTGTTTCCAGGAGCTTCGCGTGTACTCCTAATTCCTGTCAGCCTCACTCTCCTCTTAGCTACTGCCGTCCTCATCTTACAGATGAAGAAACTGAGGCCCAGCATGGCTAGGGCACTGGTCCAGTGCCACGTGGCTAATGACTGGGGACGTCAGGATCTGAATCCAGATAGTCCACCCCAAGGCTTCCCTCCTGGCTGAGTGGTAAAGAACCTGCCTGCCAACGCAGGAGATGCAGGTTCGATCCCTGGGTCAGGAGAAGGTTCGAGATGCAGGTTCAATCCCTGGAGATGGGCATGGCAACCCACTCCAGTATTCTTGCCTGGAAAATCCCATCGACAGAGGAGCCTGGTGGTCTACAGTCCATGGGGTAGCACACCAGACATGACTTAGCGACTCAACAACAACAACACAGTTGAGACGCTAGTTACATGCTGAATGAGAGAGTAGGGGCCCTTCCAAGACCCCAGGTCCACACTCTGACCTGCACCTTACTCAACGGGCAAAAGAAAGGAACCTCAATAAACCCAGAACCACACTCAGCAACTTCTTAACGATGCTGTGTAAGTAATCAGATGTACGAAGCTGAGGGGAGGGTAAAAATCAAGCAACTACCTGAAATTCTGCGTGTCCTTTGGGTTTATTAGGGCCCCACCCTACCTCAAGTGGGTGGCTCAGTCCGTAAAGAGTCTTCCTGCAGTGCGGGAAAGCTGGGAAGATCCCTGGGTCGGGAAGATCCTCTGGAGAAGGAAAGGGCAACTCTCTCCAGTACTCTTGCCTGGAGAATCCTGTGGACAGAGGAGCCTGGTGGGCTGCAGTCCAGGTCAGATCATTAATGTAATGCCAAGGGGAACTTGCCTGTGGTCCAGTGGCTAAGACTCTGTGCTCCCAATGCCGGGGGCCTGGGTTCCATCCCTGGTCAGGAAACTAGATCCCACATGCCTCCATCAAGACCTGAGGCAGCCAAATAAAATACTAAATAAAAAAATAATACTGAGGGTAATACCTGTAGAGAACAATTTCTGATGCCAAGCCCTATTTAAAGCATTTTACACATACTATTAGCTGGGTGCTGTTGCTATTCCTATTTTTCAGATGAGAGAATCCACTACAGTACATGTATATTGTGATGTTGGGATTGCTAAAATACACAACCCCTCTTAGAATCAAGGATGTATGTGGCTCGTAGGCCCTGGTGGTGGCTGTGTCTGACTGCTCTTCAGAGCACAGGTGCCTTCTTATGAGACGGGCCTGGTAACGAGCTGAAATGTACAGGGCGACACTACAGCCAGCCTTTATTGGGTGACCACTGTGTACCAACCCTGAATGTTCATTGGAAGGACTGATGTGGAGGCTGAAGCTCCAATACTTTGGCCACCTGATGGGAAGAGCCAACTTATTGGAAAAGACCCTGAATCTAGGAAGGATTGAAGGCTGGAGGAGAAAGGGACGACAGGATGAGATAGTTGGATGGCATCACGGACTCAATGGACATGAGTTTGAGCAAGCTTTGGGAGATAGTGAGGGACATGGAAGCCTGGTGTGCTGCGGTCCATGGGCCACAAAGAGTCGGACGCGGCTGAGCCACTGACCAACAACAACTGTGTGCCATACCCTGTTCTAAGAAGTTTACGTGAATTTTTAACATCCTCACAAAAAGATGGGTACTCTGACTATGGTCATTCCTGATTCTTAGATGAGGAAGCTGAGTCAGTGGGGTAGTCTCACTTGCCCACGGTGCCCCAGGCAGTACGTGGCAAGGCTGAGTGCTGGCTGAAGCTGTCTCTGGGCTCTTCCTCTGTGCTAAGGCCCCTGGCACAGCCGGGAAAGGAGATGGATACTCACGGGCTTTGTACGGGGTGGAGGCTCTGGATGCTCTCAGGCGCCCTTGCCTGAGTGATCGTCACTCCCTTTTGGCACCTGTCCTGTTATGGAACCTGAAGTTGATTTTTCTTTTTTTTAATCAGTCCTTTATATGCTTCTGTTTGTTTGTAGGTGAGATCACCTCCTCAGTCAAGGAAACGGATAAGAACTCTGGTGTGAATCCTAAACCCTACCCAGAAGGCATAATATACCCTGGAAGGCATTTCCTGGGTTTAAGAGGAATTTTCTTTTTGAGCCCCACAGCACCTCTATGAAATGCATTTTTTTGTTTGTTTGTTTTTGTTTAGTGACTCACTTGTGTCTGACTCTTTTATGACCCTGTGAACTGTAACCCCCCAGGTTCCTCCGTCCAGGGGATTTCCCAGGCAGGGATACTGGAGTGGGTTGCCATTTCCTTTTCCAGGGGACCTTCCCCACCCAGGGATCAAACTTATAATCTACCTTGGCAGGTGGGTTGTTTACCAAGAGCCACCAGGCTTCCCTGTTCTGAAGGGTAAAGGGGAAAAGTGTGTGAGGCTCAGAGAGGGTGAGCACATATCCTCAGCCACACAGCAGGTGAGGGGCAGCGCTGGGCTCAGGGCTTGCAGTACGCGTCTGTGAAGTAAGGGGCTGACACCGCAGTGGGGGTCACCCCTGCCCAGCTCTGGGGCATTTCCTGTGGGGTCAGCTCAGCTCCTCTGTCCCTTTCTCTGCTCCTGTTCTGTTGCACACACTTCGCTTCCACGCTTTTCTGGCTTCCATGCTCCGAGCTTCTCAGAACAACAGGACAAGATTTTCCATAGCCCGCAACTGGTTTTTTTTTTTTGCTATTGCTATTGCATCCAAGCACCTGCTGAGCTGATGAGCTTTTGAAATTTCACTTGACTATTGGGAGGGAGCTGTGAGTGATTCTCAGGAACACACCATCCCAGCTGCCTTCGTGGGGTGGGTGATGCTGGGCGCAGGGGAGGTGGGGGTCCCTTCTCCAGCCCGGCCGCTCGGAGACTGCGCCCTGCTCCCATAGCTGGCATGGGTACGTGCTGTCAGCCTGGTCATTTTTCTTCTCCTGGGTGGCAGTTTCTGTGCTGTTTTTCTCTTAGAGCATTGACTTTCCATTTTTAGGTCAGTTTTGGAGAATTCAGGCTTCTCTCGTGGCTTAGACAGTAAAGAGTCTGCTTGCAATGCTGGAGACCTGGTTTGATCCCTGGATTGGGAAGATCCCTTGGAGAAGGGAATGGCTACCCACCCCAGTGTTCTTGCCTGGAGAATTCCATGGAGAGAGGAGCCTGGCAGGCTACAGTCCACGGGGTCACAAAGAGTTGGACATGACTGAGCGAGTTTACTTCACTTCAGTTTGGAGAATACAATTAAAAATTTGACCCTTTGCTTTCTGGATTTCTCTTTTCGGAAAAAATGTCCACGTCTACAAAGTTCTGTACTAAACTTCTGACTCGTATACGCAGAGCCTCCTTGAACATACACACATCGTGAAATCTGGCTTAACATTTGAGCCCCTCCCCTACCCCCAGTTGAGGGTAAATATGGACACTGAAAATTTTGATTCTCTGCTCCTCTTCTCATTCCATTGTTAGTTGGAACGAAGTTGGGAAATATTGGGTTGGCCAACAATTTTGTTTGGGTATTGTTATATTACAAAACACACAAATGAGGTTTTTGGCCAACCCGGTGCACATCATACTCAAAATCATGACAGAGAGAGTTTAATAAAGGTGTGTCAGGGTGTTGAGGAGAAGAACGGGGCAGAAAGTACACTGTGAGGAGAGAGGAACCCCTCTGGCTTGGTGCCTTGAATGCATAACAGAATTCACTTTATGAATTTTGGGAGAGTATGGTCTGTGGTGAAAGGCTGAAGGCAAGAGGCATTAGGAGATGAGGGTGGCAGAGGGTGAGATGGTCAGATAGCATCACCAACTCAGTGGACATGACTTTGAGCAAACTCCGGGAGATAGTGAAGGACAGAGGAGCCTGGTGGGCTGTAGTCTGTGGGGTCGCAAAGAGCTGGATGTGACTGAGCAACTGAACAACAACGGGAAGTCTGTGGCACCCTCTAACCCCTGGAGGTCAGGATAGAAGGAGACTGCCACTGGGAGCAGCAGTGACCTGTGCTGGGGAGGCCTCCAGGTGACCCCGCAGGGAAGAAACCAGGGGATGAATGCCCCTTCCTTCCTTCTCTCTCCTGGTACCTGCTCTCCTGGTACCTCCCAAGGGGCCAGAGGGCCTGGGAGCCTGGCTGATGCCTGTCATCGAGGCCACCCCGGGCTTCCGGGGTGGCTCGGGTGGTAAAGAATCCACCTGCAATGCAGGATACCTGGGTTCGATCCCTGGGTTGGGAAGATCTCCCTGGAGAAGAGAACGGCAACCCACTCCCATATTCTTGCCTGAAAAAATCCCCTAGACAGAGGAGCCTGGTGGGTGATGGTCCACGGGGTCACAAAGAGCCAGATGCAACTAAGGCTTTCACCTCACTTTACTCTGAGGACACAGAACGAGTGGAAGAAGATGGGGAGTAATATAAAGGGTAACCAGAGGATATTTAGTTTGTTGCCCTTCAGATTTTTTTTTTTAAATTAGAGTATGATGGCTTTACAAGGTTGTGTCAGCTTCTGCTGTACAACTGAATGAATAAGCTGTATGTATACATGACTGTGTGGATCACAATAGACTGTGGAAGATTCTGAAAGAGATGGGAATACCAGACCACCTGACCTGCCTCTTGAGAAATCTGTATGCAGGTCAGGAAGCAACAGTTAGAACCGGACATGGAACAACAGACTGGTTCCAAATAGGAAAAGGAGTACATCAAGGCTGTATATTGTCACTGGTTATCTAACTTATATGCAGAGTACATCATGAGAAACACTGGACTGGAAGAATCACAAGCTGGAATCAAGATTGCTGGGAGAAATATCAACAACCTCAGACATGCAGATGACACCACCCTTATAGCAGAAAGTGAAGAGGAGCTAAAAAGCCTCTTGATAAAAGTGAAAGAGGAGAGTGAAAACGTTGGCTTAAAGCTCAACATTCAGAAAACTAAGATCATGGTATCTGGTCCCATCACTTCATGGGAAATAGATGGGGAAACAGTAGAAACAGTGTCAGACTTTATTTTTTGGGGCTCCAAAATCACTGCAGATGGTGACTGCAGCCATGAAATTAAAAGACGCTTACTCCTTGGAAGAAAAGTTATGACCAACCTAGATGGCATATTGAAAAGCAGAGACATTACTTTGCCTACAAAGGTCCATCTAGTGAAGGCAATGGTTTTTTCCAGTGGTCATGTATGGATGTGAGAGTTGGACTGTGAAGAAGGCTGAGCGCTGAAGAATTGATGCTTTTGAACTGTGGTGTTGGAAAAAACTCTTCAGAATTCCTTGGACTGCAAGGAGATCCAACCAGTCCATCCTAAAGGAGACCAGTCCTGGGTGTTCACTGGAAGGACTGATGTTGAAGCTGACACTCTCATTTGAAAAGACTTTGATGCTGGGAGGGATTGGGGGCAGGAGGAGAAGGGGACGACAGAGGATGAGATGGCTGGATGGCATCACTGACTCAATGGACGTGAGTCTGGGTGAACTCCAGGAGTTGTTGATGGACATGGAGGCCTGGCGTGCTGCGATTCATGGGGTCGCAAAGAGTCGGACACGACTGTGTGACTGAACTGAACTGAAGTGATACGTATATACTCTGCCTCTTGGACCTCCCTCCAACCCCCACCCTCATCCCATTAATCTAGGTCATCACAGAGCACCCTGTGCTTTATAGCAGGTTCCTCCTAGCTATCTGTTTTACACCTGGTAAATAAGTTACCCTGTAGATCGTACTTTCAAGAGAGCAGGAAGTGGCTGTGTCATCCGTGAACACTCTCCCTGGGGATTGGGCATCATGGAAAACTGCTGAGCTCGTGCTATGGAGGTTTTGTAATCCTGTTAGGGATTGGAAGCTTCCTGCTCTTTTCAGATGCTTTGAAATGCAGTCATTTATTTTTTCTCTATTTTATTTGTATGCCTGTTATTACAGAGAGTGAATGTCTGACTCTTTGCAACCCCATGGACTGTAGCCCTCAAGGCCGCTTTAAAAGGCTTATTTGGCCTCATGATGATGAAGCAATCTGCTTCAGCGTCACAGAGGATTGCCTATCAATTACTCACAAGGAATTATTTTTGAAGGTAGTTTCCCCCATCTTAAG
Source organism: Capricornis sumatraensis (assembly GCF_032405125.1). Taxonomy (NCBI): domain Eukaryota; kingdom Metazoa; phylum Chordata; class Mammalia; order Artiodactyla; family Bovidae; genus Capricornis; species Capricornis sumatraensis. The sequence goes on from NC_091069.1 coordinate 110,564,840, forward strand.
ATAGCTTGATGTATAGAAATGAGCATTTCTGGAGTTGACAAGCAGAGAGATTATATGAGGAAGCAACTGCAAAATTGAAAAGTGTCCTGCATTGTTATGAGGCTGTGGGTGTAAGTGATGTCACCAAGCTTGGATCTGGGCAGTCTGGGATTGAAGAGCAGACTTGGCTCCTCCGAGTTCTGTTTTTGTCTGGATCTGGACCTTGGTCCCTGTCCTGTCTTTTGTCTGCCTAGTCCCATTTTAGCAAGAATCTGAAGTCAGTCTACAAAGGAACGTGGGGCCACCCGCCCCGCTTTGGCATGCAATCATCCTCAATATCTGGTCACCCAGGGCTGCCTTCTGCAAAAAATCCTATGGCTTGTTTGTTTAATGGGCATCTCGCTACCTGGATGTCTCCTCTTAGTAATTTTCTGACTGCTGACCACCTCGCTCCGTTTGCTGTGAATCCTCAGCTGTCTTTGTTACATCCTGAGTTGAGCCTCATCTCCTTCCTATTTTACAATAGCTCTGAAAAAAGTCTGTCTTACCATTTTAACAAGCATCAGAGTAGTTTTTTTTCTTAAACTTTACTCACTAGAAACGCTTGAAATTGCTCCGGATCATCTCAAGGACCTCTGGTCCAACCTCACCCAGTGTTGAGACCCACAGGGAGCTCACTTTGAGGGGTTCAGCACCTCCAGACAGCAATCGAGGAGCCCGATTCACTCCCTTGGGGGCTGGTTTTCATTGTTGGGAAGCTCTGCCTCCATTTCAGGCTCAAAGTCTTGTCTTTGCCTTTACTCATTGACCTCAATTCTGCCTTTTTGTAAAACCTGATCTCTCCATTAAGTGAATAGTTTAGCTTCTTAAACTGAACCATCTTAATGAAGGTAATTTTAAGCAGTGTCTGTGTTGCCCTTCTTGCTTTCTTTAGCAGGACTCTGAGCCTGTTTGAGCCTGCGCTGCCAACTCTGGGGTATGGTTCCTTGTAGAAGGCTACGATAGGCTGATGCCCTGGGGTTTTACTGTGTGGATTCTGTCTTTGTCTTATGAACTCTTGCACTGCCCTGCTTCTTCTCTTCTACGTCTCTTGCTTCTTTCCTTTGGAGTTAGCTCTTTCTGATGCCTTGTTTGATACAGTTTTATAAATGATGTGCTTCTTTTTCTCTCATGGAATAAAATGCATGGGCTTTGTGAAAGCTCTTTATCACTCAGAAGTCTTTTTTTTAAATTTCCAGATTGATAGCTGCTTTCCAGATGTTAACATTATCAGAAGCCTGACCTCCACATGGTATATATGCTCTGAAGGACCTTCTAGGTCCATTAAGGATACATAAATATATTAGTCTTTTAAATTTATCTTTCATTTAGCCCTAAGTCTGTCTCTCATATGTATTGATTTTCACCCTCTTTTCTTTCTCCATCACCCCATTCATGGGTATATTTGAAAAGCAGTGATTTCTGCAGGATCAAAACAACCAGGTTTGTGAAGGAAGAATTTCAGGATGAAGATTTAAAAGGAGAATCAGATTTATTTATACATATTTCAATATGACTTTCCGAAAAGATAGGCATTCTTTTTGTTAAAAAGCAACACAATACTATTATTACACATAAAAAATGAACAGTGACTCATTTCTTAATATCACTGAATATTCATGTTCAGATTTCTCTGATTGTCTAAGAAATATCTTTTCACAGTTAGTTAAAAATACCTTAGAGCAACCGAGGGATTTAAACAAAGTCCACAGAGTGCATTTGGTTGATGTCTCTTAAATCTCTCTCTCTTTTGGCTATACTGGGTCTTCGTTGCGGCAGGTGTTTCTCTAGTTGTGGTGAGCCAGCTTATTTGCTCCAAGGCTTGTGGGATCTTAGTTCCTTGACCATGGATCGAACCCTTGTCCCCTCCTTTGGAATGTGAATTCTTAACCACTGGACCACCAGGAAGTCCTTGAAGTCTCTTTTAATACTCAGGTTTCATGTCCCTCTCTTGTCCTTTCTTGTGATATATTTGGTCAAAGCAGCTAGATCTTTTGAGTCTTTTGAATCTGGATCTATGTGGTTTCCTACAGTGTAGATTTTATTGCCGCCATTCTGGTGTTGTCAGTAGTTACAGTGTCCTGTAAAATAAAGGCTTGCTCAGATTGAGGTTCAAATTTGGGGTCCAGAATAGTTGATACATGATAGCATAACATATTCTGTCACCCAGTTTGGAAGACCAGCCGTATGGTAGGGTAGAAGCTGATTCGGTGAGGGGGGAACTCTTGTAGCTTGAGAACAAGGGTTGCTGAGAGATTCCTACCTCGTGTATCAAGATTTGAATTTGGTCTTGAAAATACTCTTGAGTATGAGGGGCTGTGCTTAATGTCTTGGTGGGTAGTTTCAGATCTACCTGCTGTCTTTAATTATTGCTGCCATTTCTTTCTTTCTTTTTTTTTTTTTAAATATTTATTTATTTTACTTATTTGACTACACCACGCCTTAGTTGTGCACTGTGCGGGATCTTCAGCTGCGACATATGAACTCATTTGCTGCACGTGAGCTCTAGTTCCCTGACCAGGGATGGAACCCAGGCCCTTGCATTGGGAATGTGAAGTCTTGGCCACTGGACCACCTGGGAAGTCCCTTCCTGCCGTTTCTTACGAGAGTGGCTTAAGCGTGCTCTGTCTCACCCCCCCTTTCTTATAGCACAATGAGGATGACAACAGGAGTCGGTGAAATCACAGCCCGTGATGCTGTTTTTGTAAATAAATTGTGATGGAACACAGCCATGCCTGTTTTTTAATGGATTGTTGGTATTTGCTTTAGTGCTGCAACGGCAGCATTGAGCATTGGCCTGAACAAAGCTTGAACTATTTACTGTTTGGCCATTTACAAAGAAAGTGTGCTGACCTCTGGGCTGGAAGGAAAGCAGAGGATAAGGCTTTAGCCTATGGATCAAACAAAAATAATTCCTCATCACTGAAATGTCACTCAGCCTTAGTACCTGTGAATGTGAAATTCCATGGCTCACAGATTTTAAGTGGTTAACCGTTAGGTGACATCATCCTTCTACTTATTTGGAAATCTAATTCAACATGGGTGGGTTTGCATTAAAGAATGGTGTCATTTTACCGGGCAGATAATTGATTATTAATAATCTCTGCATTCAGCATTTGACTCATGATTTGTTATGCTTTCTTTCTTTCTTTCTTCCTTAGCTAGTATAAAGCTTTCTCTTCTACCAGTGTACTCTTTTGTGGTTTGTTTTGCCTTTGTATGAGGAAGAATTCTGTATCCTTTCAGCAAATGTCTCATGTTAAAAGTTTTCAAAATAAGTAGACTTGCATTTTTTCCCTTAAATGGAACTCAGCTAGTTTTATCTAAGCTATTCCTTTTTTTTTTGATGATTATAAAAATTTATTTAACAAAAAAGTTCAGTAAGAATGTACGCGACCCAATTTTCATCGTAGTAAAATATGGAGAGGTGATGCATGAAAGTAATTGATTTCTCTGGTGAACACAGCCATTGTCCACACTCATTCCAGGGCTTCTAACGTGAAGACTCTCTTTCTCCTCCTATTGCCACCACTCATTATTGCTTTGTTGCTCACTATTGGCCATCTCCACACAGTCATCTATCACAAGATACATAAAGGGATCAAATCCTCACAATATTCCTTGGACATGTCTGCCACCATTTAATTTCACTGATAACTTCTTGTCTATAAGTTTCTTCAAGTGGGGAGGGCGAGCTTTGCTCATGTTGTCTACCTGGTGAGCTCAGAGTTGCCTCTCTAAGCTATTCCTTTTGTGTTTTGGCTATATTGTATGTTACGTTATTATGGATGGCTTTGAAATTCTTTGTGTAAAAAAAAAATGGAAATAGATTTAAAATACAAAGGAGTTTTTTTTTCCCCTTCATTACATCTTAACATATTAAAAACCAGAGTGTAATTATTAAAAATGAAGGAAAGAATTAAAACAATAAAGTTGCTTAGCATAACTCCTGTTTCATAATACATTTGGAAATAATTGGTATCATAATGTGTAATTAACAATCCTTCTTTGAAGTGTGAAACTTAAGCTTGGGTAGGCAGGGAACCTTTTAGGAAGTGGTGATATCTGAATTAGTTCCTACAATAGCACTTCTGAATCTGTGCAGATTGTAGCATCTTGCCTGCCTTATTAAGTGCTCTGTGTGTGTGTGTGTGTGTGTGTGTGTGTGTGTGTGTGGTAGAGAGAGATACTTACTAGAGGAAGGGTTAGGACAGAGAGTCCTCTAATGCTTTACGATAAGCCTCCTACTGCCTTGTTGATTAGGGAAGAGAGGAGAGAGAAACTCTTTAATATGGGCTGTGGCTTTAGCTCGGATTACAGGGTACTTTCGTGGGGAATTGATATAGACCAGGTAGAGGACCTTTTTGCCCAGGTGGTGGACCTGCCACTAACCCCAGGCAGGTTAGCTTGGGGTTTGTGTTTCAATAAGGCTGAGAAACCTCCTTAGCTTTTCTAGAACCATCCCCTAATCTGGCCCCGAGGGTCTTATTGCTGAGATGGCCAGAGACGAGTCCAAGAGGAAGCACCACCAGGAAAAATAGGGGAAGGCGTTGGACTCCCAGACTCAGAGCCTAGACCTCAGTTTCCCTGTGGCTGGGCAGTTAGTTCCCCGAGGATTGGGAGATGAGATCATACAAAGACTGAAATAAGGGCATTGGGAGAGAACATTCCAGGCAGACCTGAGCTTTTAAAATTTATTTATTTTTATTGAAGTACAATTGATTTACAATGTTGTGCCAATCCTTGCTGTAGGGCAAACTGTCCAGCACAGTGACTCAGCTATAGACAAATAGACATTCTTTTTTAAAATATTCTTTTCTATGATGATTTATCACAAGATATTGACTAGAGTTCTCTGTGCTATATGATAGGAAGGCCCTTGCTGTTTATTCATCCTATATGTAATTTTATATCTGCTAATCCCAGGTGGATGTGAGAGTTGAACCATAAAGAAGGCTGAGCGTCAAAGAATTGATGTTTTCCAATTATGGTGCTGGAGAAGACTCTTGAGAGTCCCTTGGACTGCAAGGAGATCCAACCAGTCCATCCTAAAGGAAATCAGTCCTGAATATTCATTGAAAGGACTGATGTTGAAGCTGAAACTCCAGTACTCTGGCCACCTGATGCAAAGAGCTGACTCATTGGAAAAGACCCTGACGCTGGGAAAGGTTGAAGGGCAGGAATTAGAAGGGGATGACACAGGATGAGATGGTTGGATGACATCACCTACTCAGTGGACATGAGTTTGAGCAAACTCCAGGAGATGGTGAAGGACAGGAAAGCCTGGTGTGCTTCAGTCCATGGGGTCGCAAAGAGTCAAATACCACTTAGGGACTAAAGAGCAACAACAATCCCCAACTCCCACTCAAGTCCCCCTTGGCAACTACAAATCTGTTCTCTGCTAGAGCTGAGCTTTTATTTGCTCCTCCTTTCCTGCCATATCTAGGCTTCTTCTCAGACCTGTGGTGGTGGTTGGTGCTGTTCACCGCACTTGGTGCTGAATACCTGAGGCCCAGCTGGTTGGGAGAGGTTAGCTCTGTAAAGAGGCTGAGGTCAAAACAGTCACCCCAGAGCTCATCTTTTTAAAGAGTTACCTTGGAGGTACGGGTCTGAGGGGGCAGCACTGCCCAGTATACTTAATTTGAAGGGGACTTCTGCTGTTCAGACATTTGGGTCTTCCCTGGTAGCTTAGACGGTAAAGCGTCTGCCTGCAATGCGGGAGACCTGGGTTTGATCCCTGGGTCGGGAAGACCCCTGGAGAAGGAAATGGCACCCCACTCCAGTACTCGTGCCTGGAAAATTCCATGGATGGAGGAGCCTGGTAGGCTACAGTCCATGGGGTCGCAAAGAGTTGGACATGACTGAGCAACTTCACTGGTTCACTAGTTTTTGAAAATAGCTTTTAGAGTCTGGAGTGTATTGTTTGAAATATCTTCATCAATAGCTCTTTTTTCCTCTATTTGGATGGCTTTAGTTTTTATTAAAATTCTTTCTTAAAAATGCTTTTTCTTATTAAAAAATTTTTTTTTCACTAAAGATTCAAATGTCGCCTTCCTGAGCAGGCCTCCCTGAGAATTGAATATGAAGTAGCAGCCTCGTTATATACTCTGCCCATCCCATCAGCAACCCCTGTCTCACTGCTCTGGTCTCATGATAGAATGAGGGCCCTCAGAATTTTTTCATTCACTGGTGCGTTCTTTGCCTGTCCTTCCCAAGGTCGCCCGTGCCCCATGACCTCAGTCAAAGACTGCCATACCCCTCATTCAGAGACGAGTCTGCTATGCAGGGGGATTCTTCAGGTAGAGAGTGTCTTATAAATAGTTTTCCAAGGTGACTAAATTGAGGGAATATTTGAGATTCAGTAAGATGTGTTCTGTTCTATCTCAGTGACCAAAGTAAACCAAGACAGCTTCCGTATCCAATCTTAAAAAAAAAAAAATTAAAAAACTATTTATTTATTTATTTGACTGCACTGGCTTTTAGTTGAGGCATGTGGGATCTAGTCCCTTGACCAGGGATCTAAACCAGGATCCCCTGCACTGGGAATGAGAGTTCTTAGCCGCTGGACCATCAGGGAAATCCCTCCATATCAGATCTTGTGTGTTGGTGTGATCCGAATCATGGGGGCTTAGATAGGGGGCCGCTAAGTCGCTTCAGTCATGTCGACTGTGTTCGATCCCATAGACATCAGCCCACCAGGCTCCACAGGCCCTGGGATTGGCAGAGTTCTCTGCTACTGCTAAGTCACTTCAGTCGTGTCCGACTCTGTGTGACCCCATAGACAGCAGCCCACCAGGCTCCCCTGTCCCTGGGATTCTCCAGGCAAGAACACTGGAGTGGGTTGCCATTTCTTTCTCCAATGCATGCAAGTGAAAAGTGAAAGTGAAGTCGCTCAGTCGCGTCCGACTCTTCATGACCCCATGGACTGCAGCCCAACAGGCTCCTCTGGCCATGGGATTTTCCAGGCAAGAGTACTGGAGTGGGGTGCCATTGCCTTCTCCAGGCAGAGTTCTCTAGGGGCTCCTATCTCTCCTGTGAGCTCCCTGCTGGAGCCTGAACATAGTGCGTCTGTCCTAGGCTGGTCAGAGAGCTTGGCAGGGAGCCCTGGTTATTTCCCTGGTCAGGGAACTAGATCCCACATCCTTCAACTATGTCGCGGCACAGTCAGATAAATAAATTTAAAAAGTGATCCAGTAGGAAAATGGTTCTGAAGAATTTATTTACAGGGTAGCAATGGAGAAACAGACATAGAAAATAGAATTATGGACAATGGGAGAAGGGAGAAGAGGGTGAGATGTATGGAAAGAGTAACATGGAAACTTACATTACCATATGTAAAATAGATAGCCAATGGGAATTTACTGTATGGCTCAGGAAACTCAAACAGGGGCTCTGTATCAACCTGAAGGGGTGGGATGGGGGGAGATGGAAGGGAGGTTCAAAAGGGAGGGGACATATGTTTACCTAAGGCTGATTCATGGTGATTCATGAGGTTTGACAGAAAACAACAAAATTCTGTAAAGCAATTATCCTTCAATTAAAAAAGAGTGAACCAGGAGGAAATTAGGGGGTGGAGGTCAGAGAAAGGGCGGACAGAGGAGTGCTTTAAACGGTGTGCCCATTGAATGGAAATGGGAAAATGGTGAGAAAAACAGCGTAAAGGAAATAAAAAGAGGAAGAAAAGGGGAATTCCTGATGAAGGAACCAAAGAATTCAGTCAACCCACTGCGGTGTGTGGATCCTGCTTGTATGTTGATTTGAATGGACTAACTCTGTGTGTGTGTGTGTGTGTGTGTAAATAAGATTGAATAGTTCAATTGGATTATGGGTCCATGGGGATGATGTCCTCATAAGACAACTTTCCATAGTAAGTTAAATGTCAGGTTGATCGATTTCAGTAAATTATTAACTTCTTTGCAATGACAAAAACTATAAATAGCATGAACCATGTGTTATTTGAAAATCTTACCTTCGGGAGTGTCTTCTGAGCCCTGCAGGCGCTCTCTAGTTTGCTGGGCGGTGGGAAGGGGCGCTGGGGGGAGTTGTCCTTAGCAGTTGGGTGGGCAGGCTGCCTTTCTGTGGGCACTGGGCTGCTGGGCTCCAACCAGGTCCCCCCCTTCTGTGTGCCAGCAGAGACCCTGCAGTGTCCCTGGGGAGCTGTGGTGCCTCTGGGAAGGAAACCCAAGGGCCTTCCTCCCTGATTGTCCCTCCATCCCTCCTGCTCCCTCCCAGAAATGGTCTGTGGGCCAGCTTATTTTTTTTCCCCCATGTACATTTCACTATTAAAATATTACGTAAGTAATATATGCTCTTTGTAAAAGCCATGCGGAGTGTTAATAGAAATGAACGTTCTTGTCCTTCACTCTTTCCCATTTCATTGACTTCATCACCTTTTCCAGAAATATATAAATATTTATTTGCTTCTTTGGGACTTTTTATTTTGTACTGGGGTATTGCTGATTAACAGTGTTGTGATAGTTTCAGGGAAACAGTGAAGGCACCCAGCCACACATATACATGTATCCATTCTCCCCCAAACCCTCCCTCCCATCCAGGCTGCCACATAATATTGAACAGAGTTGCATGTGTTATACAGTAGGTCCTTGATGATTATCCATTTTAAATATAGCAGCGTGTACATGACCTTCCCACACTCCCTAACTGTCTGTTCGCCTTGGCAACCAAAAGTTCATTTTCCAAGTCTGGGAGTCTCTTTCTGTTTTGTAAGTAAGTTTATCTGCAGAAATACATAATATTTATAATAAAGTGATGAAGATCCTTTTTGTCTTTTTGGGTTATTACCAGCATGTTAGAGTTTTATCTCTTTAATTTTTAATAATGCAAAATTTTTTTAAAGCAGTCTCAGAAAGTTGGGAGTGTAGCCTGAAATAATTTTATTTCCTCCACCCCACCTTCCAATGAGTTTTTTTTCTTTTTGCTCTTGTTCTCATAATATCCTTTGTAAGCCAAAGCATCTAATTCCAAATGAGATGTTGCATTTAGTTGTCATGTTTCTGAGTGCCTGTTATGAGCTATGTCTTGTTCTAAACTCTGGAAATCTATATCAGGAAAAAGTAGAGATGAAAATCTGTCTTTTTGGAGCTTCTAGAAGGGGAGACAGAAAAACAGTAAATGTAAGAAACACTAAATCTTATAGAATGTTAGAAGGGGATAAACACTATAGGTAAAAGCAGGGTGCAAGGTCATTGGGGTACCATTTAAAATACGTTGGTCAGGACTTGTTTGATGAGAAGGGGCTTTTGGGCAAACACTGAAAGGAAGTGTGTATCTAGAATATCCTGGAAGAAATAGTAAGAACCAGTGCCAAGGCTTTGAGGAGGGAGTAACCCTGTGAGTCTGAGCAGGGAGGCCCGGGGGCCAGGGCACTCAGTCTTTGTAGGCCAGTTAATTTCCCCTCCTTTTTTTTGAGTGGACCCCTTTACAAAATGTATATATATTTTCATAGTCTGTTTATTTAGAATTACAATTATTAAGAATAAAAGATTTATGCACTTCTTAATTAACATAACAGTTTAGCTAAATATAAACTCTGCACTAAAGTTCTGCAGTGCCACAAGATGGGCAAAAAATATGGAAGCATTTTTAAGCTCTCCAAAAATTTCAAATGGAGAGTAATCTTGTTTCAGTTTTATTACATCAATACATTAGCATATACAAAGTTTCATTTTATGAGACGTCTAAAAGAATCAAAGCCACTTCTACAGCTATATTTTAAACTCCAAATCTGAAAGCCATTTATGATACTTGGACTTTGTAATAGTCTAAATTAAAACTCAGAGACTCCAAATGCACACTTGATGGAAATGTCTGCATTCTGCTACCGCTCTTTCACTTGAAGACTTTTCCTTGGTCCCCCCTTTTCTTATATGTCGTGACGTTCCCCATCGAAGTTCTGCTGTCCTGAGGAGTGAGGAGTGAGATTTTGGACTCTGATTTTGTTCATCCTCCTGGCCTCTTCCTGTCTGACTCTGCTTTCACTTGTCCCTGGTCCATCTGTTTTCCCCTGCTTGCTTATTGGTGTACCTTTTGCTTCGGCTTTCTTAGCACTTTCTGCCTTTGAGAATTTTATCCACCCGCCCTCCCCCAGCAGTGCTTACCCTGGAGCGGGTATTATTCTAAGTGCTGAACAGTTATTAATTTAATCATAAGTAGCAACCTCGGATGATAGGTACTCTTATTTCTTTTTTAAACTTTATGAATGAGGAAATTGAAGTACAGAGCGAATACAGAAATCACAGAGCTAGGAAGCGCTGGGGCTCAGCCCCAGGCCATTTGCTACAAGCACGTGGGCTCTTATCCACACCTGATCTCTCTACTGATCTTCAGCCCAGTTGCTCCAGTTTCCGGGGCATTCACAACAAACCCCCACAAATTTAGGGTCTTAGCACACACTTGTGTTCTCACAGTCCTGTGAGTCAGGCGTCTGGGTGCACTTGAGTGGGTCTTACAAGGCTATTCCCTGGTGGCTCAGGTGGTAGAGTCTGCCTGCAATGCACCAGACCCGGTTTCGATCCCTGGGTTGGGAAAATGCCCTGGAGAAGGGAATTGCTACCCACTCCAGTACTCTGGCCTGGAAAATTCCATGGATGGAGGAGGCTGGTAGGCTACAGTCCATGGGATCGCAGAGTCGGACACGACTGAGCAGCTTCACTGGCTCCCGTATTCTTGCCTGGAGAATCCCATGGACAGAGGAGCCTGGCCGGGCACAGTCCATGAGGTGGCAAAGAGTCGGATGCGACCGAGTGGTGAGCACAGTTTGACAAGGCTGGCATCAAGGCTGCACTCTCATCTAAGAGGCTGGGGAAGAAGCTGCCCCCGAGCTCTTCCCTGTGCTGCAGAATTCGTTCATTTCCTCTCAGTTGTGGGATGGAGCGGCCTGCATTGCTACGGACGTCAGCGGGAGGTCACTCAGTGCCCAGGGGTCGCCCTCTGTCCCCACCACGCGGCCCCCTCCTCAGGCAGCTCGCAACCTGGAGAGCTTTCTTCTCGAAGGCCCAGCCTGCTAAGGTCTTCAGAATGAACTGGCCTCAGTCGGGGGCATCCCAACGCCTTTGCTCTGATATTCCATTGGTCAAAGTCCAGTTAGAGGCTCCGCCCACAGTGGAGGGGAGGGGCTGGCACGGGGTGAGGATGTGTGGGGCCTCACTGAGCATGACTCACTGATCTGGAAAGTTCTCCCCGAAGCCAGAACTCACCATTTTGCCTCTTCCAGCTTCCTGGTAACTGTTAGTGTGGGCACTAGTCTCCCAGCCACCGGATTTTCAGTCTGAGTGTTAACACTGACACCTCTTTTTCTTTGTCCTTTCATATCACTTATTTCACATTTCACCTTTCGCTTTTTAAGTCCTCTCTGATTTTCTTTGAAATGTCCTTGAAACCTATCTTCCTAACACGGACTTGAATCTCTCTCTGTGTCTGTGACACACACACACACACACACACACACTGGTATTTCATTTCTCCTAGAGTCTGGTGTACGCCTAATTGTCCAACGTGTTCCTGAATCTCTCTGTGTCTGTGACACACGCACGCACGCGCGCGCACACACACACACGCACACACACACACACGCACACACTGGTGTTTCATTTCTCCTAGAGTCTGGTGTACGCCTGATCGTCCAACGTGTTCCTGAATCTCTCTGTCTGTGACACACACGCGCGTGCACACACACGCGCGCGCGCACACACACGCATGCACACACGCACACACGCACACACACACACGCACACACACTGGTGCTTCGTTTCTCCTAGAGTCTGGTGCACGCCTGATCGTCCCACGTGCTCCTGAGGAGCAGGTTGCTTCGCTGCCTCATTTTCTGAGGGTGCCTGTCTCGTTTTCTCCCTGTGCATTCAGTGTGTGTCTATCCCTCTTATAATGTCCTCAGCTCCCCTTTTCCATTCTTTTCAAACAGATTCCACCTCACCCGTTTGCCCCCCAGCCCCGAGCCCCCCGATCACTCCTTTCTCTGAGCCCTACTTAATGCCTAGTGTTTACCACCCCGGCTTTGTGTCGGATTCCTCAAGGTCACTTGAATTGGATTACTCAACCATGGATAGATTTGGCAAAGGTCCCTGTTCACAGAGCATATATATATTTTTTTATTAAAGTAATGTGGGGTGAATTATCTGAATTTAAAACTGCATGAGAAAAATATGCTCTATTAAATCATGCATGCTGTCTGTTTGGCAGTCAGTCACCGGGTGCGCCTGTCCCTTCGGCTGGCTCCGCCTGGGGTTGGGTACCATATCAGCAGGCATGATGCATGGGCAGCGCCAGGATGCCTGTGGCCCAGTCCACTGGCCGCGCCTGCTGCTCGAGGCCTGATTTATGCTCACCTCGGAGCTACAAATCACCGTGTGGTATAACACAGATGACAAGGCCTGTCTTAGCTTGTGGGGCCTCAGCCCTATCCATCTTGTGGGAACTTTTTTCCTCTTCTCAGTTTGGCTTCTTAACTTAATTGACTGCTGGATGGATTAGGTGCTGTTCAACGATGTCTGAGGCCCACCAGGACTCTTTCGATGGACTCTCTAAGGGGACGAGATGGTCCTCTCCCCCCTGGTCCTGCTGTGGGTCAGCACTCTTCTTTGTTAGGGTCTTTTGTCTGCTGTGTGCTCTGCACACATTCTTAAGCCCTGGGAAGCAACATGCAGAGAGAAAGCACCGGTCCTGCCTTGAAGAAACTTAGATCTGGGTGGCAAGTAGGGTGCCTGTGAGAAAAAGCCACTCTTCCTAACGGGGTCTAGAGGAAGGACCTCTGTGGTTATGTGGGGACCCAGGAGACACGTGGGAGGAATATCTTGGACTCGCTTTTCTGGAGTAGGAGAGAGGCTCTGGTTGGTTGTATTAGGGAAGGCCTAAATGTGCCTCTTTGAAAGGAGGTGGTCTGGGAGGATTCCAGTTCTTTGGGTTGGATATGGAGTTGGCTTTATATTCTGGGAGGGAGGGAGTCGCGTCCTCCCCCTTCCCTCCTCCTCCACCGCCAGTGGGCAAAAGGGCAGTGTTGCTCCCCGCGGGCCAGGGCGTCCTGCCTTCCACAGCGGCTTTCTCCACGGGCATCTCCTCTCATCATCTCATAAATTCTTCGGAGGGAGCAGGCTGGTTGTGTGGTTGCTGCCTGATTCCAGACTGGTGGCCCAGAGGGAGTCCCCGGGCCCCATGCACATTCCCTCTTTTTTTTTTTTTTTTACAGCCTGCCAGATATTTGCTTTTCTGCCTAATCCAATTATGCCCGGGTGTGGGCATTTTTTGCCCAGTCGTGGTCGGTTGGCAGGGAGCGCCTCTGGTACTTTTATATAGTAGGTTGCCCTGATGCCAAACCCAGTCCTACTGAAGAAAGAAAAGGGAGTTGTGTTGTAACAACTGCCTGACAGTTTTCACGGTGGAGGTAGCTGGTATTTTTCTGTGGAATTGTTGTGGAGGGAACTAGCAGTCAATTAAGAAGCAAAGCAAAATAACAGCTACTACTCTTTTAAGCACCTACTATGCCCAGCCTTGGACTGAGTCCTTAACATCATTGCTTCCTGGAGTGTTCAGAACAGTCTGGGCAGGTGAATGCTCTTGGCTCACTTGCTATTACAGATGGAAAAACCAAGGCCAGGTGAGGTCACGTACCTTGGTCACAGGGGTTTCTCAGAGTAAAAGTTAGGGGACTTACCTGGGTCGAGCTGGAAAACTCGTGCCCAAAACTTGGGTGTCCAGCCCCTCTTGTAGAAGGTGTCCGTGTCTTCTCAGATTCCTGGGCCACACGGAAGTTGCAGACTGAGGTCAGAGGCGGAGTTGAGGGTGAGTTTATAAAACACCTCCACCATCGGCCCCTGTTTTGGGGCTTCTCCGCTTTGCATTTCTAGCTTAGATTCTGTCCTTGAATCTCGGCCAGCATCGATGTTTTAGGAGTTACCAGTGTTTCTCGTGGGTTTATGTTGGATCCTGTTGACACTTGAGTGTTGCGATGGTTACTCTTATGTGACATCTTGACTGGGCTACATATTTATTTATTTATTTATTTATTTCGGGCTGTGCTGGGTCTTCCCTGCTGTAGGTGTGGGCAGCAGTGGGGCCCACTCTCTAGTTGTGCTGCACAGGCCTCCATTGTGGTGCCTTCTCTTGTTGTGGAACATGGGCTCTAGGGCACGCAAGCTTCAGTAGTTGCAGCCCATGGGCTTAGCTGTCCTGCCACAGATGGAATCTTCCCTGACTGGGGAGTGAACCTGTGTCCCCTGCATTGGCAGGAGGATTCTCAACCTCTGGATCACCAAGGAAGTCCTTTTTTTTTTCAGCCATGCGGCATGGTTTGTGGGATTTTAGTTCCCCAGCCAAGGACTGAACCCAGGCCCTTGGCAGTGAGAATGTGCAGTCCTAACCATTGGACCACCAGGGAATTCCCTCTGAGGATGTTTCTGAATTGACTGAATGAAGCAGACTGCTCTGCCCAGTGTGGGTGGGCCTTGTCCAACCAGTCAAAGGCCTAAATGTACCAGCAAGCTGATGCTCTTGCCATAAAGGGAGAATGCCTCCTGCTTGGCTTTGCCACCGCGCTGGGACACTGGCCTCCCCGTCTGCCTTTGACCTTGGGCTGGAGCTATACCCTCAGTGCTCTTTGGTCTTCAGCTTGCCGCTTGCAGATCTTGCGGTTGTCAGCTTTCACAGTTGTAGGTGGTTCCTCACACAGTCTCCCTGTGTGTCTCTCTGTGTATCTGTCTGTAGAGATACTGCAGTTGCTGAGGGTCTGGGTTTCCTTTAATTGTAAATATAGACAACTTCCAGAAAGGCAAAGGGAAGCTTAACGTCTGCTTCATTTGCCAGAGGCATATATGTGTGTGTGAGTGTGTGTGTGTGTTTTCTTCCTGCGTCTCTCGGGAACTCGGCCCGACATAAGTGCCCGACCCAGGTCTCTGCCTGTCTCCGTACTTGTCAGATCAGCAGCCATCTGGCTACGGCTCCTATCTGAGCCGCAGTCTTTACTTCTGTTTGGTTTCCTTTGTTCTTTATCTCTGAACTCACAGCTCAGTTTTTAACACAGGCAGCTCCTTCTTACAGTCTTCCTCCTTTCCCAGTAATTTTTCAGTGACTTGAGGAAAACTTCTTCTGCCTTGGTCTGTGTTCTTTCTTTTCTCTGCCTTTTCCCAATCATTGTCTCTTCTCTCCTCCCCACTCCTTGCTTTTCCTTCTTACTGTTATCCTAGCTAGGATCCAAAATGACCTGAAAAACCGTGGTTCGTGAGGTCCAGGGCAGTATTGATATCTTTAGTTTTAACATGAAATCCTTCATAACAAACAAATCCACCAGTCTCTCAAGCCCAGTCTGGAATTTCTGAGAATGTCTCCAGCCACCCTGTCTTTTTTTTTTTTTTTAATTTAATCTAGTTTTTTTTTAAGCATCAGGTTTTATGCTGAATAAATGGTTTCCTTTCGACCTGAACTGTTTTGCTTTGATTTTACTGCAGGGTTTGCAGCTTTTCCGTTCCTTGCGTTTGTTCTCATTGAAGACGAGCACTGGTTGTAGTTTGGGTTGAAAAGGCTTGTGCGCTGGCGGAGAGTGGCCGGGATGCTGCCGCGGGGCCCTTCACTGTCTCATTACCCGACTGTGGTCAGGGACGGCCTCCCGTTGCTCCGCTGTCTCATTTCCCGACTGTGGGCAGTGACGGCCTCCCATTGCTCCGCTGGGGTGCTCTGCATTTCTTTGCTGTTTCCTTTGCCTTCTCGGCACCTTTCTCATTCATACTTCTTTATGCCCTGGTCTTCACTCGGTAATACCCAGACAGTTGCAGTCCTGTGTGGCCCTTGTGCACCATGAAAGCCAGGATGCAGACTAGAGGCCTGGTGAGCTCTCGGAGAGTGCGCATGGGACAGAAGTGGGGCATGTCACCTCTGCCCTTGGAACGGGCGTCTGCATCATGAGAGGTGGTAGAGCCAGACCTCACATAGTGGTTTTCAATAGATAACAGCACCAGAGGTTGCTTCTAATTGTCAGCTGCAGAAATTTCTGCTAAAGGCTGAGTTAAATAATACACGCTGCACCCAAACCACCCTCCCCCAAACCCCAACTAGAAGTGCAACTAACAAAACCCCCAGTCTCCCCTTTGTTCCCAGCCTCCCTGAGACTGTATTCCTCTCCCTGTATCAGGAGGGCTAGATGATAAATTCTCAGTGGGTGTATTCTGACTCAGGAAGCAATGGATGGTAGTCTGAATTCTTGGAGTTTACAAGAATTTGGGATATCCTATGTCTCCTCTGAAGAGAACAGGCTTTTAGACATTGCCAGGAGTTTGAGTGTCTGAGATCTTAGCCAGGTAGGCTGTGGTGGGGCAGCCTTTGTGACGATAGCCAGAATTCTGTGCAGTTGCAAAGGGCCTGAGTTTCTTTTAATTGCGAATATAGACAACTTACGGAATGACAAGGGGGAAGCTTTACATCTTGATTTGTCAGATTATTTTTCACAAAACTTAATGTTGCACGAAGGAGTCTTTTGGAGTGAGCACTGTACCTCCTTCAGCAAAACCCAAATGTAGTAAGAAAGAACTGTGGTTAAAGAACCGTCTAGAAGACCCTTGTACTACCCGGAGTAAAGTTTATCATGGTGTTACAGAATGTGAAAGCCAGCAGGGGTATAGCGTTAAAATGACTCAAGCTTTTCTGGATTAAGAAACTGAGGCCCTGGATTAAGTGTTTTGCTCAAAGATTCACTCATCACCATCATCACCATAGACCGTCTCTCACTTTAGCCTGTGACATTTGTTTGGTGTTACATCCCATATGCCGCGTGACATTTCCCATGGAAATGATACCTGTTTACTGTCAATAAAATCGTCTACAGCAGAAGCGGTAGTTATGTTTGCATCCTCTTATTCTTAGAAAGGATTGCTGACATATTTCTTTTATTGTTGCATTTTTAATGGCAGTCTCCAGTTCATTCAGATATTAGATCATTATTTATCCGAGGTCTTGATAAATAGCCCAGCCTCTTTTTCCTCCAGCTGACAAATTTCACTTCTGTGCTTTTGAGGAATGTAAATATGAAATTAATATTGCAGCAATTAGTCATCTATTCTGAATTTTTCCCTTGTAAATTCCCAGAACATAAGCGTGAAATTCATTAATCCAAATCCCTCATGCTTTTAAAACCATTGTGGCATTGTAGATACTTCCATTCATCCTTTGAAATTTAATGCAATAAGGAAGTTAGTGGAAACCTACCTTTATTAATATTTGTAAGTCAGGCAGCTGTATATTCCTTAGCCGCCGTCTCTATGAGCAGGCTGACTCAGCACGATGCTTTTCGGTGACAGGAAAGCCAGTGCAAATTCTAAATCATAGCCTCTTTTTCAGAAAGAGGCTTTTGTGAAAAGTTGTTTGATCACTCCTGTTGTCATTTTCCTGGGAGAGCTTGTCTTCAATGCTCTCCTTATAAACACAGGCCCCACTGCTGGGAGCTAAAGAGGTTAGAATTGATTTTCATGAAATTTTTCACTTAATGAAATCTCATCAATTTCTATCCTCCCAGGTATTTAAGTTTGCGACTGAGGAGGGTCCAGGGATGAGGAAGTTATAGACTGTGCCTTCTCTTTGTCTGTAGGGAGGCTGCACTCCACGAAGTCCAGCTCTTATGAAATATGCTCTAAATGACTGGCATGGGAGTTGGCGCTATCTGATGTTCTGTGTTACATAACTGGTCAGGTTTATGTTGCCTGCAGTGCAATTCAAACTGGGATTTGCCGGAGGGGTAGGGATCCTCTTAGCTGACTTGAGATCGAAGACTTGGAAAATCAGAATAATTCAAGGGTCGTAAAACCATGTTTATAAAATATGATTCTTTTGGTTCCAAATAAACATATCAGAAATGATACTTCAGATGCTAAAAGAGATTCACAGCTTGGACCACAGGCATCTCAGATCTGGGGATTTTATTCCAACAATTGGGCCAGTGGGGAAAGTGAGATTTCTTCCAAGAGGGCATTTAAATGGGGCTTGATGATCAAGTAGGGCTTCAAGAAGCAGATTTGCCAGGTCAGGCAAGAGAGGCTAGATGCAGGAGAGTGAACTGAAGGAATATTAACTAAACTCTGCCTTGAGTTTGTTTGTTTGTTTGTTTCAGAATTTTTCAGATTGGAAGAATTTTTCCTTTTTGCTTCAACACAATTTTATTTTTTTTTACTTTACAATACTGTATTGGTTTTGCCATACATCAATTTGACCCCTCTGGGTCTCGGTTGCTGCGTGTGGGCTTTCTCTAGTTGTGGCAGCCGGAGGTTGCTCTCTAGTCGCAGTGTGGGAGCGTCTCACTGCGGTGGTTTCCCCAGTTGCAGAGCACGAGCTCTCAGGTATGTGGGCTTCAACAGCTGCAGCGTGCAGGCTTCAGTCCTTGTGGCACGTGGGCTTAGTTGCCATGGCATGTGATATCTTCCCGGACCAGGGTTCGAACCTGTGTCTCCAGCGTTGGCAGGGGCATTCTCCACTACCGGACCCCCCAGGGAAGTCCTGCCGGATTATTTTTAAAAAAATCTCTTTCCGAATAACCAGGTCCTTTGTTTAAGCGTGAATAGACTCTGAACCCAGTTCTAAACAGTGTTTGGGACCATGGGGACATCTTTGCATCTCTAAGGCAGTTGTTTTTTGGGGAAAAGTTTGCCTACCCCTCTTCCTGTAGTTTTATAATGTCTGGGGAATTGGCCCTGAGTTCTCTCTTCATTATTTCTTGCCTGTTACTAGCTAGCAGGTCTTAATTATTCCCAACGACTGCAGGCAGCTGGGGAATCTGACAGGCCTGGCCATGCCCCTCGTTAGGCTTTTCGGTAACCCATTCCTTCCCATCCTTTTTTTCTTTAGTTTTTCAGAGTTTGAGCTGTGAAAGGAAAGATGAGAGACTGTGTTTTCTCTACTTTAGACAGGGATGCTTTCTGTTTACATTGCTCCAGGATCATTAAAAGTTTGTTTCAATCTTGGGTAAAGTATATGTATCGAGATACCTTTGAACTTGTTATTTAGTTATTATTTCATTGAAACACAGGATCAAACCTGGAGACAGATCTCTTGGAGACTTCTAGTCCTGGCTCTTTCCAGTATTTGTCTGTATGGCCTGGTGTAGAGTATCTCTCCTGTGGCTTATTTTCTGATGAGATTGGTAAAGTGCAGAATTCCAAGACCTTCCATTGACAAAGCCTCTCTCCTTGACCAAAGTTTAGTCAGGCTCCTCTGAGCCCTATTTTCAGCTAGGAATCGTCTTTGGCTTCTGGTTCTCTTTTTGGCCAGCAGGGCCCAGTGTTAGCAAAATATCCTGCTCATTTATCCCCTACCCTTGATATCTG
This sequence comes from Capricornis sumatraensis, assembly GCF_032405125.1. NCBI lineage: Eukaryota > Metazoa > Chordata > Mammalia > Artiodactyla > Bovidae > Capricornis > Capricornis sumatraensis. The sequence continues at coordinate 110,584,189 of NC_091069.1, forward strand.
ACCACTCTTGATATCTGATCAAATTCCTCATCCCCTACCTTTGATGTCTGTATCCTTGGCCTGTCTTTAGCAAGAATCCTGTTAGGCAAGTTTGGGAAGAATCCCCCTACTCTTGATGGTTCCTCTTAGTAATTTTATATCCACTATGACTTCCTTACCCTACACCCTGGCCATAAATCCCCACTTGTCCTCCTTGCCTTCAGGATTGAACTTGATCTCTGTCTTCTGTTATTATACCCTTACCATAATAGTCTTGAATTAGGTCTTACTTACTGTTGTAAAAAGTGTCAGAATAAACTTTTTCTTTAACAAGGTTCTGGATTCTCATCCTGTTAATGTCTAAGAGGGAACTCTTTGCCTTAGCTAAGACCCTGGCTCCTTCCTTATTGTGGCTGTGCCGTCTCCATCAGTACCTTCCACATTGTCACGTGAGTCAAGTCATGGAAGGGCAAAAAGCCTGAAGACTCATCTCTTCACTCACTCACGTTCCACTGGCTAGGATCAAGTCACATGGTCACATTTCTCTTCCAAGGAGAGCAATATAAACCAGAGGCAATATAAGCCCGAGGAAAAGAGAATGAATTTATGGGACGACAACCCATGAATCTGCATTTTAAACACTTTGCATGTAATTCTGATGTAGGGGGATACTTGGATCACACTTTGAGAAATGCTTTCTACAATTGTTGCTAAATGTTCCCCAGCCCTGATAGTCTATGCTTCTCTTGTGCTGGGAGAAGAGTTTTCCTGGGAGAAGAGTTTTCATGGGAGAAGAGTTTTTTTCCTTTTTACAAGGCCAAAAGAATAAATGCAAGCAAGTGAAAAGGGAAGTTGAACAATAGTAATCGATTCTTCTGCCTGTATTCTAGGTTTGGAAATGCATGTTGACCTGTTCAGATCAACTGATTAACAGGTCAGGGTTGTCATCCCTTCTTCCCAGTGGCCCCACAAGCATCTTGTTGCAGCTCTTCCGCTTCATGGAACACACCAGGGTGTTTCCCTGTAATACTTTATTACATGGGAGTTCCCAGGTGGCTCGGTGATAAAGAACTTGCCTGCCAATGCAGGGTTCGCTCCCTGTTTTGGGAAGAGCCCCTGGAGGAGGAAATGGCAACCCACAGCAGTATTCTTGCCTGGGAAATCCCATGGACAGAGGAGCCTGGTGGGCTACAGTCCATGGAGTCCCAAGAGTTGGACATGACTTAGCGACTAGACAACAACAAGCCCCTTACATAATGGGGTGCTGGGGACCAGAATGCAGAGCGCAAGAGCTATGCCTGCTTTCCTTATGAGCTAGCAACAGTGGATGGCTTGTCTCTTTAAACCCACTGAAGACATTCATTTCAGTTCAGTTCATTTGCTCAGTTGTGTCTGACTCTTTGTGACCCCATGGACTGCACCATGCCAGGCCTCCCTGTCCATCACCAACTCCCAGAGTTCACTCAAACTCATGTCCATTGAATCGGTGATGCCATCCAACCACCTCATTCTCTGTCGTCCCCTTCTCCTCCTGTCTTCAATCTTTCCCAGCATCAGGGTTTTTTCCAGTGAGTCAGCTCTTCACATCAGGTGGCCAAAGTATTGGAGTTTCAGCTTCAGCGTAAGTCCTTCCAGTGAACACCCAGGATTGATTTCCTTTAGGATGGACTGGTTGGATCTCCTTGCAGTCCAAGGGACTCTTAAGAGTCTCCTCCAACACCACAGTTCAAAAGCATCAGTTCTTTGGCACTCAGCTTTCTTTATAGTCCAACTCTCACACCCATACATGACCACTGGAAAAACCATAGCCTTGACTAGATGGACATTAGGGTTGTCCTAACCTCTTCTGATTAGACTGGGACCATGAAAACTCTGACAGTGTCTGCTCTTGACTTGGTCCTTTATGTTGTGAGTTTTAAAAAGACCAAGGATTTGGGTTTATTTTATGTCATAAATTATACTAAAAGCAGACATGGGGTTAGGGAAGGAAAGCATAGTGATCAGTTTTCCGTAACTCCACCCAGTTAGTGGAGTGAGAAGAGACATTTGGATCTGCATGAGATATGCTTTGAGCAAATTGCAATTGTAAAGAGAAACTGGATTGTGAGTACAGAGGCTTTGGGTAGTACTTTTTGAGGTTTCTAATTTCTCAACATCATCAGTTGCTAAGTTACAGGCAAATATGAGAGAGGCTAGTGGATACCTTCTAGTTTGAATTCAATACTGAAAATGATATCAGACTTCTTAGGTGGCACAGGTGATAAAGAATCCACCTGCCAGTGCAGGAGAAAGAAGAGATGCGAGTTTGGTCCTTGGGTTGGGAAGATCCCCTGGAGGAGGAAATGGCAACCCATTCCAGTATTCTTGCCTGGAGAATCCTGTGGACACGAGAGCCTGGTGGGCTACACTCTAAGAGGGTCACTGTGAGCTGGACATGACTGAATGCATGCGTGCACACACACACACACCAAGCAATATCAACTAAGAAAACCTTAGTATACGGCCTTTGTTGTGATCTTATTTCCTCACCCTAACAACACGAAGAGGTTTTACCAGATGCAGGAAACAGAGACTAAGGCACATGGTGGTTCAGTAATCGTTTGAAGTTACATTGTGGGTAATCAAAACCTGTTGATAATCAGAAGGAGACGTAATCCATGGTTTTGTTCCTTCTCAGCCTGGTTTGTTCTGCACTAACCATTATATTCTTGAACAACCAGTGGTTTTTGGAGAAAGCCTACTCTTCTCTTTCTTTTTACACATAGATTATATGGTACAGAAGCGAGTGGTTCCATTTCCTTTCATGAAAATTATGGTTTCTGGGTTAGCATTCAGTACTGCCAGCTTTTTGAGACTGTGGATGCAGTCAGCTCTATTTCTTTCCAGCCTTTGATGGTGTACAGTGTGCTCAGATAGCAGAAGAAGCTTATAAATATTAATGACTGGCCAACTATAAATTCTTTGATGGGTCATTTCAGAGAACATTACCAGTCAGATGCATTGGAAAGAATAGAGGGACTTCCATGGTGCTCCGGTTGTTGGGAATCCGCTTTCCGACACGGGACGTGGGTTCCATCCCTGGTCAGGGTCTTCACATCCCACATGCTGCGAGGCAACTAACTCATGCTAAGCTGACGCAGCAAGAGAAGCCGGTGCTTCACATCTGGAGAAAGCCCGTGTGCCACGTTGGAGATTCAGTGCAGCCAAAATTAAAAAATAGCAATACATCAAGAGAAAGAATAGAATGCCTTTAAGCTTTCTGTTACTCCTTTTATGGAGTCAAGGGAAGATGACATCTGATCTCTCTGTAGCCAAGTCCAGGTTTAAACACGGAGCCCATTACTTCCTTCTGTCCAGCTGCTTCTGGTGAGTTACTAGAGATGGCAAACTGCCCTTTCCCAGTTGGTGGCGGACATCCCTAATCAATGTGGCACTGTCCAGGGGGTATGATGTCAGCCAAGTACTTCCAATTGATCATAACGAATTAGTTGATGCTTAGGTTTCAACTCTGGGTGACCATGAGCCTGCCTTTGTTATCAAGTAACTAAATGATTGATTTAGATCATCAGTTCTCAGCTGGAGAGTGAGTCGTTCTCCAGGAGACATTTGGCATTGTTTGGTGTTGTTTTTCGTTATCCCAATATGTGGTTTGCTGCTGGCATCTAGTGCATAGAGGTGAGGGATGCTGCTAAATTCAATATGCTACAATGCACGGAACCCCTCCACCCCGCATGACAGAGACTTAACCCAGCTCCAAGGCCAGCGGTGCCAAAGTGGTGCTGGTGGTTGTTCAGTCGCTAAGTCATGTCCGACTCTCTGCAACCCCTTGAACTGCAGCATTCCAGACTTCCCTGGAGAAGCCCTGGCTTGATCTTTGGAGGATTTCTGAACAGTTAGTCAGGGGTAAGATGTAGTTTATAGACGAGAACTTGGGAGAGAGAGAGTAAGATATCTGGAAGAAAAGGAGAGAAAGCATTTACAGCTTGACACATAAGCTTAAGGTAGGCTTGTGCTTGGTGTTATTTAGTCGCTAAGTCGTGTCTGACTCTTTGTGACCCCGTGGACTGTAGCCCACCAGGCTCCTTTGTCCATGGGATTTTCCAGGCAAGAATACTGGATTGGGTTCCCATGTCCTCCTGGGGAATCTTCTGACCCAGGGATTGAACCCATATTTCCTGTATTGGCAGGTGGATTCAATGTACATATTTTAGAGTTGGCTGCAAGTATTTAGAAGGTTCTGTGTTTAAAATAATTGAATACATCATTTGAGATTAGGGTTATTTATCAAGTGACTGCTACCACCAGAGATGGTGCTAGACCATATCAGAGGCCAGGAAATGAATGGCTGCCTTGCACTGGGGTGGAGTAGGCGCTGATGTGGGGATGGAAATAGAGTTCTCTGGGACAATAGCAGGCAGAATAGATAGGAAGGAAGGCTTCAGTGAGGAGGTGGCGTGTGAGAAGATCTTGATGCCATGGTAGGAGTTTATGAGGTAAAGAAGGGCTGAGAAACACCAGACCAGATTTAAAATTTAAAAAAAAAATTTTTTTTTTTATTGGAGTATAGTTGCTTTATAAAGTTATATCTGCTCTACAGCATAGTGAATCAGTTTCACATGTACATATATCCCCTCTTTTTGGATTTCCTTCCCATTTAGGTCACCACAGAGCCCTGAGTAAGAGTTCCCTTTGCTATATAGTAGGTCTTTATTAATTATCTGTTTTATATATGGTAGTGTTTATATGTCAATTTCAATCTCCCAGTTTATTGCCCCCCTTCCCTCCTGGTAACTATAAGTTTTCTTTTTCTGTATCTCTATTTCTGATTTTGTAAATAAGTCCATCTGTTTCATAAAGTTACTTCTGAACAATGAATGGGAGTTGCTGAGCAGTTCTGTCCCATAATCTGTAAATTGGTATGTGAATGAAAGTTATTATTATGGTTTTTAATAAAATTGTAATGCTACTTAGAGCAGAAGTATGTGACTCAGGGCTTTCTTCCCATTGGTCCTTTTTATATGACAGTTAGATGGGTCATTTTCCATGAGTTAATTACAGTGTGTTTACATTGCTCGACAGGGCATTTTTTGGCCTTAGAGGCACGTATGTTTAGAGTAACGTTTACATTCCTAGGACGATAAGAGAACCGTACCTGGTTGCTTTAAACTCTTGGACTAAGGGCCTTTCGAGGCTGACTTGAATGAAGTTGGATGTTAGTTTTAGACACTGAGATTGTTTTCAGATTGAAATCTGAAATCGCCACTGTGGAACCATGGATTCCATTGTTCCTCTAGCAATGGATTCAGTGTAGTGAGTGGGGCCCAATAATGAACGTTGGAGATTGCTCTTCGGAAGCAAAAAAGTAATCCGCTTGGTAGAGAAGGATGTCTGACTGATCAGGTTAGGCTGATCTAAACATGAATAGATTAGAAATTCGGAAAAGAAGGTACTTGAGACTTTTAACCCTGGTGAGTCATTCATTTGCTAATGAATGAATGAATGGATGAATCCAGCAGTTCTTCACTGGGGACTAGGTGGAGGTCACCCGTCTAGCAAACTGTACCACCCAGAACACAGACCATCCGAGAGACCAAACTGCTCACCCAGACGCCACAGCAGTCCCCGCGCCAGTGCTCCTGGCTTCATTCTAGAGGATTGCTGCGGATGTGGGACAGAGCCCGCCGCTGGGGACTTTGGGGTTTGGGAATCATAAGAATGGAAGGTGCAGTGAACTATAACCTCAACGAAAGTGCATCATCTGAGGGCTGGTGTTAGGGGTGAGAGAGCAGAGCCAGTACAAGAGCATGCCTGAATTTACAGACTTTAGTGGTGTTGAGAAGAGATATTTCTAGCTCCTAACCATGGTCTTCACAGTCTTCACAACATAATAATGGGTGAGCATTGGCCATCAAGAAAACGAATGGTTCTGCATTCGGGAAACTCTTTGCCACACTCGTTTCAGATGGCAGCATGGCATGTAATCTATTTCAGCTCCTCTCCTCCACCCCGGGAGACCTTGGGCTCCTCCTGGGCTCCCTCTCCTGGGAGTCGTCGGGTTCACCTTCTCTGTTCACAGCCTGATGGAGGTCACTATCCCATGCTCCTGCTGTCCCAGGTCTCAGAACCATGGTTTCATATATTTTGTCCATTTTCAAGAATGGGTAAAATAGAGTTATCATATGACTGTGCAGTCCCACTTCTGGGCATATATCCAGAGAAAAGTATAATTCGAAAAGATACATGCACCCCAGTGTTCATAGCCGCACACCTGCAGTAACCCAGACAGGAAGGCAACCTAAGTGATATGTATGTGTGTGTGTGTGATACTACTCAGCTGTGAAAAAAGAATGAAATAATGTCATTTGCAGCAGTATGGATGGACCTAGAGATTCTCATACAAAGTGCAGTATGCCAAAGACAAGTATCATATGATACCATTTTTATGTGCAACCTAAAGAAAAGATACAAGTGAACTTATTTCCAAAACAGAAATAGACTCACTGACATAGAAAACAAATTTATGGTTACCAAAGGAGAAAGAGAGGTCCAGAAGGACAGGTCAAGAGGTTGAGATTAATATATATAAACTACTATATATAAAATAGATAACCAATAAGGACCTACTTTATAGCATAGGAAACTATACTCAGTATTTTGTAATAACCTGTAAGGGAAAAGAATCTGAAAAAAATATACGTAAAACTGAATCACTGTACTGTGTACCTGAAATGAGCTCAATACTGTAAATCAACTATACTTCAGTTTAAAAAAATGGTTTCATTTGGGTTTATAGATCTGGTCTGTTATTTCATCTTGGCTGGATGTAGAAGTTGTATAACAGTTAACAATGCTTTCCTTCTCTTTCAAAATAGATTTTAAGAAATTAAAAATAACTTTGCTCATTTAAAAACATTAAGCTTCAGTTAACAGAGACAATTCACATATGTGGAGTAGCATGTTCCCTTTCAACCTTGGTTGATAATTAATTTGTTTCTATGTATGATCTGGGACTTACGATAGATCAGCATAGAAGCCAATTATCTTCCTCATATTTTTTTATTTTAAATTTTTATTGGAGTATAACTGCTATACAATGTTGTGTTACTTTCCACTGTTCACCAGTGTGAATCAGCCCTACGTATACACATAGCCCCTCTCTTTTGGATTTCCTTCCCTGTGCTATTCTGTAGGTCCTCATTAGTTATCTATTTTAAACATAGAATCAGGAGTGTATATATGTCAATCCTAATCTCCCAATTTATTCCACCCTCCCTTTCCCCACTTTTGGTGTCCATACATTTATTCACTATATCACCATCATCTTAAAGCATAATTAAAACCTCTCTTCTAAGCCATTTGGGGATCAATTTCTTTCTTATAATTTGCTGCCTCTTTTTCCTATGTGTTGAGAAATTGTTCTTATAGAAAGGCTTGAGTTTTGAAAGTTTAGTCGGAATTGTTTCTTCGAACTCAAAGTACGGACTGTAAAACCTAATCTCAGTCAAAATAGATACCAAATCGTTGTTGTTGTTCAGCCGCACAGTTGTGTCCGACTCTTTGCAACCTCATGGACTGTAGCCCGCCAGGCTCCTCTGTCCATGGTATTTCCTAGGCAAGAACCCTGGAGTGGGTTGCCATTCCCTTCCCTAGGGGATTTTCCCCACTCAGGGGTGGAACCCACATCTGCATTGGCAGGTGGATTCTTTGTCACTGAGCCACCAGGGAAACCCGGATATCACATTACTTGATCTGTTTTCAGAGGTTGAGGTTATCTGTGGCATAACCGAGGCGTGTGTTCATTCTCTTTCTACTCAGTTTGCTCAGGCTGATCCCTTGTATATTGTTAATTTGGGATTAAAGTGCATTTCAGAAGATTTTGGCTGTTAAAGAGCACAGTAAATTGAGCTCTTCTGCAAAGGCTTCATGACCCCAATAACTATAAATGGCACTGCTCCTCCTGGTGAAGGCTCCCTTACCTTTAAAGGTCAGCATCAAACCTCCGAACACTGTCTGGCTCCCTTGATCTGAAGAGATCTAGCTTTTGATTTATTTGGTCCTTACTGCTTCAATTACTTATTTACCTGCCTTAAGTTATTTCTGAAATGAGAGATAGAATGGAAAGAGAATATAAAAAGCCTCTACTTCACAGTTGGATCAAGAAAGGCATCAGTTCAGTTCAGTTCAGTTCAGTTGCTCAGTCGTGTCCAACTCTTTGCGACCCCAAGAATCGAAGCATTCCAGGCCTCCCTGTCTATCACCAACTCCTGGAGTTCACTCAAACTCATGTCCGTCGAGTCAGTGACGCCATCCAGCCATCTCATCCTCTGTCGTCCCCTTCTCCTCCTGCCCCCAATCCCTCTCAGCAGCAGGGTCTTTTCCAATGAGTCACCTCTTTGCCTGAGGTGGCCAAAGTATTGGAGTTTCAGCTTCAGCATCAGTCCTTCCAAAGTACACCCAGGACTGATCTCCTTTAGGATGGACTGGTTGGATCTCCTTACAGTCCAAGGGACTCTCAAGAGTCTTTTCCAACTCGTTCAAAAGCATCAATTCTTCCACACTCAGCTTTCTTCACAGTCCAACTCTCACATCCATACATGACCACAGGAAAAACCATAGCCTTCACTAGATGGACCTCTGTTGGCAAAGTAATGTCTCTGCTTTTGAATATGCTGTCTAGGTTGGTCATAACTTTCCTTCCAAGGAGTAAGCATCTCTTAATTTCATGGCTGCAATCACCATCTGCAGTGATTTTGGAGCCCCCCAAAATAAAGTCTGACACTGTTTCCACTGTTTCTCCATCTATTTCCCATGAAGTGATGGGACTGGATGCCATGATCTTAGTTTTCTGAATGTTGAGCTTTAAGCCAACTTTTTCACTCTCCTCTTTCACTTTCATCAAGAGGCTTTTTAGTTCCTCTTCACTTTCTACCATAAGGGTGGTGTCATCTGCATATCTGAGGTTATGATATTTCTCCCAGCAATCTTGATTCCAGCTTGTGCTTCTTCCAGCTCAGCATTTCTCGTGATGTACTCTGCATATAAGTTAAATAAGCAGGGCAACAATATATAGCCTTGATGTCCTCCTTTTCCTATTTGGAACCAGTCTGTTCCATGTCCAGTTCTAATTGTTGCTTCCTGACCTGCATATACGTTTTTCAAGAGGCAGGTCAGGTGGTCTGGTATTCCCATCTCTTCCAGAATTTTCCACAGTTTATTGTGATCCACACCGTCAAAGGCTTTGGCATAGTCAATAAAGCAGAAATAGATGTTTTTCTGGAACTCTCTTGCTTTTTCCATGATCCAGCGCATGTTGGCAATTTGATCTCTTGTTCCTCGGCCTTTTCTAAAACCAGCTTGAACATCTGGAAGTTCACAGTTCATGTATTGCTGAAGCCTGGCTTGGAGAATTTTGAGCATGACTTTACTAGCATGTGAGATGAGTGCAATTGTGCAGTAGTTTGAGCATTCTTTGTCATTGCCTTTCTTTGGAATTGGAATGAAAACTGACCTTTTCCAGTCCTGTGGCCATTGCTGAGTTTTCCAAATTTGCTGGCGTATTGAGTGCAGCATTTTCACAGCATCATCTTTCAGGATTTGAAATAGCTCCACTGGAATTCCATCACCTCCACTAGCTTTGTTCGTAGTGATGCTTTCTGAGGCCCACTTGACTTCATTGCAGGATGTCTGGCTCTAGCTGAGTGATCACACCATCGTGCATACAGGTATATAAATTGCAGTTTGCTTCATGTTTCCTTTGCAGGTTCAGTTGACATTTCTCTGCGTATCAGTAACACAGAGCACATCTCCTCCAGCGCCTCCTTTTTTGTTTATTATTTTAGTAACAGAAAAACATTTTTAACTGCGCCATGCGACATGTGGGATCTTATATCCCCAACCAGGAATTGAACCCGTGCCCCTTGCAATGGAAGTACAGAGTCTTAACCACTGGGCCGCCAAGGAAGCCCCCTCCCCACACTAGCATCTCCTTATCATTCATTCAGCCACCAGAATGGGTACCCAACATGTAGATCTGATCACTGTCACTCCCCTGTGACAGGAGTTACTGTGTCCACATTACAGACCCATGTTTGTGACGTGGTGTTTCAGACCCCAGAGTCTCCTCCAGGTATATCTCCATCACACGTTATGTTCCTGCTGTTGGGCTCTCACTGTCGCTGGGACATGCTGTGTATTTTAATACCTCTGTGTGTTTGCTTCCCTTGTTCCCCTGGAGATTCTTTCTCCCTGCACCCTGCCCTCCCAAATCATGTGTGTTGGGACATCTTCCCAACCTTGACATGTGGAATTGCTTCTTCTCCTGCCTGGATTCCAATAACGTTCTCACCAACTGGCTTGAGGGTGTGCCTGGGAAAGTGATGGTCACTGTTCCAGGAAGGTCTTGAGTAAGCCTTGAAGGTCACGTGACTGGGTTTAGCACTGCCAGGCCACCCTGTCATTGTGTGGATAGGAGAGAGAGAGTTAACAGGCCTGAAGGGAAAACGATCTTGTCTTTTAACACTGAAAACTTCGGAGCCAAAGAGTAGCCAAGTATCTTCTGTCCATCTCCTCCTGTTTCTGGCTTTATTTCCTGTTGCCTGGAGTAACAGAGAAATTACAGTGGTCATGTAAAATGTGGAGAGCTTTTCACAAAGAGTGTATATGGGGGAAAAAAATCTTGGATTTTTCACATTTTCACCTTGTATTTGTTAAGGTTTCCAGATTTCACAAAGGTATAAACAAAAAAAAATAGTCATCAGATTCTATGTAACAACTGCACATCATGTCCGATCGCATGTTAGTGAGGTTAGCCACGTGTAGGGGAAAGGTGTATTTTTATTTCTTTATTTTTGTTGAAGTTTCATTGATCTATAATGTTATTTATATATGAGTCACAGGTGTACAATATAGCAATTCACAATTTACAGAGATTATATCCCACTTATTATCAAATGTTGGTTATGTTTCCTGTGTTGTACAGTATATCCTTATAACTTATTTAATACTTAATAATTGTTTGTCCCTTTTACTCCCTTACCCCTATGTTGCCCCTCCCTGCTTCCTTCTCCCCACTAGTTTGTTCTCTGTATCAGGGTTTTCTTTATTTAAAAAGGTAAAATAAATAAGGTTGCATGTGTGCTAACTTGCTTCAGTCGTGTCCGACTCAGTGCGACCCAATGGACTGGAGCTCCTCTGTCCATGGGATTTTCCAGGCAAGAACACTGGATTGGGTTGCCATGCCCTTCAATTCCGAACATGGCTACGTACCAGGGACTGTGTTTGAGCCTTTGAGATGCAAGGGTGAATAAATCATAGGCCCCCCCATCAAGGGGTCTCATAGTGCTGACTCAGCCGCTCTCACAGTGTGGTCCTCAGATGAGCAGCATCATCACCATCTGGGCTTGTTGGAAATGCTCATTCCTGGGCCCTCACTCAGTCCTGCTGAATCAACACTCTGGGGGCCGGGGCTAACAATGTAAATTTTAGTAAACTCTCCAGCTGCTGCTCCTGCTGCTGAGTCGCTTCAGTCGTGTCCAACTCTGTGCGACCCCAGAGACGACAGCCCACCAGGCTCCCCTTGAAGCTGAAGGGAGGCTATTTCACCACAGTCTGGTTGTCGTCCCTGAAAGCACATTGTGTGTATCAAAGAGTAACTGGGGAGTTAGAATTAATGCCTTTGGAGAGTTAGATAGGCCTTTAGACGAATGATGTTCGAGTGAAGTCTTAATCGTTGAGTGGTTGTTCTTGAGATGAATAAAAGCTAGAAGAAGAGCATTATCAAGAAAGCCACATGCATCACCATGAGCAAAGCTAGTGGAGGCGATGGAATTCCAGCTGAGCTATTTCAGATTCTGAAAAAGATGCTGTGAATGTGCTGCACTCAGTATGCCAGCACATTTGGGAAACTCAGCAATGGCCACAGGACTGGAAAAGGTCAGTTTTCATTCCAGTCCCAAAGAAGGGCAATGCCAGAGAATGTTCAAACTCCTGCACAGTTGGACTCCTTCCATATGCTAGTAAGGTAATGCATCTGATCCCATCACTTCATGGCAAATAGATGAGGAAAAAGTGGAAAGAGTGACAGATTTTGTTTTTTTTTAGACTCCAAAATCACTGTGGATGGTAACTGCAGTCAAAAAATTAAAAGATGCTTGCCCCTTGGAAGAAACGCTATGACAAACCCAGATAGCATGTTAAAAAGCGGAGACATCACTTTGCTGACAAAAGTCCACATAGTCAAAGCTATGATTTTTCCAGTAGTAATGTGTGAATGTGAGAGTTGGATGGACCATAAATAAGGCTAAGTGCCAAGGAAATGATGGTTTTGAGAGGACTCTTGAGAGTCCCTTGGACATGGAGGAGGTCTACCTAGTCAATCCTAAAGGAAATCAATCCTGAATATTCGCTGAAAGGACTGATGCTGAAGCTGAAGCTCCAGTACTTTGGCCACCTGATGCAAAGAGCTGACCCATTGGAAAAGACCCTGATGCTGGGAAAGATTAAGTGCAGGAGGAGAAGAGGGTGACAGAGGATGAGCTGGTTGGATGGCATCACTGACTCAACGGACATGAGTTTGAGAGACTCGAGATGGTGAAGGACAGGGAAGACTGGTGTGTTGCAGTCCATGGAATTGCAAAGAGTCAGCGACAACTTAGCGACTGAACAACAAGAACCAGGTGCAAAAGTGCAGAGCAATCAAAGGACTTGGTCCCCTCTGGGGATCACAATTATTATTGTCATTGTGTTCTTATGACTATTATTCTTATATCAGGATCAGAAGATGAGCTGAGCTGGTGAGATCAGTGGCCAGATCTTGCTGAGAAGTTTGGCTTTTCTCCTGGAAAATAACCGAATGGTTTTGTGGCAGTGAAGTGAAATAAGAGCAGGTTTGCAATTCTGTTGAATATACACAGAATAACAGAGCCCTTTACAAATTAGAAAAAACATTTTTTGTGATGTGTTTGAAACATAAGCTGAGCAGAAAGGAGGAAGAATATAAAGAATTCAGAATTTAATTTTTACTATTTTTATTATTAATGATTCTTAATTAAAAAGTGTAATAGCCTTTTTTTTTTAAACAGCGGTTTTAGGTTTATAGCAATATTGAGCAGAGGGTTCAGAGATTTTCCCATGTACGCATGGCCTGCGCACATATATCCCCTTTCCCTTCATTAGCATTCACAACTAGATGGGTACATATATTACAATTGGCAAACATACATTAACATATCAGTATTATCTAAAGCCCCTACTTATGTTAGGGTTCACTTTTGGTCTTGTACATTTTATGGGTTTGGATCCACTTATAATGACATGTTTTTACCACTGTAATTATCATACAGAGTCGTTTCACTGCCCTGAAAATCCTCTGATTATCTTGCTTCCCTCTTACAAGCTCCTGCCAACCAGTGTTTCTTTCACTATCTCCATAGTTTTTCCTTTTCTGAAATGTTGTATAGCTGGAATGGTATGGTATGTAGCATTTGCAGGCTGGTTTCTTTGCCTTGCTGCTTCTGCTAAGTTGCTTCAGTTGTGTCCGACTCCATGTGACCCTATAGACGGCAGCCCACCAGGCTCCCCCGCCCCTGGGATTCTCCAGGCAAGAGGCATTGAAGGTTTCTCCATGTCTTTCGTGGTTTGATAGCTCATTTCTTTATAGAATTGAATATTGTTTCCTTGTCTGAATGTACCATAGTTTTATCTGTCTGTTCACCTGCTGAAGGACATCTTGAACTTCTAAGTTTTGGCAGTTATGAGTAAAACTGCTCTTGATAACTATGTACAAGTTTCTGTGTGTATGTAAGCTTTCAGCTCCTTTGGATAAATACCAAGGAGTGTGGTTACTGAATTTTATGGTAAGTGTATGTTTCGTTTTGTAAGAAACTACCAAATTGTCTCCCACAGTGGCTGCTGTTGTTTAGTTGCTAATTCGTGTTCAACTGTTTGCAACCCTATAGACTGCAGCACATCAGGCCTCCCTGTCCTTCACTATCTCCTGGAGTTTGCTCAGACTCATGTCCTTTGAGTCCGTGATGCCATCCAACCATCTCATCCTGTTGCCCCCTTCTCCTCCTGCCCTCAGTCTTTCCCTGCATCACGATCTTTTTCAGCGAATTGGCTCTTCACATCAGGTAATCAAAGTATTGGAACTTCAGCAACAGTCCTTCCAAGGAATATTCAGGGTTGATTTCCTTTAGGATTGACTGGTTTGATCATCTTGCTATGCAAGGGATTCTCAAGGGTCTTCTCCAGCACCACAGTTTGAAAACATTGATTCTTCAGTGCCCAGCCTTCTTTGTCCAACTCTCACATCCGTACATGAGTACCAGGAAAACCACAGCTTTGACTGTATGGGCCTTTGTCGACAAAATGATGTCTCTGCTTTTTAATATGCTGTCTAGGTTGGTCATAGTTTCTCTTCCAAGGAGCAAGTGTCTTCATGGCTGCAGTCACTGTCCACAGTGATTTTGGAGTCTATGAAAATAAAATCTGCCACTGTTTCCATCCCCCCCTCCCCGCCCCATCTATTTGCTAAGAGGTGATATGACTGGATGCTGTGATCTTTGTTTTTTGATGTTGAGTTTTAAGCCAGCTCTTTCACTCTCCTCTTTCACCTCAAGAGGCTCTTTGGTTCCTCTTCACTCTCTGCCATTAGGGTGGTGTCATCTGCGTATCTGAGATAATTGACATTTCTCCTGGCAGTCTTGATTCCAGCTTGAGTCATCCAGCCAGGCATTTTGCATTATGTATTGCTTTCCGAATTTTGAACCAGTCCATTGATCCAGGACTGGTTCTAACTGTTACTTCCTGACCTGCGTGCAGGCTTCTCAAGAGGCAGGTCAGGTGGTCTGGTATGCCCGTCTCTTTAGGAATGTTCCACAGGACTTGTTCTTTCGCAGTGTCTGTGCTGTTTTGCATTCCCAGCAATGACGAATGAGAATTCCTGTTGCTTCACAGTCTTGTCTACATTTGGTATTGTCGTCAGTATGGATTTTGGCCATTCAAATAGGTGTGTAGTGCTATCTCACTGATGTTTTGGTTTTCATTTCTCTGAAGACATCTGATGTGGAACCTCTCTTCACATACTAATTTACCATCCATGTATCTTTTTTGTTGAGGTTCCTATTAAGGCCTTTGGCCCATGTTTTAACTGGGTGGTTTGTGTTCTTACCGTTGAGTTTTAAGAGTTCTTCTTATAGTGTTCCTATCATTGAGTTTTAAGAGTTCTTTGTATATTTTAGGTAATAGCCATTTATCAGATGTGTCTTTTGCAAGTGGTTTCTCCCAACTCCTGACTTGTGTTTTCATTCTCTTGAAATTGTGCTATGTAAAAGAGAAGTTTTTAATTTTAATGAAGTCCATCTTATCAGTTCTTTCTTTCATGGATAATGCTTCTGGTGTTGTATCAAAAAGTCATTGCGGTAGGCCAGGTCATCTAAATTTTTTTGTATGTTATCTTTTGTAGTTTCATTTTTTTAGTTACAAGTATACATTTAGGTCTGTGATCCATTTTGAGTTAATTTTTGTAAAGGGCATAAGGTATGTATCTAGATACTTCTTTTTGTGTGTGGATATCTTGATTCCAGCTTGAGTCATCCAGCCAGGCATTTTGCATTATGTATTCCTTTCCCAATTTTAGGAAGAAAAATTGCACATGGTGACTGCAGCCATGAAATTGAAAGACACTTGCTCCTTGGAAGGAAAATTATGACCAACCTAGAGAGCTTATTAAAAAGCAGACACATTACTTTGCCAACAAAGGTCCATCTAGTCAGGCTATGGTTTTTCCAGTAATCATGTATGGATGTGAGTGGTGGACTGTGAAGAAAGCTGAGCACTGAAGAATTGATGCTTTTGAACTGTGGTGTTGGAGAAGACTCTTGAGAGTCCCTTGGACTGCAAGGAGATTCAACCAGTCCATTCTGAAGGAGATCAACCCTGGGATTTCTTTGGAAGGAATGATGCTAAAGCTGAAGCTCCAGTACTTTGGCCACCTCATGAAAAGAGTTGACTCATTGGAAAAGACTCTGATGCTGGGAGGGATTAGGGGCAGGAGGAGAAGGGGACAACAGAGGATGAGATGGCTGGATGGCATCACCGACTCAGTGGACATGCGTTTGGGTGGACTCTGGTCTGGGAGTTGGTGATGGATAGGGAGGCCTGGTGTGCTGTGATTCATGGGGTCGCAAAGAGTCGGGCACGACTGAGTGACTGAGCTGAACTGGACTGAGCCAGCTGTTTCAGCACCATTTGTTGAAAAGACTGCATTTTCTCGGTTGTATTTCTTTCCTCCTTTGTCAAGGATCCATTCTGTCTGTTTATTCAGATCTGTTTCTGGACTCTCTTATCTTGTTTCACTGATGTTTATGTGATTTCTTTTGCAGATACCACACTATTTTGATGACTGTAATGTTGTAGAAAGTCTTGAATTGGGTAGTGTTAATTCTTCAACTTTTTTCTACTTCTTCCATATGACTTTGGCTATCTTGGGTCTTTTGTTTCTCCACACAATTTTAATTTTAATTCTAAAAAATAGAGAAAACCCATAGAAGGCTTAAAAAAGAAACAAAGGCTAATTTCTAATACAACCTAGATTGAACTCTTTACCTTTCAGTTGTATTTTGATGTAGTATTTTTCTCTGTCTTGTGTTTGTTATTTATAGTATGTGTAATAAATTAATTTAGATTCTAGCTTGTTATTTCTTCTCATTTACTGGGAAAAATCCTTGTGTTGCAAATATGCTTAAGTACTTTGTAAATATCTGTTTTAGCAAATGTTTAGCATTCTATGGAATGTTGCACTGAGGTTTACTGGAATCTCATTTGCATGCACTGAGTATTTACCAGTTAAGGTTTGGTGAGTGTATTAGGGTTCTCCAGAGAAAAAGAACAAGCCAATAGAATCTATCTATTTATCTATTTGTCTGTCTACCTGGATCGCTTTCCTGATGGCTCAGGTGCTAAAACATCTGCCTGCAATGTGGGAGACACGAGTTCGATCCCTGGGTCAGGACGATATCCTGGAGAAGGAAATGGCAGTCCACTTCAGTATTGTTGCCTGGTGAATTCTTGCACGGACAGAGGAGCTTGGTGGGCTACCGTTCATGGGGTTGCAAAGACAGACATGACTGAGCAACTAACACACACACACACACACACACACACACACATCTATGTGAAAGGGCAGGTGGGCACTGAAATTTATTGTTGAAATTGGTTCATGCAATTATGATTGCAGAGAAGTCCCTTGTGCTGCCTACTGTCTGCAGGTTGGAGACCTAGGAGAGGAGCTGTGTGGTTCAGTCCGAATCTGAAGCTGTGAATCAGGAGTGCCGGTGTCCCAGGGCAGGAGAAGATGGATTTATCAGCTGAGAGAGAGAGAGAGAGAGAGAGAGAGAGAGAGTTCCCTTCCTCCACCTTTTTGTTGTATTCAGGTCTTCAGTGAATTGGATGATGCCTACTTATATTAGAGATGATGATCATTTTTTACCCAGTCTGTTGATTCAAATGCTCATCTCATCCAGAAAAACCCTCACCGACATATCCAGAAATAATCTTTTCCCGACTCTCTAGGCATCTGTTTGCCTGGTCATGTAGACACATAAAGTTAACCATCACAATGATGGGTGTGAAATAGGGGTTCCTCATGGGAAGTTGACTCCGTGTATTTGTGGGCACTGGAAGAAGTCTACTGAAGGCTGTTCAGGAAAAACAGCCGCAGGAGTAGGAGGAAGAGCCAGGACACACTGAGGCCCAAGTTTTTCCCTGCCTCCCACCTTGATGATGACGCGGGGTGACTTGCAGAAGAGGCTTGCCCCTGAGCTCGGAGCTGCACGTTTGTCTGGCTCAGGAGCTCCAGGGTCTGTCCCCACTGCCGTGCCATACAGAGCTCCCCACCCCTGACCCTACCTGCTTTTCCACTTGGGCTTTCAAGTTCAGTTCAGTTCAGTTCAGTCGCTCAGTCACGTCTGACTCTTTGCAACCCCATGAGCTGCAGCTCACCAGGCCTCCCTGTCCATCACAAACTCCTGGAGTTTACTCAAACTCATGTCCATCAAGTCGGTGATGCCACCCAGCCATCTCATCCTCTGCAGTCCCCTTCTCCTCCTGCCTTCAATCTTTCCCAGCATCAGGGTCTTTTCCAGTGAGTCTGTTCTTTGCATCAGGTGGCCAAAGTATTGGAGTTTCAGCTTCAGCATCAGTCCTTTCAATGTATATTCAGGACTGATCATCTTTGGGATGGACTGTTTGAATCTCCTTGAAGTCCAAGGGCCTCTCAAGAGTCTTCTCCAACACTACAGTTCAAAAGCTTCAATTCTTTGGTGCTCAGCTTTCTTCACAGTCCAACTCTCATATCCATACATGACCACTGGAAAAACCACAGCTTTGACTAGATGGACCTTTGTTGGCAAAGTAATGTCTTTCAAAGTAATGTCATTTCAGATGTCTTTGAAATGGGCTTTCAGAGCCTTAGGAAACTCCCCTCATGGCTGATTCTATACAGGTCGTTCCTAGGAGAGTGGAATCTGAGAAGTGTCGTTCCTGCTTAGCTCTGGCTACAGGGCGCATGCCTCCCAGTGCTCGTCTCTGGTGCTCATTCTGTTGTGACGAAGTACTCAAGAGGATGTCTTCATATCCATCCGGCGCTTTTTCTGTATTTTGGAGTATTTCTTGACAATAGATTATCAAAAGAGGAATCATTAGGTTAAAAAGTCTAAACATTGTAGAGAGCATATGTTGCCAGTTTACACAATAAGATTGTACCGGGGACACCAGCAGGACAGCGGATGAAGCGTCTTCTCTGACTGCTCTGCGGCTGATCCTGTCCTTTAATGTCTTGAGGTTTTCGTTTGAATTGTTTATAGCTGTCCTTTCAGATTAACTTTTTTTTTTTTTAAGTTAGAATGACTTTGCAATAAGTAAAGACTAGTGACAGTTGGGTCTCTCACGGTTGAATCAGTTAGTAGATCTTGTGAGTAATAGGTAAACCACCCTCTCCTGTTTTGGGGACTTCTAATTGTAACAGCAATAAAGTGAAAGGGTTAATTAGTTGAAACAGGGGTATTGAAATGGGTATTAGCAACGCCAGTGAAAGTTAGAAGCTCATTTGGTGTCAAATTGCAAAGTTCTCAGAAGTCATGTCTCAGACTTGCTGTAGAGTATTTTGGGACAGTTTTCTGATTGCAAGGAGTGAATTTTTTGCCTTCTCTTTTTAAGAGAAGTATTCTGTAAGAACACTTTAAGTTTTAATTGGTAACCTCTAATCCTGAAAACATCATCTGTCATTTTCATTTCTGTTGGTTCTTGTCTTGCGCTTGTAACATATGTCCTCATGATTATAGGCTCCGGTCCTTACAGACCTCTTGTCTCTATGTAGATGAGTTTCCTTCCTTGTTCATTTCTACTGGGAACTGGCAGGAAAATAAAAACTTCATGAACATCAAGGTTAAAAAACCATGTTGTAGGGCTTCCCTTGTGGCTCAGTGGTAAAGAATCTGCCTGGCAATGCAAGAGACATGGGTTCGATCCCTAGTCTGTGAAGATCCCACATGCTGTGGGTCAACTAAACCCGTCTCGCACAGCTGCTGAGCCCCTGTGGCACAGTTACTGCAGCCCGAGTGCTCTAGAACCTGTGCTTTGCAACAAGCGGAGCCACCACAGTGAGAAGCCCAATCACTGCAAGTAGAGCAGCCTCTTCTCCCCACAGCTAGAGGAAGGCCCGTGCAGCAACAGAGACCTGGCACAGCTGTCAATAAATAAATAAAAATTAAAAAAAATTAAACAAAAACAAACCCACTGTTGGGTATGACCCTGTGTAGAACAGAACGTTTGAGCTCTCTCTGTGTTGTGGCTTTTTCCAGTATGGTTTACCAAGGCACGTTTATGAATCAGATATTAGACCACATTGCATTGACTTTGGAATTTTAGGTCATATTTGATATTCCCTTTAAAGAATGGACCACAGTTCGTTTCTTTCCCATGCCACCAACAATCAAGCAGTCAACCCACTGACTCAGTTTGAGTGTAAATCAAACCTGCATTTTCAGAAACTACAAAATACGTGGGTTTTCTAACTCAGACTGAAATGAACTGAAATGTATTGGCTTGTGATGGGGGTACGTACTTCCGCTGAAGGTGGAGTGTTACCATGGAGCCTTTAGCCCATGAAGATAGCTTCTTGTCTGGGGAAGAGGAATGTGGTGTGGAGTTTCATCTGCATTCTGGCCACTCCAAGTGGGAAAGAGTGCTCCCTGGGACCAGCATCACACCCCTGTCGTCTGGGCGCCTATTACAAATGCAGATTCTCAGGCCTCACCCCGGTGAACTGGAGCTGGCATTTTCACAAGGTCTCTGGTTGATTCTATGCTCAGTTTGGTTTGTTTGGAGAATGCTGTTTGATTTGCTCTGCCATCACCAGCTTACCTTCTGGCAGGGCTTTGTTCTGGGGAACACTCAGACCTGTGGAGTGGACTCTATTTTATTGATCTGTGTATTGATTGGAGCTGCTGAGGTTTGTTAAAATTCCTGAAGTTCCTCGGAAGCAGTCTCTTGGAGAGATTGACTTTCATTTCTCCGTCGTGAAGTCTGATGGAGCAGAATGGGCTTTTTCTACTTTTCATCTGGTCATTCTGCTGGGTCTGAGAGCGCCATGCTGCAGGGTGTGGTTAGGATAAGTGTTGGCAAACTTGAGGTTGGAGCTCTCTCTTAAAAAATTTTTTTTATTGTAAATTTGTGATAAAATATGTGCGTGCTTGCTACGTGGCTTCAGTCGTGTCCGACTCTTTGTGACCCCAAGGACTGTTGCCCGCCACACTCCTCTCCTCTGTCCATGGGATTCTCCGGGCAAGAACACGGAGTGGGTTGCCATGCCCTCCTCCAGGGGATCTTCCCGACCCAAGATGGAAGCCAAATCTCCTGCAGCTCCTTCACTGCAGGCGGATTCTTTACCACTGAGCCGCCGGAGAAGCCCTACTACCTTCATATTGTTGTGTGATCAGTTCATAGAACCCTTTCTATCTTGCAAAACTGAATCTGTACCCATCAAACAACAGTTCCGCAGTTTTTCCTCCCCCAGCTTTCAATAAATACCATTCTACTTTCTATTTCTATAGAATTAAGTATCCTCGGTTCCTCATGTAAGCAGAATCATATAGTATTTGCTCTTCTGTGTCCGACTTCTTTCTCCTGGTGTCATGTCTCCAAGTCCATTCCGGCTGTAGCGCGTGGCATGGTTCTTTCCTTTGGAAGGCTGAGTGACATCCCTTCGTATGTATGTGTCACTGGTTATTTAACCAGTCATCCATCCATGGACCCTTGGGTTGCTTCCATCTTTGGGTTGATGCTGCTGTGATTGAGTTTGGACCTCCAGTTACTACAAGCTGGATGTGAGATCTTAGACAGATCACTGAATTTCTGCATCTCAGTTTCCAGTACTTTAAAAGTAAGGAATTCAGATGCTTTCCGGAAATAGAGATGCAGATGCAGAGATACCAAGGCGGGAAGGGGAGTGGGGTGAGTAGGGAGATTGGTACTGGCACCCACACACGACTCTGTATAAAATAGGTAACTGATGAGAACCCACTGCATAGTACAGGAGCTCTGATCAGTGCTCTGTGGTGACCCCGAGAAAGAAGGGCACCTGTATACGTATGGCTGATTCACTCTGCTCCGCAGCAGGAAACCAACGCAACATTGTACCTGTATACGTATGGCTGATTCACTCTGCTCCGCAACAGGAAACCAATGCAACATTCTACCTGTATACGTATGGCTGATTTATTCTGCTCCGCAGCAGGAAACCAATGCAACGTTGTAAAGATGCTTACTCCTTGGAAGGAAAGTTATGACCAACCTAGATAGCATATTAAAAAGCAGAGACATTTGCTAACAAAGGTCCATCTAGTCAAGGCTATGGTTTTTCCTGTGGTCATGTATGGATGTGAGAGTTGGACTGTGAAGAAAGCTGAGTGCCGAAGAACTGATGCTTTTGAACTGTGGTGTTGGAGAAGACTCTTGAGAGTCCCTTGGACTGCAAGGAGATCCAACCAGTCCATTTTAAAGGAGATCAGCCCTGGGTGTTCTTTGGAAGGAATGATGCTGAAGCTGAAACTCCAGTACTTCGGCCACCTCATGCGAAGAGTTGACTCATTGGGAAAGACCCTGCTGCTGGGAGGGATTGGGGGCAGGAGGAGAAGGGGACGACAGAGGATGAGATGGCTGGATGGCATCACTGACTCGATGGACATGAGTTTGGGTAAACTCCGGGAGTTGGTGATAGACAGGGAGGCCTGGCATGCTGCAATTCATGGGGTTGCAAAGAGTTGGACACGCCTGAGTGACTGAACTGAACTGAACTGATTGAAATATAATTCGTATACTGTTTGATTGACCACATAAAGTGTATAAACTTGTGTTTTCCCCCCCATGTTCTCAAGGTTGTGCAGTGGTCAATTTCCAAACATTTTTGTCATCCTCCAAAGAACCCCTGTACCCATCAGCAGTTACCACCCATTTCCCTCCAGCCTGCCCCCGACCAGCCCCCATTTCAGCTTAGACAATCACTAATCTATTTCTGTCTCTCTGGATTTGCCTATTCTGGATGTTTCATATAAGTGGGATCATAAATATGTGACCTTTTGTGACTAGCATCACCCAGCGTAACGTTTGCAAACTTCGTGTGTAACTTTCCAAGGTGTCAACTAATCTCACATGTGAGGGGTTCATTTATTATCACCATCATATTTCTCCTCATGCCAAGAGCCAGCTGTTGGACTGGGGCTGAAGACACAGCACGAAATACCCAACACATCCCCTGGCTCTAAAGAGCACTCTGTCTTGTGGGCAAGATGGGCATTAAATGAATTTCAACACAGATGTTAATCACAAAGTACTGGGTTCTGTACTGGAGAAACTTCGGGTGCTTTGGAGGGTATACTGGGCAGAAGGTGAGGGGAGCTCTGACTCAATGCCCTCGTCTTCAGGATGGTTTCTGTCTACAGAGCTCACAGGGGGCATCCTTCCTGTCAGGGTCTACTATGTGACTGTTGGTGATGATGCTGTGGTAGAAAATGAGACCCCGTTTGTGTCCTTGAGAAGCTCACCCTGTCACAGGGCAGATGGCCAACCACGCTGGTGGATGGTTCAGAGGCTGGACTGTGGTTGCTGGAGCTTGGGTGGACCTCCCCAAAGCATTCAAGGGAGTCTTTAGGGAGCCACTGTGATGCTTGATGGAGAAGGCCCACTCCAGTACTCTTGCCTGGAAAATCCCATGGACGGAGGAGCCTGGTGGGCTGCAGTCAATGGGGTCGCTAAGAGTCAGACATGACTGAGCGACTTCACTTTCACTTTTCACTTTCATGCATTGGAGAAGGAAATGGCAACCCACTCCAGTGTTCTTGCCTGGAGAATCCCAGGGACGGGGGAGCCTGATGGGCTGCCGTCTCTGGGGTCACACAGAGTCGGATACGACTGAAGCGACTTAGCAGCAGCAGCAGTGATGCTTGAATGGAATTCTGATAGACGAGTTAAATGTCTTTGGGAGCCTCCATGTGCGTGGAGGGAAAGACATTTTGAGCAGAGGTCACGAGCGAACGTGTAAAGATACTCGGAGTGTTCTTTGGGAATGGGCATCAAGGAGCCTGGTGTGGCCATGGCGTGGGGACCAGCTGAAGGAAGGAGGCAGGGAGGGTTGTGAAGCATCTCAGAGCAAATGTTAGCAGCTTTATCCTACAGGTCTCAGGTTTGCATCCTTTGGTTCTGAGGACCTTCACCCCCATTTGGGGCTGTCACTGCACCCCTCTCCTCAATGTGACTCAGCACAAGGTGGCATATCCTCCAGTGGATTTGCTAGACAGCACCAGAATCCTCTGCAGGAAGCTGTCTCCTCTGCAGTGTCAGTGCTGAAGGCACCAGAGCTTTGAAAGTAGTGAAGGATCAAGCCGCTCGTTTAGCTTCACTGGGACATGGGAACATAGCAAGTTGGGAGACAGGCAGGAAGAAGTTGAGTGGAGCCATCAGCTGCAGGGTATAAAGTTTTTCTTGGCCCAAACTATACGTGGAGAGGGATTCTGTGAGCTGCCATTTATGGATAGTACCTGTCATGCCTGGTAAATAGATGTGAGACTATGGGCCAGTCCATCATAGCTTTAGGGCCTGTTTCATCATACATCACCTGCCTTGATATCTAGGATTCTACACGGTGATCAGAAATGTTGTGACATGTAAGGTCCAGCCGTTTAATCATTTCCAGGCAATCTAACCGTCATAGTGCATGTTTTTATTGAAGTAAAGTTGATTTACAGTATTAGTTTCAAGCACACATTGTGTTATATTTTTAAAATAAGTGTTTCTTTATGTATTTTTTTAGCTGTGTCAGGTTTTAGCTGTGGTACGTGGGCTCTTTCACTGCAGCGCACAGCTTCTCTCTAGTTGCGTTGCCAGGGCTTGCTTGCTCTGTGCCACGTGGGATCTTAATTATGAACCAGAGATAACCTGTGTCCCCTGCATTGAAAGGCGGATTCTTAACCTCTGGACCACCAGGGAAGTCCCAACTGTGTTAGGTTTGAATGCATTCTTATCCAGGACCACTGAGGCAATCGGTGCGAAGAGATGCAATCCTTTATTCATCCACCACTGCATTTATTGCATGCTGGTAGCTGTAGCTTGTGTGCATTCAGCGACTGCATCTGCACGCTGGAGTGCCCTGCACCATAATCAGGGAGGTGGCCCAGGGCGGCAGACTTAGAGTTCAGGCGTCAGCAGGCCTCCCCCGCATGGGGATTCCATGCAGTTGTCTTGGTATTGATAATGAACATTGTCATCCTTGTTCCTGCCTGGGCTTGTGGAGCTCTTACCTGTGGCATCTCTCAGAATTTCTGTGGATTCTCAAAGGATGGTGTCTAATGGATCCAAGGCTGACCATGATTGGTCACACGAGTGTCTGCCTTGTGCTTCTTCTCTTGCTGTGCCTTCATCCATCAGTCACCTGCTCTAATATCTGCTTGAAGAACTGTTTTACTCGAATCTTATGGTGAGAATAGCTAAGTCCTTGCCAAGGGGCATGTTGCATGCAGAGTTGCTGGAGAACGGCTCTCTGACATCTGAGACTTTTGTCACCTGGCAATGAACCTGTCAGATCCCTGAGACTGGCCAAGCCTCATGACACAGTGTCTTCAAGGTTTACCCCAAATCATCCTCCCTAACCCCATGGTGTCCACCCCATGGTAGAGCACCACGTTACTCTACCAAGGTACCCTGCTTATCACTGTATGTATCCGAATCTGAACTTATCTTGTTTATCGAATAGAAATGGTTTTTTATTGCACTCTTGCAAGTACCCACTGGCTGAATCCTGACAGCAGCCCCGAGGGGGGGCTACAGCTTGTTCTAGGATTTTAGGCTAGGCAGTCTGGCTCCAGAGACCAGCTCCTAGCCATTATGTGTGTGCTGTGTCTTTACCAATAAGAAGATCTATAATGTTGAGCTCGTTTTTCTTGGTACCAAGAACATTGGTTTTTCATAAGCTCTAGAGAACAGTGAAGGAATGAGCGAGTGGTCACTTCCTAGTCAGGAAGAGTTCCTGGAGACATTCAGGTCTGTGCTGTGCAGGAGTAGCCAGGCAAAGGTGGATGCAGATGGAGGTACAGGACATTCCTGGCAGCAGTCATGGATGGTGTGAGCTCAGACTTAAAGGATTCCTGTGCTCTTGGGTTGTTGGAGAGAGACTTGAGATGCCAGGCTGGAGAGGTATGTGGATGGGAAGCTCCAGAGAGGATGTTTCTGTTACATGTCATGTTGAATCCTAGCAGTCTTTCTAAGTATGATCAGGAATCCAGCTTTGTCAGAATGTGAGTGAAAAGTGAAAGTTGCTCAGTTGTGTCTGACTCTTTGCAGCCCCCAAGGACTGTAGACCCCCAGGCTCTTCTGTCCATGGAAGTCTCCAGGCAAGACCACTGGAGTGGGTTGCCATTCCCTTCTGCAGGGGATCTACCTGAGCTAGGGATCTGACCCAGGTCTTCTGCATTGCAGGCAGATTCTTTACCACCTGAACTACCAGGCAAGTGCAAGATTAGTTGCATCAGGGTCTGGGGTAGGGGACTGAGGAATCTGCACTCTAATGTTCTTGCTGGGTAATGCTTATGCACACAGATGCTTAGGGATCACTGCTCTGAGAAACAAGGTAACTGCTCATAAAGTTTTCTTCATAACTATCCCCCAGCTCCTATGCCCAGGAGGATGGAGCTGTGAAGTAATGTATGTCCTAAGAACACTTTCCTTCTGTCGATCCTGTCTTAGTCAGCTTGAGCAGCTATAACAAAAGCATCAAAGACTGGGTGATTTAAACAAGACATATTTATTTCTTACAGTTCTGATGCCTGGGAAGTCCAAGGTCAAGGCACTGGTGAGAGTCACCTTCCTGACTTAGAGAGGGACATCTTCTGTTGTATCTGCTGATGGCAGAGAGATTCTCACATTACTCTTCTTATAAGGGCACTAATCCCATTCATGGGACTCCACCCTTATGACCTAATCACCTTCCCAAATGCCCGCCTTCAAATAACAACACACTGGGGATTACTGCTTCAAGACAGTGACAGACTTTCTTTACTTGGGCTCCAAAATCACTGCAGATGGTGACTGCAACCATGAAATTAAAAGGCACTTGCTCCTTGGAAGAAAAGCTACAGCAAACCTAGATGGCATATTAAAAAGCAGAGACATTACTTTGCCGACAAAGGTCCTAAAGTCAAAGCTATCGCTTTTCCAGTAGTCGTGTATGGATGTGAGAGTTGGATCATAAAGAAAGCTGGGTGCTGAAGAATTGATGCTTTTGAACTTTGGTATTGGAGAAGACTCTTGAGAGTCCCTTGGACTGCAAGGAGTCAAACTAGTCCATCCTGGAAATCAACCCTGAACATTCATTGGAAGAACTGATGCTGAAGCTTTAATACTTTGGCTACCTGATGTGAAGACCCTGATGCTGAGAAAGATTGTGGGCCAAAGGAGAAGTGGGCATAGAGGATGAGCTGGTTGGATGGCATCATTGATTCAAAGAACATGAATTTGAGCAAACTCTGGGAGATAGAGAAGACAGGGAAGCCTGGCATTCTGCAATCCATGGGGTCCCAAACAGTTGGATACAACAAATAATGAATATTTTCATTCCATAGCAATCCTTTCTTTGTGTGTTTATCTTCTTTTGTCTTTCGGACTTATGCTTGTACACTGTATTAGAGTACTAGGGCTGTCTTAACAAATGAAAAAACTACCACTGATTTAATGGTTTACAACAGAATTTCATTCTCTTGCCTTTCTGGAGGCCAGAAGTCCAAAATCTAGGTGTTGGCTGAGTCATGTTTCTTCTGAAGGTTCTAGGGAAGAACCCCTCCTTATATTTTCCTAGCTTCTGGTTTCTTCTGGCAATCTCTAGCATTCCTTAGTTTGTAGCTGCACCAACCAGTTTCTGCTTCTGTCTTTACATGACCTTATTCTCTGTGTGTCTTCTCTTCTTTTAATGTTACCAGTCATTGGATTTAGGGTCATTCTACTCCAACGTGACCTCATCTTAACTTTATAACATCTGCAAAGACCCTGCCCTAATAAGATCACTTTTTGGAGTTACGTGGACATAATTAGGTGGTTGTGAATTTTCAGGGACACCATGTAACTAACTAGATAGAAGTTTGTGTTGTGAAGGCAATTCTGCGTTGTCAAAGATTTGAGAAGTATTTGGTCAAAATTTGGTCAAATGCACTTCCACCAATAACAGTAACAACAACAACAAAACAAGCCAGGTGGTCACTTCAATTCTAAATTGGTGCAACATTTTGGTGCAACATGTAAACAGTCTTGCATGCTTTACTGAGAGCCCACGTTGGGTTTGTTTATCTTCTTAATCTTTAAGTTGACTTGCTTATAGGATGCTGGAAAATTCTTTCACAAATACCCCTTTAGTAAGCCTCCCTGAACTAACTGTTTTTCGCACTCAGTTGCTAGAGATTTTTGGAGCTTGAGTTCACTGGCATCCAGAGAGGGTGTCAGCAAAGTAGGAGAAACTAACCCCGGGGTCTGTCCAAGGACAGTGGCTGACGTCACTAGCCTGGACCGTGCTTTTGACTGCAAGGAATTTTTTTTCCTTTCAAAGCCTGTTTTCTGTACCATGATGTATTGTTACGTGACAAAGTCAAGTGTGTGCTTCTAATCCAGTCTAATCCATTTACCACATTCTCAGGGAGCTCAAGCTTCCCTGTAGATGTTTTTCCTAAAGTCAACCTTTTAAAATTTGCCTATTTTCTTTCTTTTAAGGCTGTGACCTGCTTTAACTTGTTTCTTCTGGTTCCACTTTTAGTTCTCCAGTTTCTGACTTTGAGTTGCGGGATCTGTGAACTTCCTTATGTGTGAATCTTTGCATCTTTTATTATATCTCTAGATTAAAAAATCTAGACACAGATTTACTGAGTCCAAGGGTGTGAACTTTTAAATGCATCTAATGCATTTTATTGCTGCATTTGTGTCCGGAAGGAGTGTTTTAAATGCTGTTATATCAGTGTCTAAGTGTGCTCATTCTAACAGTTTCCTTGCAAGTACAGATGACGTTTATCCGTTTATTAAGGGTCAAGATCTTGTGGAAGGTGGGTCTTCCTTTCAGTATATACATGGGCCCGTCAACAACCTGGTGGCTCAGATGGTAAACAATCTGCCTGCAATGCAGGAGACCTGGGAGAAGGGAATGGCAACTTACTCCAGTATTCTTGCCTGGAAAGTTCCATGGACAGAGGAGCCTAGGGGGAGGAGCCTACAGTCCATGGGTTACAACGAGTTGTTTACAACTGAGCAAGTAAGCAGATCACATTACTACATAAGATGTGTTACCATCCTGTTTCTAAAAAAAGTTTGTTTATTTAATTAGTTGTGGGCCTTGGTTGTAGCAAGTGGGATCTAGTTCTCTGACCAGGAATCGAACCCAGGCCCCCTGCATTGGGAGCATGGAGTTTTAGCCACTGGACCACCAGGAAAGTCCCATTCTGTACATCTCTTTCTTACTGGTGCCAGCTTATTTGGATCTTCTCATTGTTTTACCTCTAATACTCTTGCCTGGAAAATCCCATGGACAGAGGAGCCTGGTGGGCTGCAGTCCATGGGGTCGCTAAGAGTCAGACACGACTGAGCGACTTCACTTTCACTTTTCACTTTCATGCATTGGAGAAGGAAATGGCAACCCACTCCAGTGTTCTTGCCTAGAGATCCCAGGGACGGGGGAGCCTGGTGGGCTACCGTCTATGGGGTCACACAGAGTTGGCCAATAAATAAATTTGTCATGTATGCATGGACAGGTTAAGAGAATTAGCAAAAGTAACCCCAAGAATGATTCTTCCTATTGTGTGCCATCCAGGTACAGGTTTCGTTCATGAATGATCTTTGCTGTTGTTTAGTTGCCTAGTGTGTCCGACTCTTCACGACTCCATGCACTGCCCCATGCCAGTCTTCTCTCTCCCTCACACCATCTCCCGGAGTTTGCCCAAGTTCATGTCCATCTCATCTGTGCTTTTCATCCAGCCGTCTCGTCTTCTGTCGCCCTCTTCTCCTTCTGCTCTCAATCTTTGCCAGCATCAGGGTCTTTTCCAATGAGTCTGCTCTTTGTATGAGTGATCTTACTTACTTAAGGTTCGTCTAGTCAAAGCTGTGATTTTTCCAGTGGTCACATATGGATTGTGAGAGTTGGACTATAAAGAAAGCTGAGCGCCAAAGAACTGATGCTTTTGAACTGTGGTGTTGGAGAAGACTCTTGAGAGTCCCTTGGACTGCAAGGAGATCCAACCAGTCCATCCTAAAGGAGATCAGTCCTGGGTGTTCATTGGAAGGACTGATGCTGAAGCTGAAACTCCAATACTCTGGCCACATGATGCAAATACTGATTCATTTGAAAAGACCCTGATGCTGGGAAAGATTGAAGGTGGGAGGAGAAGAGAACAACAGAGGATGAGATGGTTGGATGGCATCACCGACTCACTGGACGTGAGTCTGAGTCAACTCCGGGAGTCGATGATGGACAGGGAGGCCTGGCAGGCTGCGGTCCATGGGGTCGCAAAGAGTCAGACACGACTGAGCGACTGAACTGACTGAACTCTCATAGAGGGGAGGAAGGAGAGGGCCAGAGGCATTCAGTGACTTGCTGGAGGACTCTGATGTGATTGGGGCTGAGCTGGTTGCAGGGTTAGGGCAAGTCCTGGCGGGAATGCCGTGGGTACCAGCTGAGTCTGGGGGAGACCACGGGAGAAGGTGCAGAGAGCGCTTTGCTTGTACCTTCAGCTGTGAGTTTGTGGAGAGGCGGGAGGCCTGGGAGACAGCTGGACTTCAAAGGCACCTGAGTGTGTAACCTTGACCCCCTTTCTTTTGTTCAGCTGCAGGAAAAGAAGGGCCAGTTCTAAGAGGTCTCGCTGTACAGCTCTCTCCGAATGGCTGCTCTTTGAGACCGAGTTCTGAGCGGAGTCCTGTGCTGTCGGACTGGCGGCTGCCTTTCTTCCCTGGCGGTGTGTATGTTCTCCATGTTTCCAGGCGAGCTCCCGTAAAAAGGTTGGTCTCGGTTTCCTTTTCATGTGGGGTGACCTCTCCAGCTCTCCGGGTTTAAAGCTGCACTGAGTTCACTGCCCTCCTTTCAGCTTGGAGCTGCCGTGTGATGCCCAGAGGGCTGCGGGGACCTCTCCTTTCATCCATAGTCTCGCGCTCTCCCTCGCCAGGGCCGTGCTGGTGCTTCTGTCTGGAGCCGCTGGGGTGGGTGAGGGGGACACCCCTGGCTGTTCCTAAATCCATGTTGGTAGCTGGTGCAAAACCCCTCACTCAAGATGACAGCTGTGTGGTCCGTGCAAAGATGCTGTGGAGACTTTTCTAGAACTGGCCTCTCTGCCCTCCCACCTTAGCGTGCATGCTCAGTCGTATCCAACTCTTAGCAACCCTAGGGCAGTCCTTGGGACTGTAGCCCGCCTGCTTCCTCTGTCCATGGGATTCTCCAGGCAAGAACACTGGAGTGGGTTGCCATTTCCTTCTCCAACGGATCTTCGCTACCCAGGAATCGAACCTGTGTCTCCAGTGTCTCCGCATTGCAGGTGGATTCTCTACCACTGAGCCACCAGGATCTGCCCCCAAATAGTATCCAGCGGGCAGGTGTTAGATCAGATGCTCTGCTCAAAACCTTCCTGTGCTTTTCAGCACCCCCACCCCGCAACCCGCAAGGTATCAAAACCAAAGTGTTTGCAGTGGTTTCAGGGCCTGGCAGGAGCGACCCTCTCCCTCCGTGGTTCTCCCGTAGCTTCCTCCACTCCAGTCATGGCTCAAATACGCCAGGCAAACCCCTGCCTCAAAGCCCTCATCCGGGCTGTTCTCTCTCCGTGGAGTCCTCGTCCCCTAGTAACCACACGGGGTGCCCTCCAGCCCTGCCGATGTGGGTCTATTGCATCTCCTTTTCAGTGAGACTCTTATCCCAGTTGAGCCCATTGAAAACCGTCGTGAGTGTGTCCCCCGCATCCCTGACTCTGTAGGTAGAATGTGGCTGAGAGTGTTGGCAGCGTCTGCACTGTCCACGGGGAGTGGAGGTGGACCGACCTGCGTGGGTTCTGGCACGGATGTGCCTGTTCCTGGCTTCCTTGATGGCAGGAGGCTGTCTTGCATGTTTTGGCAGAGTCTCTTTTAGAGACCGTTCCCGTTTCATTCTTGGGTTTCAGGCCATTCCACAATTTCAATCTGTTGTGGCGATTCGGCCCCTGATCGGAGCCTTTGCTTGGGTCATATTTGATGTTTAATGCTTCACTTTGGAGGCCACTGCCAGCTGTTGCCAACTAGTCCCCCAAGTTCCAGTCGTGTCCGGAGAGCCCTCCGGTTTCAGCTCCGAGACCCACTCAAACTGTTAAGTCCGCTTGTAGGAATTTAACTAATTAGTGATGGCTGGTGGTGAGACACGTATTAAATAAATCCCTCAGTTTATCTCGGCTTTATGGAAAATCTCTAAGCTTCGCAAACCCACAGAAGGTTAGTACTCCTTGGTTCAGGAGTCCAGGTGTCAAATCGAATGAGAACATTGCTTTATGAATCCCAGGGGCTGGTGGATGGCTAAGAAAATCCTTACTGCTCCAAGCAGCTGTTTACAGTGGGTCTGATCAGGTTCCAAGGTAAAGTGGAGGGTGCATTTAGACTCCCTGTTCTTCCCAGTGTTTAAAAAATTTTTTTTTGAAAAAAATTTTTTTTTTTTTAATTGTGCTGTGCAGCATGTGGAATCTTAGCTCTACAGGCCAGGGGTCAAATCTGTGTCCCATGCATTGCGAGCATGGAGTCCTAACCCCTGGACTGCCAGGGAAGTCCCTTCCCCAGTGGTTTAATTGCGTTCCCGATCTTGGCCTGCGTCCATTGCTCGTTTACTGTGAAGCAGCAGAGTGGGTGCTGTGCCTTCTGGGGATGATCCCTGCGTCAAGGGGTTTATAATCTGCCAGAGAAGATGAATGTGATGATCAGTTATTGTAACATAATGAATCTGCATCAAAGTATAAGCAAAGTGGGGCACAAGCCCTGAGCAGGGGCCCCCTTTTGTCTGGGGACTAAAGATCCCTTTGTGGGAGGCGCAGCCCTTGATGTGGATCCTGTGGGGTGAGTAGAAGATGAGCAAGGGTCGGGGGGCACAGCGCCAGGGCAGTGATGGAATGTGAGCTGCAGGCCTCCGTGGAGAGGGGGGGGACTTGTCCTGTGCAGTTAGTGGACAGGGTTTGTGGGGGCCGGTGTGGAGGGGAAAGGGAAAGTTCAGAGGGGGATTATGTTGTGGAGGCCTTTTAAAGATGGTGAGGGCTTCTCTCATTGCTCAGTTGGTAAAGAATCCGCCTGCAGTGCAGGAGACCCCGGTTCCATTCCTGGGTTGGGCAGATCCACTGGAGAAGGGATAGGCTACCCACTCCAGTATTCTTGGGCTTCCCTGGTGGCTCAGCTGGGAAAGAATCTGCCTGCAATGTGGGAGACCTGGGTTCCATCCCTGGGTTGGGAAGATTCCCTAGAGAAGGGAATGGCTACCCACTGCAGTATTCTGGCCTAGAGAATTGCATGGACTGTATAGTCCGTGGGGTGGCAAAGAGTTGGACACGACTAAGTGACTTTCCCTTTCACTCTCAAGGTGTTTGAATAGTACTAGCAGAAAATAAAAACCTCCAGCGAGTCACTCAGGAGGGGAGAATGACACTCGTCATCCGTCTTGTAGAGAAATCCCTCGAGTAGTGCTTGGAAGGCTGGTTGGCCATTGAAGGTCTGAATGACAACAGAGGCTTGTTAGGAGCTCGGTGGGAGGTGAGCTTGGCCTGGGCGGTGGCCAGGGGCCAGACATGGACAGGATGGGTGGGAGAGGCGATGTGAAGATAGCATCCTGTTGGTCATGGCCAAAAACAGAGGCTGACATTCTCTCTAAATCACTCAGGAGCTTAAGACACCAAATTCCCTTTCACGGGCAGTAAAACAAGTCACAGAGCCCTTGAAAGGAAAGCAAGGTGGAGAACATGGAGAAGACACTGAGAGTGTCTAACCCAGAAGAGCCTGTGGCAATCCCATCATTTCCCCGTGTGATGGAAGAGGGAAGGTCTTGGTACCAAGAAAAGCAACCTGGGAGTGGGCAAGGTGGTGCATTCTAGCTACACTGGTTTCTAGCATTAATAACTGACCATCCACATCCCTCATTCCTGGATTAGAAACTTTTTCTTTTAACCTGTCAGTGACTCTTTATTGACAAAATATACCGCCGGAGTCCCTTGTGGCTCAGATGGTAAAGAATCTGCCTGCAATGTGGGAGATCCCTGGGTTGGGAAGATTCCCCGGAGAAGGGAAAGGCCACCTACTCCAGTATTCTGGCCTGGAGAATTCCATGGACAGTCCATGGGCTCCCAAAAAGTCGGACACAACTGAGCAACTTTCACTCACTGCTGGAGTAAGCAGTGGCTTGCAGTTCAGGATAACACGTGGGTAATAGTGTTAGTGACTCGGTTGTGTCCAACTCTTTCTGACCCTACGGACTGTAGCCTGCCAGGGTCCTCTGTCCATGGGATTCTCCAGGCAAGAATACTGCTGTGGATTGCCATGCCATTCTCCAGAGGATCTTCCTGACCCAGGGATTGAACCTGGATCTCCTGCTTTGCAGGCAGATTCTTTACCATCTGAGCTACAGGGAAGTCCTGTCATATGTGGGTGGATATGTGATTTTCAGTATCAGAACTGGAACCTTGTGAATGGGCCACGTTCTGGCCTGCCCTCTTCCGCAGTCATCCTTCACCCGCACATCCCCGCTACTGCCACTGTGTAGATGAGAAAACTGAGGCTCAGAAAGGAGAAGCCACTGGTCCAAAGTCACACAGCTCCTCTTCATCTTGCTTGCAGGTGAGGGCAGGAAAGGAAAACCCCAGGGCTGGTGTGGGGGAAGGGGGCTTGTTGGGCCACAGACTGAGGGTGAGCAGGTTGACAGGAGGGTGGGCGTGTCATAACTTAAAATCTGGGTGTGAAGGGGGCAGCTCCTCAAGAGATCTCTGCAGAGGGGAGGGTGCAGGGGTACCGACCAGGATAAATTCCAATTTTTACACATAGGTGTGTGGACTTTGAGAAAATATCTTCAATGGATATGATTGCAGTAAGTGATTTTTAAATGTATTTTTTATTGTGGTAAAAGTCACATAATAAAACACGTACTATTTTAACCATATTTAATTGTACAGTTTAGCAGCACTAAGTACATCCACGTCGTGTGCAACTCTTCACCATCATCCGTCTCCCGAATTTTTCGTCTTCTGAAACTGAGACTCTGTCCCCATTAAACACTAAGTCCCGTCTTCACTCCTCACTGCCCGACCCACGCACCCGCCCCAGCCCCCGCCTGCCTCCCAAGCCCCCGGCACCGACCAGCGTGCTTCGAAAGTTATTTGTTGACTGATTCAGTGGGGTTGCTTAACCATGAATGAGTGTTCATCTCTGGGAGGAACGCATGTTTCGGCGGCAACCACAAATATTAGTACTGGTGTTGTTAATATGATAATCATAACTGTAATATGGCATAAATTCTAGCAAACTTTGCTAACAGTTCCCAGCTTTCTGCTTATTCAGAAGCATGTTACAAGGAGATGTCTTCGATGAAACAGGACTCTCTTTCTTTCTTTGGGGACGGAAGGGTCAGAAAGACCTTGCAACACCGAGGCTCTCCCACGTGTTTCGTATCACGTGTTAATTTCGCATGAGTTTTAGTTTCACGGGTGGAGGGAGTCACTCATGGCTGGCAGAGTCACCCAGGACATTCCCCATCTCGCGGGGGCTACACCTCTTCTTATGGCTTTCTGCCTTCATGGAGCTGTCTGTCAAACTAGCTGACCGCGTTGGGCTCTCTCGGGGCCCCTTGCAGGAAGGCTCCCTGGAGGAGATGGCCCCTGCATGCCAGGGTTCGCTCTCTCCTCCTTTTGCGGGCGGTGTGCATGTCTGCTTGCACATTCCGGGGCCCTCTCAGTCCGGTTGATAGATTTGTTTGGACGTGACCTTTCCCGGTTCCTCTTCCCTGGGCTTTTGCCTGCTGAGGAAATGATCCTCAGATCCCATCCATCTGCACTGGTGGCAAGAGAAGAGAGAATTTCTCTTTTCTGTGGTTCAGGTCCAACTGCGAGGACACCTGTCCTTCGGAGGCTTGTATTGTTTTGCGTGGTGTCGCTTCCTGCCGCAGAGATGTTTTATATCGTAGTTCTGGAAGTCATCAAGTTGGACAAGAGACAGGAGGAGGCGGGGGAGGGTCCCCAGCTGACCTGGGCTGCTCTTTCAGGCTGTGTGTCCCGAAGATGCTTCTTCTGGATGCATAGGAAGAGCTGTTTCTCCCCACCTCTGTCCGCCTATAACTGGTCCTGTTAGGAAGCGTTTCCCGTGTGTGGGTGATTCATTCTGAGACCTTTTCATGTCCCTCGGGCTTCTTCACTGTTGGATTTGAGAAGAAAAAGGACAGCTTCTCTTTTAAGTCTGATGAAAACCATCTGAGCCAAACGTGTACATTGGCGGTCGATTTATGCTTTTCGTATGGACACTCACGAGTTCCCCTGGCTGCTAAGGAAATCCATATGAAGAAGGGAGCCTGAACCTTGGGATTCTCAGATCACACCTCCTAATGTTACCAAGCAAATGAACCCTGACCATTTTTGAGGCTTGTCAGAGTTTTTCCTTTGTGGCTCTGGAATTTTCTCTCTTGTGCTTGGGCTCCTGGGACCTTTGCTCTGGAGAGGAGGTAGCTGATGTGGGCTGAAGGGTGGAGGTGAGCAGCCAGATCAGAGCTCTTGTTTTAGGCCTTGCCATCTGTCCAGTGTTTTGTTTCCAGTCCCCATGAACTTGGAAGAGGGCTCCCTGAGCCCTGCTTCCATCCATCCCACCAGGGTCCTTCTGTGGATTTCCAGATGTTGACCTTAGGCAGGTGATGTAACCGCAGCTGGTGTTGTGGGGGCGGGGCGGGGCGGGGAGGCGGCCGAGTCATGCTCAGGACTTTGGGATTCAGTCTCCACTGCATTTAGAGGCGGGAACCTTGTGGAGGGAGATGGTGCCTGGTCTGTCGGTTTTTAGCCCGTGCCGTCCCTGAAAACGAGCTCTGGACCTAGCATCAAGTGTAAGCATGTGTGATGAGGGGACTTGCCCGCTTCAGACAGTACGTTTCATCAGCTTATTTTGAAGAAGCAGGACGATAATCTGTTTTATAATCCCTTTCTCAAGGGCTGCCTGCAATGAAGGAGACATAGGTTCAGTCCCTGGGTGGGGAAGATCCCTTGGAGGAGGAAATGGCTACCCACTCCAGTATTCTTGCCTGGAGAATCCCATGGACCGGGGGAACTGGTGGGCTACGTACAGTTCATGGGGGTCAAAAAAGAGTTGGACATGACTGAACATGTGCATAATTTTCTCAGGGGCACAGAGATGAGGGCTTGATGCAAGGGAGAATGATGAGTGTGCAAATGAAGGGCACAGATTAGTGTATAAGGGCAAGTTGTACCAGCCAAACACAGGACTGTCTGAGGAAGGAATATTATGGTCTTGATCCTCATCTTGTTTTTTAAAAGGGGCAAATGAAACACACTCTTTAATGCTGCCCAATTCAACATTCCATGTGTCCGTACATACACTTGATACTTGGCAGGCCAAGTCTGACCTACTACATGTCTTCGTACATTAAATTTATTGGAACATGGCCATACCCATTCCTTTATTTCAGCGGCTGCATGTGTGCTTTTCATGGCAGAATTGATGGAAAAAATAGGCCCCAAAGCTTGAAAGATTTCCATCCTGTTTTCTTAATAGAAAGTTGCTGAACTTTGTTCTTTATCCACCTTTATCTAGACAGAAAAATGTAAGACATCGCCCTGTATTTAAAATCTCTCGTTTTTGACTTTTGCTGCTTTTTACTATTTTCAGTTCAACTCATAGCTCCTCCTTGCCCCTCTCGTCTTGTTGCGTTCAGTTGCTCAGTTGTGCCGACTCTTTGTGACCCCATGGACTGCAGCATGCCAGGCCTCCCTGTACTTCACAGGTTTCCTCTCCCCTTAGCTCTTAGATTATGTAGAGCATCGGTGGGGTGCTATTTTCCTCCTGAACATATTTGAAATTATGGGGTGGGAGGAGCTTTTGCAGTTGGGAGCCATCACTGTGTTGCCAGGGCAGGAAATGGTTTGAAACAGCCCCCAGACTGTAGCACTGCCCAGCTCTGTGTCCAGAGCACACTCATTTTGAGACCTGTATACCTACCTGGTTTTTGTTTTTGTTTGCGGCTGAAAGTTTTTCAGGGGGTCTTGGTGCGCTCTCTCAGGGGTGAGATGATTCTTACTGTTCTCTGCTCCTGCTGCTTTCATGCTTTTTGTGTAAGTTACCATCAGACACAGGAGACCATCTGGTAACTTTTCTGCCTGCCAGTGACAGGGGGATCTCATTTGGACTACGTCTGTTTCTTTCTTCTCTCCAAAGAGGTAACATTTGTTTATTATTTATTTATTTTTGCATTTACAAATTATTTATTTGTTTGGCTGCTCCAGGTCTTAGTCGCAGTGTGATCTTCCATCTTCCTCGCAAACATACGATATCTAGTTCCCCAGGGATCGAACCTGAGCCCCCTGCATTGGGAGCTCTGAGTCTTAGCCATTGGACCACCAGGGAAGAGCCCCAGCCCGTCTCCTCTCTCTGTCTGTTTCAGTTTTTCTCTCTGTCTCCCCAGTGTACACATATTCACGCCTACACCCTCAGTGTTCCTCTCTGTGACTCTAAAGACTCTGCTTCAGTCAATTCCCAGGACAGGATGTTCCTCATTTCTCGTACTTGTGTAGTGCTGGAGAAGACTTGCATCTCCTTTTTTGTCTCACAGGAATCACTGCTGCTAAGTCGCTTCAGTTGTGTCCAACTCTGTGCGACCCCCATAGACGGCAGCCCACCAGGCTCGCCCATCCCTGGGATTCTCCAGGCAAGAACACTGGCGTGGGTTGCCATTTCCTTCTCCAATGCATGAAAGTGAAAAGTGAAAGTGAAGTCGCTCAGTTGTGTCCGACTCTTTGCAACCCCATGGACTGTGGCCTACCAAGCTCCTCCGTCCATGGGATTTTCCAGGCAAGAGTACTGGAGTGGGGTGCCACTAGCCTTTGTTAATCCTGCTTTTAAAAAAAAAGAAAAGAAAACTTTTCCTATCTCTTCATCTTCCCCCAGCTGGCCCTCTTGGCTTCTGGCCCCTGGTTTATTATTTTCAGCGGTAGGAAGCTAGCAGGGGCGCCCCTGCTGGAGAAGGAGGCCTGGTGAGGGTGGCTGTCTCCTCTGGCCCATAGACAGCAGCAAGGCTCTCAGAGATGGCGCAGGGCAGAGGTGTGACTGCAGGATGGAGTGAGCAGCTCCAGTGGCGCTGGCGGTAAAGAATGTGCCTGCCAGTGAGGGAGACCTAAGAGATGTGGGTTCAATCCCTGGGTCAGGAAGATCCCCTGGAGGAGGGCATGGCAGTCCACTCCAGTATTCTTGCTTGGAGGTTCCATGGACAGAGGAGCATGTCCGGCTATGGTCCAGGGAGCTGCAAAGGGTAAGACATGACTGAGCAGCTTACCACCCTCAAAAAAAGGACTGTTGCGCTCAGAGTGGGATGTGATGGTGGCCCACGGGTAGAGGACCACTGTGCTCAGTATCTGAGTAGCATACAGAGTCCGTGCAGAGTGATGGTGGCCCGTGGGACCTCCATCATCCCACAGAGATGTGGAATAGCAGCTGGCGCAGAGGTGGCCTGTGAGAGGCAACCTATTTTGAGACTTCCAGAGAGACCTAAGAGAGGGGACGGTCTGAGTTTCTGCCATTTGCAAGGAGGGTGATGGGCGTGGGTGAGTGGGGTGGTGACATGTCTGAGACATCCTTAGGACCACCATCCTGCTGAAGCCTAGGGGCTGTTTGAGTGACACATACAAGGGGGTTTCCATGGCCCGAAGCACTGGTACTTGAACTTGCGCGTGCGTCAGAATCACCTTGTTAAACCCAAGACCGCCCTGCCCCTAGCGTTTCTGATTCAGTAGGTTTCCAGCGTTTATTGTGACCAGTGCGTTCTCTTAACAAAATACTGTTAGCCTTTGCCCTGCTTCATTTTGTACTCCAAGGCCAAACTTGCCTGTTATTCCTTGACTTCCTACTTTTGCATTCCAGTCCCCTATAATGGGAAGGACATCATTTTTTGGTGTTAGTTCTAGAAGGTCTTAGAGCTCTTCATAGAACCGTTCAGCTTCTTCGGCATTACTGGTTGGGGTATAGACTTGGATTACTGTGATAGTGAATGGTTTGCCTTGGAAACGAACAGAGATCATTCTGTCATTTTTGAGATTGCTCCCAAGTCCGGCATTTTGGACTCTTTTGTTGACTATTAGGGCTACTCCATTTCTTCTAAGGGATTCTTGCCCACGGTAGTAGATATAATGGTCATCTGAGTTAAATTTGCCCGTTCTGGTCCATTTTAGTTCACTGATTTCCTAAAATGTCGATGTTCACTCTTGCCAGCTCCTGTTTGACTGCTTCCAGTTTACCGAGACTCATGGGTATATCATTCCAGGTTCTTGTGCAATATTGCTCTTTACAGCATCTGACTTTACTTTCACCACCAGACACATCCACAACCGGGTGTTGTTTTCCCTTTGGCTCAGCCTCTCCATTCCTTCTGGAGCTATTTCTCTACTCTTCTCAGTAGCATATTGGGCATCTACTGACCTGGGGAGTCCATCTTTCAGTGTCATATCTTTTTGTCTTTTCATACTGTTCATGGGGTTCTCAAGTCAAGAATACTGAAGTGGTTTGCCATTCCCTTCTCCAGTGGACCACCCTTATGGCAGAAAGCAAAGAAGAACTCAAGAGCCTCTTGATGAAGGTAAAAGAGGAGAGTGAAAAAGCTGGCTTAAAACTCAACACTCAGAAAACTAAGATCATGGCATCTGGTCCCATCACTTCAAAGGTCCGTCTAGTCAAAGCTATGGTTTTTCCAGTGGTCATGTATGGATGTGAGAGTGGGACCATAAAGAAAGCTGAGCGCCAAAGAATTGATCAAAGCAGTCAGTCCTAAAGGAAATCAGTCCTGAATATTTGTTAGAAGGACTAATGCTAAAGCTGAAGCTCCAATACTTTGCACCTGATGTGGCCAAACACTTTTCCAACTCATTAGAAAAGACCCTGATGCGGGGAATGATTGAGGGCAGGAGGAGAAGGGGATGACAGAGGAAGAGATGGTTGGATGGCATCACCGACTCGATGGATATGAGTTTGAGCAAGCTCTGGGAGTTGGTGATGGGCAGGAGAGTGCTGCAGTCCATGGAGTTGCAAAGAGTCGGACATGACCGAGCAACTGAACAACAGCAACAGGTTTCCAGTGCAGGCTCAAGCATTTTCATTTTTAACAAATTCCCAGGACTTCCCTGGTGGCTTGGTGGTAAAGACTCCGCCTGCCATTGAAGGAGACAGGAGTTCAATCCCTGATCTGGGAAGATCCCACATGCTGCGGGGGTAGCTACGCCCTTGTGCCACAGCTACTAAGCCTGTGCTATAGAGCCCAGGAGCTGCAACTGCTGAAGCTCATGTGCCCTAGAGCACATGCTCTGAGACAAGAGAATCCGCTGCAGTGTGACTCCCGTGCACCTAGAGAATAGCCCCAGCTCGCTGCCACTAGAGCAAAGCCCGTGCAGCAATGAAGACCAAGTACAGCCAAAATATAAATAAGTAAATAAAATTGTAACTTAAAAAATTGCTCCCTTTCCTTTAAAGAAAAAGAGAACATATTCTCAGGTGATACTGCTGCTGTGGTTCTGGAAACCACACTTGGAGAACTGCTGGCTTAAGTGTGGAAGACATGGTGAGATCTGTTCAGTTCAGTCCAGTCACGCAGTCGTGTCTGACTCTTTGCAACCCTGTGGACTGTAGCATGCTAGGCTTCCCTGTCCATCAGCATCTCCTGGAGCTTGCTCAAACTCCTGTCGTCAAGTTGGTGATGCCATCCAACCATATTATCCTTTGTCATCCTCTTTTCCTTCTGCCTTCAATCTTTCCCAGCATCAGGGTCTTTTTCAATGAGTCAGTTCTTCCCATCAGGTGGCCAGAGTATTGGAGCTTCAGCTTCAGCATCAGTCCTTCCAATAAATATTCAGGACGGATCTCCTTTAGGATGGACTGGTTGGATCTCCTTGGAGTCTAAGGGACTCTTGAGTCTTCTCCAACACCACCGTTCAAAAGCATCAGTTCTTCGGCACTCAGCTTTTTTTATAGTCCAACTCTCACATCCATACATGACTACTGGAAAAAGCATAGGTTTGACTAGATGGATCTTTGTCTGCCAAGTGATGACTCTGCTTTTTAATATGCTGTCTAGGTTTGTCATAGCTTTTCTTCCAAGGAGCAAGTGTCTTTTAATTTCATGGCTGTAGTCACCATCTGCAGTGATTTTGGAGCCCCCCAAAATAAAGTCTGTCTCTGTTTCAATCGTTCCCATTGAATTCTGTTAGTATCTACAGAATAGAACTAAACTAAGATATGATTATAAGATGGAAAATAAAGCTGATTGTATGTTAAGCACAGTAGCTTGTCCCCATCTGGTTGATCATTGTGTCAGAACTGAATTCTAGGAAGAGTTAAGCTAGTTTTGCCAAAATGCTATTGAGCAAGAACATGCTAATAGAGACTTTCATTAAAATCTAATTCCTCTCTGCATTTGGGGAATATATTCACTATAAACAGGAAGAGTGTTTCAAAACTGAGTTTTGGCTCTTTCTAATTTTGAATCCTTTTAGCTGACTCAGTAAAGAGATTGCCTCATGTGAACTTTTATTTATAAAAGAAGGTAATTCTAGGGTCTGAGTGGCTCCCTTCTTTCACTGGTTTTGTCGTCTCAATATCAGGAAGACCATTGGGTGTCAGTAGGACTACATTTTCAGTTGACAGACGCTCATTTCTGTTTTTAAAATTTTGAATATAACGTACTTGGTATAAGATTTGTACACAAATGTAAAAACATCTAAAATAGAAATAAAAAAGTGCTAAACCATCAGATACATAAAAAACAGTATAGCTGTATGCTTCAAAAATACCCTGGATTGTTCTGGAATAAACTCTAGGCCTTTTTTTTTTTCCTCCTGAGCTGAGGATTGTTTATTGGGAATTCAGTAAAATTGCATCCTTCACAGGACCCACAGATACATTTCCTTTGTACTTCATGTAGCTTCACCGTGCTGCAAGTTTTTTGTATAATCTCGGAAATGAATCTAATATACATTTTGGCTGAGTCCCAAATGTTTAAAATCAGTTTTCATTAGAAGCAAATTTTGTAGTTGAGTATCACCATGAAGATATAAAATCTCAGCCTCGAGATCGTATAAAAGTTAACAAAAAATTTTTATTGCAGGTACTAAAAATTATAATTTTTTTGTTAAAGGTTGGCATATTACAGGGTAGTAATCATTCTCTATTCTTATTTGTTCAGTTAGCACTGTTAAAATGATCCTCACTTTCAATGGAAACTCTAGGTCTTTAAAAGAACTGATGTGTGTGGCCTAAATTAGGATCTACTTTCTTTAAGGGAGGGACATATCAAAACGGCCAGAAGCCTTTTGAAAAGCAAATGTGCAACTTTGAGAAGATCTCTTAATTCCTTCTTTGTTCACATTAGATGGATCTGTCACCCACTGAGTCCTTATAAGCCCTTATGAGAATTAATTTGAGTGCAGGTGACTCCCTTGAAAAGGAAGGCATTGAAAACCTTGACCTTAGAATTGGAGCCTGCTTCTTCATGACTCAGTCCATTGACTTTTGAATTTACCCTGGGTATTCGCCTGGTCCTGCCTCAGCCCTAGTGGTAGCAATACAGCTTGTGACTGAGTAACATTCTGGGTCCTTCCAAGCTGTATTTATTTACACGTTGTTAGGATTTCGGCCAAGGCTCTCAGTCTTTTCATGTGTGGGTCTCACCATCTGTGAACCCCATTGATGGTGTGTAAATTAATCAGGGGCTCTGTGAGGCCACTTTTGAGGTGCCAGGAAGAATCATAATAAATAATATGAGACAGCTCCAGGGACTTCAGCAAGTCTTTACAGTTTTGTCTTCGCACACTTAGGGATTTGGAATTGTTCTTTTCATAAAACCGGCTTGAAAATCATACATCAGCCTTCCTTTATGTGATTCGCAGTGTGTCAGGAACCCTGGGGATCCCTGCTTCTCAGAATTGTGTCGTGCAAACCCTGCCCGTGTGGGTCCCGACTCTGCCCCGTGTGAGACCTTCGTTCATGAGGAATGTCTCTCCATCACAGGGATGCTGGTGGTGGGAGGACCATAAATGTGTCCTCTGTGGAAGAGGGCCAAGGTGGAAAAAGCATGACTAGGGCTTTCAGTGTTTTAGGGGTGTGCTTTAAGAAAATCATCTTCAGAACCTGAAGAACTTGTCTGACAGCCCAGGTGTTATGAGAGACTGTGCACCCTTTGAGGACATTTGTTGATTTTAAGGTGAAAGGTGAACAAGGGAAGGGCATGGTGGTACATACCCCCATGATTTTCACAAGTCTGCCCTTTTGGAATTTGTCCAGAGCTTTTAATTTCTCAATCTTGGGCCTTCACCATCTGTGACTCATGGGTTCTGTATGTAGCACTCAGCCTAAAAGCCAAGAAAGGTGTTTCTTTGAACTGGGAACACCTGCAAGGTCTCATCCTTCTATGTCCCCATATTTGGTAATATATGATCCTTGCAGAATAATAGTAGCACCTTCTTTTTAGCTTAGATTCGTAACGTTTGGGACTTAGGCGCTCAGTATAAAATTATTGCGGCAGCAACAATGACAACAATAATAACAGACCACCCTGGAAGGGTGCTTGCTATATGGCAGGCACTGTTCTGAACGCTTGATATGTATTAAATGATTTGAATCCTCAAGAGAATCTCGTGTGGCAGGATTCTAATCCTATTACTATTTCCATTTTCCAGATGGAACCTGCCACAGAAAATTTTCAGTAACTTGCTGGAGGTTATTTGGGTGGTAAATGGTAGGACCTGCATCCAGGGAGATGCTACATGGATCTTCAACATCCAGTTCTTGGTTCTTAATCGTTGCATTGAAGACTCAGAACTAAAGTTCTCACAAATCTA
This sequence comes from Capricornis sumatraensis, assembly GCF_032405125.1. Lineage (NCBI taxonomy): Eukaryota > Metazoa > Chordata > Mammalia > Artiodactyla > Bovidae > Capricornis > Capricornis sumatraensis. The sequence goes on from NC_091069.1 coordinate 110,628,807, forward strand.
ATTGATTATATTGCGTGCGTGCCAAGTCACTTCAGTCGTGTCTGACTCATTGCGACCCGGTGGACTGTAGCCCACCAGGCCCCTCTGTCCATGGGATTCTCCAGGCAAGAATACTGGGGTGAGTTGCCATGCCCTCCTCCAGGGAATCTCCCCAACCCAATGCTGGATAAAATCCGCATCTCTAATGCCTCCTGCATTGGCAGGTGAGTTCTTTACGATCTGCCCCATTATAGAGATGCCTGTATTTTGTCTTGGAAACTGCTCAAGAATGTCAGTATCAGAGGCCATAAACTTTTCATGCAAGATTGTAAGTCTTAAGCCAGGGAGCTCAATTTGTGTTACCTGACACTTTGAGGTGGGCTGGAGGTAGAGAATGAGCTATGTAAATAGCTCCTAAGGCGGTGATCTCTAGGGGGTGCTTGTGTGTACCTTGGAGAAGAGTTTAGGATGACAGGCTCTTTGAGTGCTTCTTGTGTTTTGAATTTCATCAGTCAGTTCTTTAGACTCTTAGAGCCAAACTAGCTGAGGCTCATTCAGGTTCAGTCTTGGGAGGATGGAGGTCAATTTTGTGGGTGAGAGATGCTGCTGGTTTTGGTTTTCTTAATCATTTTTTAGTTGTCCCTCTATTGTGTGTGTGTGTGTGTGTGTGCACATGCGCATGTATGTGCGTGCACGTACATGTGTGTGTGTGTGTGTGTGTGTGTGTTGGAGAGAGTAGTCTGGGGAGCGGATGTTAGTGGCAGAGCAAAACCAGGAGGTCGGTAGGGAGCTAGTGCATGGTGGGGTTAGGCTGAGGAAGTTAACTTTCTTGGATTTCTTGAAGAGAGCACAAACTCCAGTGGGGCCTCCCCTTGCTGGCTGCCACTGCCAGGACTGGGGCCACATGTTCTCCAAATTGCATCTGCAAGTTTTGAGTCTTAATATTAGAGTGTTGGAAGCCAGGAAGAAAAGGAAACTTTTCATATGGGCAAAGCCCTGCAAAACTCACTGTTAATGTGATAAATGGCTTTTCTTTTTAACCCATATAGTTACAGACCCACAGGAAACTGAAAAATAATACAGAGTGGTCCTGTGTACCTATCACCCACTGGTGATGTCTCACTTAACTACAGTGGATTATCCAAACCAGGAAGTTGATTTTGGCACTATACAATCAGCAAAACTACAGACCATACTGGGATTTCATTGGCTTTTATGTGTACTGGTTTTTCTTGTTGTTGTTGGGACTTAGTGTATATAATTTGACCAGTGTTTCTTGCTAGGCTGGAGAACCTCTGACTAAGACTGTAATAAATATTTTACAGACACCTGCTTTTTAGTTGAACGTTGTTCACCTAAAGTGTTGTTAACTCAGCAAACAGATGAATGGAATGTGAATTCCAGCAGCTGAGTGTTGGAATAAGAACCAAGTCATTTGGTTATTCTCATTTATGGTCTTGAACTCTTTGGGGGGATATTAGCTACATTTTTTGTTGTCTTTACAGAGGCAGGATATTTTCTAGAGATAAAGGATAGTTCAAGGTCATTGTGTCATATGAAGAGCTCCTGGAGTGAATGATAAACAGATGTTGTCATCTCTGGTAAGGTGGGGGAGAGATTGGTTAATCAGATAAAATGTATGGACTGATGGGACTCAAAGATCATGGATGCAATTTCATGATAACTGTTAGAGTGGATTTACTTTTCAGATGACAGCCCTGGATGAGGCTGGGGCTAAATGTCAACTGTCCGGCTGGCTGTGATTAAGTGCTTTTGCCTCTGTGATCCCATCACGCTTTGTTGAGAATCCAATTAGCCTCTGACACTATCTGCCCAGATCTGAGCTGTTTGTGGAGGTGCCTGTCTTCGCAACTAGACTAGGAATTCTTTGCCATCAGGGACTGCCTAATATGGGGGCTTCCCGGGTGACGCCAGAGGTAAACAATCCGCCTGCCAATGCGAGAGACGCAAGAGGTGCGGGTTTGATCCCTGGGTCGGGAAGATCCCCTGGAGGAGGAAAGGGCCCCTCACTCTAATATTCTTGCCTGGAGACTCCCAGGGACAGAGGAGCCTAGCAGGCTACAGTTCAAGGGATCGCAAACTGAATAAGCACTGCACACATTTTTTGACTTTTCCTCCCCAGATCAAGCAAAATGCTTAGAGCACGGGGGATCTGTATTCCTCTGCCTCTAGCAGCTTCCAGACTATTCCTCATTCCAGTCTCACTTCTTTCTCCAGGCATCCATCTGTTTGCATGTATGTACATTTGAAACCCGTAAGGCTAAATCCTTGATAGATTATTGTGTAATTTGGGGCCATCATGAGTCAGACTGGCCTAACTTCTCTTGGGACAGCATGAAAACTGCCTTAGAGCTCCGTTGATGTTTTGTTTTTCTTCTTCAAGAAAGCAGTGGAAAGTTTTGTTTGTTTTTTCCCCTATAGTAGAAAGATTTTTGAAAAAGTATACTCATCTTTTGTGCTTCACTGTTAACACCTGGGGAAATTGTTTAAAATTCTTCTGACTGACTCTGGGAGTCGGGCTTTTAAAAGGAGTTGGCAGGGGTCTGTGGCTCTGGCTTTTCTAAGGCTGTGGAGCCTTGTGTTCTTTGAGACCTATGGAAAAATAAGGTTTTCAAGTCACCTTTCCTAAAAGGGCAGTAAGTGTGAGGCAAAGTACTATGTCTTGTGGGTCATTTAAGAGGAACTGTTAGCTGCTCAGTCATGTCCGACTCTTTGTGACCCCATGAACTGTAGCCCACCAGAGGACAGGCTCCTCTGTCCATAGGATTCTCCAGGCAAGAACACTGGAGTGGGTAGTATTCCCTTCTTCAGGGGATCTTCCCGACCCAGGGATCAAACTTGCGTCTCCGGCAGGCAGAGTCTTTATGGTCTGAGTCACCAGGAAAGCCCCTGGGGGTCATTTGCTTATAATGAAATGGAAAGTTCTCAAAGAAGCTCGTATAAAATGGTGTGACTGCAGAGCTATGAGAAGACGCCACGGGGTAGCCCAGGAAGGTGGTAGAAAAATCAGGAAGGGATGCCAGTCTCACATTCTTCAGAGGCCCATGTAGTCTGTAATTTTTGCTTTTCTCTACGAGGCTCTGCTGTTATTTTTTTTTAAACCTCTACTAGCAGAGTGACTTCCTTGCTTGATCCGGTTGCTCCGATTCTCAGGTTTACTGACAGTCATACGGCCTTGACTTTATACAGTGTTGCTCCCGTTCAGGGCTTTGCAGACTCTCCCAGTGTCTCAATTCCAGGTTTTTAAGTTGGAGTCTGTTGGGCCATGTGGGGTCATGTTTGCACCTCTGGTCTACCTGGCTCTTGCTGGGATGCTGGGATCATTTGTGCTTTGGGTGGCCCAAGACACGCCCAGGCAGGCTCTCTAGAAGGCGGAGTTGGTGGGAGGCAGGGATTGGCAGGGCTACCATATCCCAATCAAGGAACAATTCACCATTGTATCTGTTTGGCTCTCGGTTGCATTACGAAAGTAGAGCCCATACCTTTTTGGACTTGTCTTCGCCTCCAGCTTTTCCCAGTTGAAGTTTCAGGTTGAGGCAGCTGACTGAGGAAGAGGCACAGAAATGCTAGTTTGTCTGTAGGTAATGAAGAGCTGGTTGTAACACTAATTAAAACCAGGGCTAGTTGGATACCTGGCCAATCAATATTTAACTTAAGAAGTATTTTAATTCATGCCTTTGAATGAAATGAATGCATTTGAATTTGACTTTCTATATGCCCTTTTTTACTTTTTGTTTTCTTAACTTAGACTTGAAAAAAAATTCATACTGATTGTTCAGCGATTCCAGTTCTAGGGCCAAGAACTTCCAATTGTTGAGGTCTTTGGATGGCAAGGGTACAGCAACAGAATGGCAAGAAGGAGAAAAGAGGAGGGCAAAGGCTGGAAGGCCACATTTCCTCAATAACTAGCTGCATGACCTTGGTAACTTGGTTCTCTGAAGCTCAGTTTCTTTATCTATAAAATGGAGTAAGAAAAACATCCATCTTTTAATGCTGAGAGGATTTAATGAGATGCTATATTATTTAATATAACATCTCATTGAATTTTATATCATGAAATTTGATATCAAATTGATACTGAATTTAGTTCAGTTGCACAGTCATGTCCGACTCTTTGCAACCCCATGGACCACAGCATGCCAGGCCTCCCTGTCCATCACCAACTCCAGGAGTTTACTCAAACTCATGTCCATCAAGTTGGTGATGCCATCCAACCATCTTATCCTCTGTCGTCCCCTTCTCCTCCTGCCTTCAATCTTTCCCAGCATCACGGTCTTTTCCAATGAGTCAGTTCTTCACATCAGGTGGCCAAAATATTAGAGTTTCAGCTTCAGCATCAGTCCTTCCAATGAACACCCAGGACTGATTTCCTTTAGGATGGACTGGTTGGATCTCCTTGCAGTCCAAGGGACTCTCAAGAGTCTTCTCCAACACCACAGTTCAAAAGCATCAATTCTTCTGCACTCAGCTTTCCTTATAGTCTAACTCTCACATCCATAAATTGACTACTGGAAAAATCATAGCCTTGACTAGATGGACCTTTGTTGACAAAGTAGTCTCTGCTTCTTAATATGCTGTCTAGGTTGGTCATAGCTTTTCTTCCAAGGAGCAAGTGTCTTTTAATTTCATGGCTGCAGTCACTATCTGGTTGGGGGGGGGGCAACCCCAAATAAAGCTTGTCACTGTTTGCATTGTTTGCCCATCTATGTGCCATGAAGTGATGAGACTGGATGCCATGATCTTAGTTTTCTTAATGTTGAGTTTTAAGTCAATTTTTTCACTCTCCTCTTTCACTTTCATCAGGAGGCCTTTTAGTTCTTCTTCGGTTTCTGCTATAAGGGTGTTATGTGTGTATTTGAGGTTATTGATATTTCTCCAGCAATCTTGATTCCAGCTTGTGCTTCATCCAGCCTGGCATTTGGCATGATGTACTCTGCATATAAGTTAAATAAGTAGGGTGACAATATACAGCCTTGACATACTCCTTTCCCGATTTGGAACCAGTTTGTTGTTCCATGCCCAGTTCTAACTGTTGCTTCTTCACCTGCATACAGATTTCTCAAGAGGCAGGTCAGGTGGTCTGGTATTCCCATCTCTCTCAGAATTTTCCACAGTCTGTTGTGATCCACACAGTCAAAGGCTTTGGTGTAGTCAATAAAGCAGAAGTAGAATTATACTGAATTAAACTGAATTTTATATCATCCAGTATTATTATATTATTTGAAAGGTATTTGTGGGCTTCCCTGGTGGCTCAGCCTGTAAAGCGTCTGCCTGCAATGTGGGAGACCTGGGTTCAATCCCTGGGTCGGGAGATACCCTGGAGGAGGAAATGGCAACCCACTCCAGTACACTTGCCTGGAAAATTTCCATGGACTGAGGAGCCTGGAAGGCTACAGTCCGTGGGGTCGCAAAGAGTTGGACACAACTGAGCAACTTCACTTTCACTTTTAGGCACTCAGGACATAGGAGTGAAATTCATTGGGATCTTGCCCCTTGGAGCTTATATTTTAGTGCCTGCTGTCACTTCTCTAATTCAGAAGTCAGAAAAGAGTGGTGTTCTTGCCTTTTTTCCAATTCTCTAAACATTTGGAATTTCCAATTCGTATTACAAATAATACTGTGTGGCAGGCATGCGGACTTACCTGTCTTTTGTAAACCAGGGTATTTGAATGCATATGTATGTGAGAACATGATCAAAAGCCATTAAAAGTCAATGAAATGTGTCTGCATGTATTGAGAAAGGTCTGTATTTCAAGGGAAAAGTTAAATGAGCTTTATTTGAGTTCAGGGGATAAATAAAATTTGTGAGAGACCTTTATGAGCAGGTATCTTGTCTTTGATGACCCAGGGAAAGAGCATTCCTACTTGTGCAGGGGGCAACTCACTTTGTTTTTATAAAATCAAAGTTAGGTGTCATAATGGCTTTTAATAACCCTGAATGCCATGGTGAATTTAAGTTTGGACAATTTCAGATAACACCTCTTCTTAATTGCTGTGCTTTACTCTTCTCTTGGGCTGTGTAGCACATTCTCAAGACATACAAATCCTCTATTTTTTAAGACTTTCACATTTTGCAACCTTTGTTATGGGAAATAGAATCTTTTGGATGCAGGCTGATTTAGATGGAAGGAAAAATTTTCTTTCCCCTAGTGGATCCAAATAAGTCATTCTCCCTGTCAGAGGAAGCAATTTCCTTTCTTTGCCTTGGGATTTGAAGCAATAATATATTGGATACAATGATTTCATCTAGTTGACTTAAACTTTAATTTATTCTTTGTTTAGCATTTTGTTATGTACCCTAAATCCACTCTAGTTTGAAATGGTACAAAGAATTTAAGGATATGCTGGTTGAAATTTTAAAGACAGTTCGTATCTAAGCCAGTATAAAAAATGATTTCATTGTTTTGTAGACATATCATATCAATGTCATGTCTAAAATGTTAAAGATCTACAATAATAGAAAGTTAGTACTTTTTATTGGGCTTCCCTGGTGGCTCAGTGGTAAAGAATCCATCTGCCAATGCAGGAGACTCGGTTCGATCCCTGGGTCAGGAAGATCCCCTGGAGAAAGAAATGGCAACCCATTCCATTGTTCTAGTCTGGGAAAGCCCATGGACAGAGAAGCCTCGTGGGCTGTAGTCCATGCTGTTGCAGAAGAGTCGGACACAACTTAGTGACTCAACGACATCAAGAAGTACTCATTAGCAGACTTAGTATTAATGGGGAAGTGAGAAAGTATTAATGAGGAAAGCATCCACTTCCAACTCGTGGAATTAATGCTGGCTTTGCTAGTTCTTCTCAATGACTAGCAGAGTGTCTTTAATTGTTTGAGAAAAGATAGAGCTTGGGGACAAGACATGCTGATGTTTCTGTTTCTGTTTTTCTTTGTCAGTGACATGGAGTAAGTGATCAGCTCGATAGTTTCACATCACACCCAGTTATCCCAAATGGCTAATGCCCTGGTTATTGTAATTGGTACAACTTTTCTCCTACACTGAGGCAACACCAAGTAATCTTCAGACCTAGGAATAGTGAATGTTGCTTGGAAGTTGCCTCAGCAAGAATCTGGGCTTCTCCAGTGGCTCAGGGGTAAGGAATCTGCCTGCAATATAGGAGACCCAGGTTCAACCCCTGGGTCAGGAAGATCCCCTGGAGAAGTGAATGGCAACCCACTCCAGTATTCTCGCCTGGAGAATCCCATGGACAGAGGAGCCTGGCAGGCTATAGTCCATGGGGTCGCGAAGAGTCAGACACGACTGAAGTGAGTGAGCACGCCCACAGGTGGCCCTAGTTGTAAAGAATCTGCATGCCAATGAAGGAGGCATAAGAGATGTAGGTACGATCCCTGGGTCAGGAGGATCCCCTGGAGAAGGGCATGGTAACCCATTCCAGTATTCTTGCCTGGAGAATCCCATGAACATGGGAGCCTAGTGGGCTACAGTCCATAGGGTTGCAAAAAGGCGTACATGAGTGAAGCGACTTAGCATGCCACGCACACATGCAGCAAGAATTTAGCAGTGAGGACACTTCCACCATTTACCTGTGTGCTGGCCACAGGCTTAGGTGTTTGGATGTGAGGGAGAATCGGAAGCATGTAGACTTCTTCCTAGGGCTGTATTTGTTTTCATTTTTTGAGTGGAGTAAAATTACATGGTGGTTTATTTAAAGAATCTGCACGTTTCCACCAGTCACGTAAACCATTCCCCTTGAGTGGGAAGGCAGCCCCAGACTCTCGGAGGCCCACCTCCCCCAATAGTTACTCATTCAGAAGGACAGCGTTAGAAAGTAAGATTGTTTAGAACATTTCCAGGCCATCGTGAAAACAGGTGCTTCCTTTGTGGGCTCAAATGAGTGAATGTATGTTGTCATTTCAACCCAATTTCCACCCTGCTTTTAAAGAACAAAGACGTTCTCTTTGCCCTGAAAATTGACATTCGCTTGCAGAGACTGGGCACTTCCTGTGACCCTGGGTCCCCTTTCTGGGCATTGGGTGGGGGTGGGATTGGTGGGGGGATGGCGGGGCAAGAAGAGACATTGGTGACTGCTCTCCCAGGCCAATAGGAGGGGCTCAGAATATGTTTCTATCTGCACACTGGCTGGAGCTTGCTTAGAGGTTTATCAGGAACTTTCTGGTGCTTTTACTCTGCAAGTCAGCAGTGAAAAAAGCCTGCCTTCCCTTTGTTCCGAGTCAGTGTCTGTTGAAACCTGTTGCCTCTGCCTCTTCTGATCTACCTCTCGGGGCCTTTCCTTCCAGGAGATTTTCACTCTCCCTGCCAGAAAGCGGCCCCGGCATCTTCACATTCTGACTTCTGGAGTGGAATGAAAGACTTTCTTTCTGTAGGGAGAGGTTTGTTTCACACAGAGCTGCCTTTGACGGGTCAGACTTCCCTCAACAGATTTAGAACGTGGAGTGTTGGCACCCAGCCATGGAAGAGTCATGAATTGTAATTTGAACGAGGTTTCATCAAGTCTTGGTCCTGTCACCTCACTGCTGGCAGGGGATGTTGGACATTCTGGGAAACCCAAAGCTGTTCTGGTCCATGTGATCGAACTACTTTACATTCGAGACACCGTGTCGAGATCTACAGGATGAGCCGAAGGTATTCAGGTAGTTCACACGGTGTTCTGAAGAGTAGGAATAATAAGTCCAAATTGCTGCTAAGGAGTGCTTTAAATTTTTACATTGGTATAGTTTTACAAGTGGTAAGACCGCTTGCTGACCTTTTGTTTGTCTAAACAGTGACAAAGAGGATAGGTTAATATGATTTCTGATTCATTTTAGAGGAAATGACATTGAGCTTTCTGGGCAATTTTTGGGCTTCAGTGGTAGCTCAGCTGGTAAAGAATCAGCCTGCAATGCAGGAGAGCCCGGTTCTGTTCCTGGGTCAGAAAGATCCACTGGAGAAGGGATAGGCTACCCACTCCAGTATTCTTGGGTTTCCCTGGTGGCTCAGCTGGTAAAGAATCTGCCTGCAATGTGGGAGACCTGGGTCGGATCCCTGGCTTGGGAAGATCCCCTGGTGAAGGGAATGGCTACCCACTCCAATATTCTGGCCTGGAGAATTTCATGGACTCTATAGTCCACGAGGTTGCAAAGAGTTGGACACGACTGAGCGACTTAATTTCTAGTTTAAAAAAAAGCTAATTGAAGCAAATCTGACAAAATGTAATGTGTTCATTTCAGGTGGCAGGTATAAAGATGTTTATATATTGATCTTTACTTCTTTTTTCCAAAAGAAAGGAAAAAAGGGGGAGGAAAAGGGAAGAGAGAAAGGAAGCAAAAAAAAAAAAATTAATGCATGGACCCTTAACAATGCTTTAAAAATTATTTTAACTTTTTGTTGACTATAGTTGATGTACAGTATTATATAAGTTGCAAGTGTACAATATAGTGATTCACAATTTTAAAGTTTATACTCCATTTATAGTTATTATAAAATATGGGCTATATTCCCTGTGTTGTACAGTGTATCCTTGTATCTTATTTTATCCATAATAGTTTGTTCTTCTGCTCAGTTATTCATCTCTTGGTGGACACTTGGGTTGCTTCTGTATCTTGGCTATTGTAGATAATGCTGCCACGTGCATTGGAGTGCAGGTATCTTTTTGTATTAGTGTTTTGGGGTGTGTGTGTGTGTTTCTTTTTTTGTTTTCTTTCTTTTTTTTTTTTTTTTTTACATATATCTAGGAATGGGATTGCTGGATCATATGGTGGCTCTGTTTTTGCTTCTTTGAGAAATCTCTGTACTGTTTTCCACATCAGCTACAACTTACATTCCCATCAACAGTGTGTGAGGGTTCCCTTTCTTCCACATCCTCTTAACAGTGCTTTTTGATGCAAAAAGACCTGTGTAAGAACTTGGTCCTGTCTGTGTGGCTTTGGCCAAGCCAACTTCCCTGCCTTAGTTTTTGTCATATTAAATGACATTTATAAACAAGCATGATAGTGCTTTGTTGAGCGATAATGTCTCTTAAAAGCCAAACACTCTGCCTAGTGCATGGAAGATACCCCAACGATCCTAGTTTCCATTTATCACCCTTTCCTTGTAGCGTCACAGATCTTTAGCTGAATGGAACACAGACCCTGCCTGATTTTATATCGATCTTTTTTTCTTTCTTGGTGGTCTTGGTCTTTCTTGTGGTGTGCAGGCTTTTCCTGTTTGCTGTCTGCAGGCTTCTCTCTGGTGCCTGGGCTTAGTTACCTCCGCTCAGGCCATAGGGAACTGGGAATGGGTTGAAGGACTAGAAGCGCTTGTGTGGGAAAGGCGTGGAAGAATAGAGGTTGAGGACACGGGCCCGTCACCTGCGGGAACTTCTTGCTTGTATTTTATTTGCGTTAGACAGTAAGCGACATACTTGAACTACAAAACTGGCTTCTCTCCTCCTCTAAAGAGACTCTGTTAGTCGTGTTTTGCAGAGAAGATGGAAAATAATAGTGTATCTGTTACTTTGATTACAATTCCCATCATATAATAATTAACTGCTAGCTGTAATTATAGGACTTCCTCTAATTTCACTTAGCACCTTGGGGACTTCTATTAGCCTGTATCCCTATCAATTTTACAGCCGTTAAGGAGAAGGGGAAAAAAAGGCATATTGCTGTTGAATTTTAAATACAGAGGGGAGAATGCTCCATCTATTTGCACTCCACTCATCTGTCTAATTTTCCTTCGGTTTATAAGGCTCCCCGCCTCTGCCCAGGCCCTCTTTTGCTGGCAAGCTGATGCAGGCATGTAACATGTTGTTTTTCTAATTAGGACATCCTCTCACAGATAGCTGTTAATGAATTCTGTGCATCCCGCATCCTTTTGGTAACCTCTCAAATTCGGATAGCAAACATTTTCAGCTGACAGCCAAGGGAACGTGTGTCCCCTCCCCAAGGTAGATGTCTCAGTCAGTATTTATTCTCCTGTCTGCCACCTTTTACTACCCTCTTATCCTCTCGGTAAGTTCATTTATGTAGAGAGATGTAATCACGTTTGCTTTTTCAGTTGGGTTGAAGAGTCACTTCTCCTGTCCTAGAAAATACAAGGAAGGATCTCGTGTCTGCCTCTTTGGCATCTTGGGTGACTTGCTGTGTTTGGATAACCCCTGCCTTTCTCTGCTGTTCTTGACAAAGCCCTTCTTACTGACACATCGCCTGCATCCCTGCCCCAGGGACCAGCTTCGCTCTGGAGGTGAACGGTGATCTGTGTTGGGTTGTTACTTCGCTGGAAGTAGCCCCTTGAGAAGCAGGGCCATCTCCAGACAGGCAGCTCAGTCTTATTAGTTTGCAAATAAGGTCTGTAGCTGGTGGGTAAGAACTGGGATCACTCCACACCATGGAGGAAGAAACCCAAGGCTTACAAAGTCAGGATGTGGAGGGGTGATTGCCCAGTGCTGGTGGCCAAGTCATTGACACGGTGAGCCCTGAATTGACTCGTGTGTGTGTGAATGAACTGCATTTCTTCACAGTGGTTTTGGGGTCACAGCAAAACTGAACAGAAAGCCCAGAGAGTTCCCACACACCTCTTGCCCCTCATCGCTGCCCTAATCCCCAGCCTTTTTCATCATCAACACATCAACACCTCCCCTCCATCCCCCACCCCAGAGTGGTACATTGGTGAACCTGAATCTGTGAACCTGTTTCAACACGTCATCATCACGCGGAGCCCGTGGTTGTACATTCTTTGTGTTCCACATTCTGGGAGTTTGGACAAGTGTGTAATGTTCTGTATCCAGCGTTATGGTATCCTGCAGGCGAGTTTCACTGCCCTGAATGTCCTCTGTGCTCCACCTAGCTACCCGTCTCCTCCCCAGTCCCTGGCCATCTCTGTCTTTTTATTGACCCTGTAGTTTTGCTTTTTCCAGAATGTCATATGGGCTTCCCTGGTGGCGCAGACGGTAAAGCGTCTGTCTACGATGTGGGAGACCCGGGTTCGATCCCTGGTTCGGGAAGATCCCTTGGAGAAGGAAATGGCAATCCACTCCAGCACTATTGCCTGGAAAATCCCACGGACAGAGGAGCCTGGTAGGCTACAGTCCATGGGGTTGCAAAGAGTCAGACACGACTGAGCGACTTCACATTCACATTCAGAATGTCATATAATTGGAATCATGTGGTATGTAGCCTTTTCCTATCACCTTGCTTTATGCATTTCAGGCTCTTCTGTGTCTTTTTGTGGTTTGATAGCTCATTTCTCTTTAGTGCTGAATGATATTCTATTGTATGGTGTACCCTAGTTTATTTATCCAGTCCCATAGTAAAGAATGTCTTGGTTACTTCCAGGGTTTGGCAATTATGAATAAAGATGCCAGAAACATTCATGAGCAGATTTTTATGTGGATGTAATATATACACATCTTGATATATGTTTAAGAAAGTTTTATTTTTTCTGAGGTGCTTGATGGTATACCACTTGAAAAATATCAAAAAAAGAAGAAAAATTTAAAAATTCAGTACAAGCCCATTTATTAATTTAATATAATAAAACGCATGAGATTGGAGCTGTCTTGGAAAATGTCGGACACATGGTAATTTTATACTATAATAGTGGTAAAGACAGGCAAGATAGGGGCATTCTAAATGCTGGCTCAGTTTCCATGAAAATCGCTTCTCAAGCTGACTTTTTATGATAATCAACGTTCAAACACTGTCAGCCCTGCAGAATGCTGATTTGGAAGTCCCTTGAGCAGCTGATCTTCAGGTACTGAAATTCTCCCCTGTAAAGAATCCAGATATGCGTTAGCCATGACCTTAGGGCTGGTGAAGGGGAATCATTCATGTAGAACCCAGGGGATTGGCTGCCTGCATGTTTTATAAAGCCTGATGTCACCGTTGGGGTGGTAGGAGCGTGTGTCTCTCCTGGGTATCTCCTGGCTGGAGCAGAGGCTGCTGCTGGTGAGGTGAGGGCTCGTGGAGTAGTCACACCTGAATAGCAGCTCCAGAAGAGGATATAAGTTGACCCAGGCATCCTATTGCTTTTCATTTTTCTCTTTATATATATATTTTAAAGAACATTCACAGGTTTCTTGTGAATGTTTTAAATGAAGCCTCCAGGCTCCTCTGTCCATGGGATTTTCCAAGCAAGAATACTGGAGTGGGCTGCCATGCCCTCCTCCAGGGGATCTTCCTGACCCAGTGTTCGAATCTGTGTCTTCTGCATTGCAGGTGGATTCTTTGCTGCTGAGCCACCAGGTCAGCCTAAATATGTGTGTGTGTGTATATATAAACTGCTAATCCCAAATTCCCAACCCATGCCCCCGCCAACCCCCCTCCCCTTTGGCAGTCACAAATCTGTTCTGTCTGTGAGTCTGTTTCTGTTTTGTAGATTTGTGTTGTATTTTAGATCCCATGTTTAAGTGATATTATATGTGGCTTTTCTTTCTCTGACTTACTTCACTTAGTATGGCAATCTCTAAGTTCAGCCTTGTTGCTGGAAGTGGCATGACTTCATTCTTTTTCATGGCTGAGTAATATTCCTGTGTGTGTGTGTGTGTGTGTGTGTGTGTGTGTGTGTGTGTGTGTGTGTGTGTGTGTGTGCGCGCGCGCGCGCGCACCTGTGCACAAATCATCTCTTTTTAATCTGCCTTCATTATTCATTTTCTTGTTTTGACAGCACCACACAGCCTGTGGGATGTGGGATCTTAGTTCCCTGGCCAGGTATTGAACCTGGACCCTCGGCAGTGAAAGCACAGAGCCCTAACCACTGGGCTGCCAGGGGATTCCCTCGTTATTCATTTTTAGCAAGGCAAACAAACCATAAGTCAACTAAAAATGATCTTTTCATGATTTCTGTGAGTGGGCCTATATACCTAGCCACTTTTTAAAAAATTTAAATATCTATTGTTCCTTTTTGTGAAAGAGCTGGTCCATAGCAAGAGGACACATGAAGGCTTGGATGCTGCTGCTGCTGTTGCTAAGTCGCTCAGTCCTGTCTTAGCGACCCCATGGACTGCAGCCTACCAGGCTCCTCCGTCCATGGGATTCTCCAGGCAAGAGTACTGGAGTGGGTTGCTATTGCCTTCTCTGAAGGCTTGTATAACCTATGTCTAAGTATAGAAATTTATAAAAAGTTGTAAGTCATGCTAATAAATTATAAAATAAAAGATGTTTTAGTCTCCTCCCTTGACAAATAAGCTTTCATAATGATCTAGGAAAATTGGGTTCATATTTAGAAAGATTCGACTCCTTGAAATACCAGGAGGAATCCTGGAGGTGAGGAGCAGCCAGCCTCCAGCCCATGGTCCATCATTACCTTCCCACCCCGGCTCCTTCTTGGACCGTGGACATCACAACCTACATAAACATGCTCACTCTGCAAACCGCATGGATGGCTGCCCTGCTCTGCTGTGTGCCCTGTAGAGCGCACAGTCTCTGCCCCCACCCTGGGTGGGACAGGAGCAGGAAAGTCTTCGAAGGGGATTTGCACTAGGGCCCGGGTAACTGGGTGTGTTCTGGAGAGGGCTGGGACTGGCATCCATCCATGGCTGCCGATGGGGGTCAGAGGAGGCCCTCTGATGTGAGTACCCACGTCTGGCCCTTTGCCTGGTATTAGAGATGATTCTGGAAAAAAGGATCCAGAATCTTTGCTACCGGAGTCTTTGTGCTTTGCTTTTGATCTTAGAAAAGTCTAGTTCAGTTTGGTTGCTCAGTTGTGTTTGCCTCTTTTCAACCCTATGGACTGCAGCATGCCAGGCCTCCCTGTCCATCGCCAACTCCTGGAGCTTACTGAAACTCATGTCCATTGAGTTGGTGATGCCATCCAGCCATCTCATCCTCTGTCGTCTCCTAAAAGTTAGCCATCACTTTTCACATAATGAAAGTAGACTGAGAAGCACCCACTTAAATTCATTGGAACTCGGCAGCATGCAGTTCAAAAGTTGTTATTATCAGGTGGTTGTCATTGTATCCTGGCAGAGTCTCTTTTAGAAAGCTCTAGACTTGATCAGATACTGAGTAGACATTGATGGAAGTCTTTTTGCTTTGTTTTTTGTCTTTCTTTTTCACTTTTCAGGAACTGTAATGAAGTTGTTGCCTAAAAACTAACTCGTGGCATTGGATCCCAGGGATCACAGTTTCCTTTGAGCTAATGTAATGATTCACCTCCTGGAATCTCCTTAATGGTATTCTTAATGCTCGCAACATCTGTGATTGTGTAGATGTTCCCATGTTCTTAATTCTTGCTTTGAAGAGGATTCTCATGAGATGAGCTCATTTCAGTACACAGGAATAGTCAAAATCAAGGTCAAGTTTAAACTGGAAGGGGTGTTTCTAAAAAGTAGAAGAGTGAAGTGTTTGTCATTTTTGGTAATAATAGTATAAAGGTTTTACAAAATTAGTGAAGGTCTCAAAATACTTTGGAGATATGTTCTCCTGGTGATTTGAGTGTATTAAAGCAATGCTTTGCTTTTACATCATGAGTTATTTAATCAAGATGGAAAATATAGTGTCCATTAAAAGCAGAGACATTAGTTTGCCAACAAAGGTCCATCTAGTTAAAGCTGTGGTTTTTCCAATAGTCATGTATGGATGTGAGAGTTGGACTGAAAGCTGAGCGCTGAAGAACTGATGCTTTTGAACTGTGGTGTTGGAGAAGACTCTTTATTGGACTGCAAGGAGATCCAAACAGTCCATCCTAAAGGAAATCAGGCCTGAATATTCATTGGAAGGACTGATGCTGAACTGAAACTCCAATACTTTGGCCACCTGATGGGAAGAGCTGACTCATTTATTTGGAAAAGACCCTGATGCTGGGAAAGATTGAGGGTGGGAGGAGAAGGGGATGACAGAGGATGAGATGGTTGGATGGCATCAGCAACTCAATGAACATGAGTTTGAGTGAGCTCCGGGAGTTGGTGATGGACAGGGAGGCCTGGCTTGCTGCAGTCCATGGGGTCGCAGAGTCGGACACGACTGAGCGACCGAACTGAGCTGAATGTAGAGAGCTGGGTACTCAGATTGGGTAATGTGACTTCCCACCAAGACCAGAGGACTCACTCACCAGTTCTCTCTCTCTTGCTTTGCAAAGTGTTTGTTTCAAAGACTATAAAGTAATTTCTCTTGTTCTGAGTAAAAAAAAAAAAAAAAAAATGGCTGTGTTGTACGGCTTGTGGGATCTCAGTTCCTTGACCAGCTATCGAAGTCATGTCCCCTTCAGTAGAAGCACAAAGTCTTAAACACTGGACTGACAGGGAAACTTCTAAAAAAATGTTTCTGATAAGATAATAAAAAGGATCTAAGATGAGGAAGCTTGTACAGAAAAGAGATCTGTTCCAGGGTTCCCCCCGCCCCCCCGCCACCGCCCCCACTGCTAGAAGTATTCCTAACTACCAGAGTAATGAAATAAATTTGTCATGTTGGATGTAGTGCGTGGTGGGCCACAGAATGAAGAGCCCGAAACTCAGAGTATAGGCCTGACGTTTATGGTTATAAATGTGTACTTTAAGAATTGATTTATAAAGAGGAACACCAGCGCTAACATAGATAAACTGAAGCTTGTTCTCATTAAGTAGGTTGGACAGTTCATCAAATCTTGGTTCAAATCTCTCTTTCTCTCTGCAGGTTGGAAATAAGAGATTAAATGTCTGTCGTCCACAGCAAGGGACTTTGATCATCAGTGGCTGGTTCAGATGACTATAAAATGCAGCTGGGCAAAGTGTGTATGCCTCGTGCTTAGTACAGGGGTAAGCAAATGAGGACCCAAAGTCCACATCTTGGCTACTGCCTCTTTCGTTAGTCCCTTAAGCTAAGAGTGTGTTTTACGTTTTTTTAACTGGCTGGAAAAAAATTATAAGGCGAATAATACTGTGCAGTGGGAGAAAACTGTATGAAATTCAAGTTTCAGTGTCCATGAATAAAGTTTTATTGGAATGAGGCCATGCTTTTTCATTGATGTATTGCCTCTGGCGGCTTTCACGCTGCAGTGGCAGAGTTGAGTAGGTGTGACAGAGACCATATGTCCTGGAAAGCCTAAAATATTTACTCTCTGTCCCTTTGCAGAAAGTATTTGCTGAGCTCTGCTTAGTGGAAGCAGGTACATGCTGCCGGCGGCCCGTGCCCTTCCTTCCATCTCCTTTTCTCTAATACATGAATGAATGGATGTTTGATTATATTGATGGATAACACTTATATAGTGCTCCCTGGTTTCCAGTTTACTTAACCTTTAATAACTCTGTGATGTAGATACAATTATTATCTTCATTTTATAGGTAAAGAAATTGAGGCATAAGAGACACCGGCAACTATCCAAGTGAGCAGTCGAGATGAACTTTTGCTGATTCTGATTTTTATATTTAAAACAAACTCAAATAGCCCTGAAGTACAAAATAAGATCTAGAATAACTCGAGAAAGTTAGGAAACAAACAAACAAACAACAAAAAATGTAGATACCTTCTTCCCTCTTAATCTGGGACACTTTTTTCATTTGCTGATGCGTCTCTTTGATTATTTTTATTTCTCAAGCCTCTTTGGATGTTCTCTGTTTCCTTGAGTATCGTAACAGTTTGGTCCATTCATTCAACTCGGAATTCTTGTGTCTAGTGCTGTGCTGTGCTAGAGGCTGAGGGCACGTCTGTGAACACACCAGGATGTACGATCCCTGGTGAGCTTGCTCTTTAGGCATTCAACTGCAGATGATAATTTTGAAATGGCAGGTCCCAGCAGATAGAGGAGCAGCTGTCAGATCAGGAAACCTGTCTGTCCACTGGCCCAGATCTTTCTGAGGTTTTGCAGCATAACCTTGGAACATCTTTTCATTTTCCGTTCCAGATTTCCATTCTGGGAAATGCAAACTTCCAGCGAGTTAAGCTGGTCTTAACAAAATCAGAGGCCCCAAATGATGTCACGTTCTCTGAGTTGTAGTTTACATGCGTTCCTTGTTTGCAGGGATACAGCTTGTTGGTGTGTAACTTTACGATGTAGACACATACATCCAATATGATGCATGCAATCAAATGTGGATGTAAGAACTGCTGTTTCCCTCGGCATACCTGGAGCTGCCAGTGGGAAGGACAGCCTGAACTAGAAAGGGATGAATGCAGACAGGTCCAAGGTCAGCTGGGGGGATCTGTGAACACACATTTGGAGCTTGTTTGCAAGGCAGAGTGAGAAAACTGGGTGTGTGAAGAGGTGTGGATACAGGGTGCACTTACCAAGTTTTTGAGTTCCTGGGGAGTTACATATACCCTAGCCTCAGGCACAAAATAGGTGTTCACTAAACATCATTCTGCAAAGTCTTTGTACTCCTCAGTGGCTCTTGATGGCTCTTAGAATCACTATATGCTCTGATTGACAGGCTAGGATTAAAACATCTTACTGAAAAAACAAAGAAACAAACATTTTACTCTGTAAGTTTATTGAAAACGTTGTTACGTATTTTTAAACTTTCAATTTTATATTGGAGTATAGTTGCTTAACTGTGTTAGTCACAGGTGTACAACAGAGTGATTCCGTTTTACATATACATGTATCTATTCTTTTTCAAATTCTTTTCCCAGTTAGGTTGTTACAAAATATTGAGCAGAATTCCTTCTGCTATACAGTAGGTCCCTGTTGGTTATCCACAGTTTTTAAAGATGTTTATGATATGAGAAATATGGCTTAGGTACACAGTGTACTATAATACTTCACAAAGGTGAAAATGATTAGTTTTCTGTATTGAAGAGACAGAAGCATAATTCTTGAACTGAAGATGTTGCATGGATCACTATTTTACTATTTTACATTATTTTGAATCATACACTTTTATTAATTTTCAAGTTTATTTCCTATGCTTTTTATTGCAAATACCTTGTCTTTTTGTTTCTCCCCAGCTTCACTGAGATATAATTGACCAAATAAGAATTGTATATATTTAAGGTATACAACATGGTGTTTTGATATATATTATGTCTACATTGTGAAACGATTACCATATATCACCTAACATAGGAACCTCTTTTTCTTTTTTGATGGTGGTGCAGATACTTAAGATCTGCTCTCTTAGCAAATTTCAAGTATACAATACAATATTATTAACTATATCACTGTGTTGTATGTTAGATATCCAAATCTTATTATACTGTATAACTGAAACTTTACTCTTTGGTCAACATCTCCCCGTATTCGCCACCCCTGCTCCAGCAACCGTCATTCTACTGTTCTTTTGAGTTGAACTCGTGTAGATTCCACGTAAGTGAGATCATGCAGTATTTGTCTTTCCGTGCCTGGCTTTTTCAGTTTAGCATATAATGTCCCCAAGTTCATCCATGTTGTTGCAAAGGATACAACTGCCTTCTTTTCAAGACCAAACTCCCTTCTTTTTCAAGGCTGAATACCATTCGTGCAATGCTAAATTGCTTGTGTCTGACTCTTTGCAACCCTATGGACTAGCCCGCCAGCCTCCTCTATCCACAGGATTCTCTCCAAGCAAGAATACTGGAGTGGGTTGCCATGCCCTCCTCCACAGGTTGTTCCTGACCCAGTGATTGAACCCGTATCTCTTACATTTCCTTCAAAGGCCGTGGGTTCTTGACCACTAGCGCCACTGGAGAAGCCCATACAAATTCTGGCTTCTCTGTCCATGGAATTCTCCAGGCAGGAATACTGGAGTGGCCAGCCATTTCCTTCTCACATATATAAAACCTGATTTCCTTTATCCAGTCATCTGCTGCTGGACACTTAGGGTGTTCCATATTTCCGTATCTTGGCTATTTTGAATAATGCTGCAGTGAACTTGGGAGTATGCACATCTCTTTAAGGCCCAGCTTTCGTTTTCTTTGGATGTATAACCAGAAGTGGGATTACTAGCTCATATGGTAGTTCTGTTTTTAATTTGTTGTGAAATATCCCCAGTGTTTTCCATAATGGCTCTACAAATTCTCACTTGGAATGCATGGGTTCCCTTTTCTCTGCATCCTTTCCAACACTTGTTATCTTGTGTCTTTTAGATAATAGCCATTCTAGCAGGTGTGAGGTGATAAGTCATTGTGATTTTGATTTCCATTTCTCAGATAACGAGTGATGTTAAGCCCTTTTCATATGCATGTTGACCCTATGTATGTCTTCTTTTGAGAATAACTATTCCGGTGCTTTGCTCATTTTAAATTTTGGATATCTTCTGTTTGTTTGGTATTGAGTTTTTTATATATTTTGAATATTAACCTCTGCTAATGATTTTTAAATATTTTCTTAAAACTTCATAGGTCATCTCTTTACTCTAGTGATGGTTTCCTTTGTTACGCAGAACCTTTTTAGTCTGATGTAATCCCACTTATTTATTTTTTCTTGTCTTAGCTGTGTCAGACCAAAAAAATCATTGCCCAGACCAAGGTAAAGAAGTTTTTTTCTTTGAGTTTTCCAGTTGCAGGTCTTATGTGTAAGTTGTTAATCAGTTTTGAGTTGATTTTTATATATGGTGTGAGATAAGGGTCCAGTTTCATTCTTCTGAATGTGGATATCTAGTTTTCCTCAAACCAGTTATTGAAGAGACTATTCTTTGTTCACTGTATATTCTTGGCTCCTTTGTCGTAAATCAATTAACCACACATGCATGGGTTTATTTCTGGGCCCTCTATTTTGTTCCAGTGGCCTATATGTCTGCTTTTAATGCAAATATCATACTGTTTTGATTACTGTAGCTTTGTAAAATATTTTAAAATCAGGACATGTGATATCTTCAGTTTTGTTCTTTTACGCTCAAGATTGCTTTGTTTATTTGGAATCCTTTGTGGTTCCATATGAATTTTAGATTCTTCTCCCCTATTTCCGTGAAAAATGCCTAGAATTCTGGAATTTTCAAAGGGATTGTGCTGAGGGTGTAGATCGTATCGAATAGTTATGGGACGTTTTAACAGTATTAATTCTACTAAAACATAGGATATTTTTCCATTTATTTGTTTCTTCAGTTTCTTCCATCGAGACTTTGTAGCCTTCAAGTACAGACCTTTCACCTCCTTGTTTAAATTTATTTCTAAGGATTTTATTCCTTTTAGTGCTATTATAAATGGGATTGTTTTCTTCTTAATTTCTATTTTGGATAGCTTATTGTTAGTTTATAGAAATGCAAGTGATTTTTATGTGTGTAGTTCTAACAAATTTTTGTTGTTGTTGAGTTTTTAGAGTTTTCTTTATATAAGATCATTTCATCCGTAGAGCGGATTTAGCTGCTTCTCTTCTGAGTTGGATACTTTTTATTTATTTTTCTTACCTAATTGCTTTGTGTGTGATTTCCAGTAATGTGTTGAATAGAGCTGGTAAGAGTGGGCATCTTTGTCTTGTTCATGGTCTTAAAGGAAAAGCTTTCAGTTTCTCACTCTTGAAAATGATGTTAGTTGAGGGCTTGTCAGATATCCATCTGTGCCTAAATCATTGAAAGTTTTTATCATGAAGTCGCCAGTCCATTCTGAAGGAGATCAACCCTGGAATTTCTTTGGAAGGAATGATGCTAAAGCTGAAACTCCAGTACTTTGGCCACCTCATGTGAAGAGTTGACTCACTGGAAAAGACTTTGATGCTGGGAGGGATTGGGGGCAGGAGGAGAAGGGGACAACAGAGGATGAGATGGCTGATGGCATCATGGACTCGATGAACGTGAGTCTGGAGTTGGTGATGGACAGGGAGGCCTGGCGTGCTGTGATTCATGGGGTCACAAAGAAGTCGGACGTGACTGAGCGACTGAACTGAACTGAGCTGAACTGATATTGAATTCTGTCAAATGCTTTTCCTTCATCTGTTGAGATGATTGTAAGTTTTTTCCCCTTCATTCTGTTAATGTGGTATATCACATATGTGCATATGTTGACTTGTACTTAAGTCCAGGGGTAAATTCTCCTGATTATGTTTTTTGAAACTTTTAATGTGCTGTTGAATTTGGTTTGCTAGTATTTTGATCATGACTTTTATGTCTGTTTCATCAGGGATATTGGTCTGTAATTCTCTTGCAGTGTCCTTATCTGACTTTGATATCAGGGTAATTTTGGTCTCATGAGTTTGGAAGTGTTTCCTCCTATTCAATATTTTGAAAGTTTGGGATGAGTTAACATTAATTCTTTAAATATTTGGTGGAATTCACCAGTGAAGTCATAGGGAAATACCTTAATTTTTACTATCTCATTTTAAGTATCATCAATGGACTGCCAATTTTTAAAGATTTTGTTTTGTATAGCATAAAAAGATACTTCAAGTCTGTGTCATTCTGCATACTACATTCCTTTCATTGGCTACCCTTCGGAGTTATATTGTAATTGGGAAAAAAGAAGCCACAGAGCTGTCAGGAGGCTGTTAAAGTTTGTGACATTTTCTTTTTAAAATTTCTTTAATGAGATACAGACCAGCCTGATAGCTAGAGGTCGGAAATGTTGTGATTGGAAATTTTATGTATCTGATTCACCAGTGTGACTTTGTCAGAATATATAGTTGATCTTTCTGCTGTTCATCTCCTCCCGCTGTTAGGTTGGCACTAGACGGGTGTGAGCCTGCACAGTCACGCTCTGTGTCTTTTGTGCTTTCAGCCAGTGGCTTTCGCGCTTGCTTGTGGCTCTGCATACAGACACGTAGTTTACTGATGAGTGCTGAGGCTTCCAGCCGTGTGGGTCTCCGGCGTTTGCGTTCGAGCTCACAAAAGCGTTGCTTGTGAGAGATGCTTACCATTTTGTTCTTTTCCTTTCTCCCTTTTAATCTCTGAGTCAGGAGTTTGCACTTACCTAGTTTAAATGTCTCCTGCACAAATCTCATCTCATAGAGTTTTATTGGTCTGCTTGGTATCATAATCGAAGAAGGGGACTATGTTATCTTTGTCCCCTTGAAAGGCTTGGCACATGGCGCATAAGAGCTTGTGGGTTTTGTTGTTAGGTTTTTTGTATTTGTTTATTTATAAAGCTAGTTTTAGAGAGGTACCCTATGCCAGTTCCTTGCTTAGAAATTTATATGAGTTATTTATCTTTCACAATAACCCAGTGGAAGAGGCACTGTTACTTTCCTTCCTTTACATGTAGGGAAACTGTAGCTTGGAGAGGTTAAGTGGAGCATTGAAGGTCAATCAGCTTTTGAGTGATGGTGGAGTTGAGAGACACACTAGTTCTGATTCCAAAGCCCCTGTTCCTATCCAATCTGATATAACGTGAGATGTTTTAAATTTAATGGATAGCCTGTTTTATGAAAACAGTGTATATGTTAATTTTAGTATCTGGACCATTTTAATGAGCTAGAAAAGCTATGGCACCAAGAACATTCCTTTTCTTTATATCATGACTGGTAATGGGATGGATTACATTCTAATGGACTTTTTCTTTTAAACAACTTTAGTCAGCTGTAGTTTACATACCCACTTGACTTCACTTTCCAAGATGTCTGGCTCTAGGTGAGTGATCACATCATCATGATTATCTGGGTTGTGAAGATCTTTTTTGTACAGTTCTTCCATGTATTCTTGCCACCTCTTCTTAATATCTTCTGCTTCTGTTAGGTCCATACTATTTCTGTCCTTTATCGAGCCCATCTTTGCATGAAATGTTCCCTTGGTATCTCTAATTTTCTTGAAGAGATCTCTAGTCTTTCCCATTCTGTTGTTTTCCTCTATTTCTTTGCATTGATCACTGAAGAAGGCTTTCTTATCTCTTCTTGCTATTCTTTGAAACTCTGCATTCAGATGCTTATATCTTTCCTTTTCTCCTTGGCTTTTCACTTCTCTTCTTTTCACAGCTATTTGTAAGGCCTCCCCAGACAGCCATTTTGCTTTTTTGCATTTCTTTTCCATGGGGATGGTCTTAATCCCTGTCTTTTGTACAGTGTCACGAACCTCATTCCATAGTTCATCAGGCACTCTATCTATCAGATCTAGGCCCTTAAATCTATTTCTCACTTCCACTGTATAATCATAAGGGATTTGATTTAGGTCATACCTGAATGGTCTAGCGGTTTTCCCTACTTTCTTCAATTTGAGTCTGAATTTGGTAATAAGGAGTTCATGATCTGAGCCACAGTCAGCTCCTGGTCTTGTTTTTTTGTTGACTGTATAGAGCTTTTCCATCTTTGGCTGCAAAGAATATAATCAATCTGATTTTGGTGTTGACCATCTGGTGATGTCCATGTGTAGAGTCTTCTCTTGTGTTGTTGGAAGAGGGTGTTTGCTATGACCAGTGCATTTTCTTGGGAAAACTCTATCAGTCTTTGCCCTGTTTCATTCTGCATTCCAAGGCCAAATTTGCCTGTTACTCCAGGTGTTTCTTGACTTCCTACTTTTGCATTCCAGTCCCCTATAATGAAAAGGACATCTTTTATGGGTGTTAGTTCTAAAAGGTCTTGTAGGTCTTCATAAAACCGTTCAACTTCAGCTTCTTCAGTGTTACTGGTTGGGGCATAAACTTGGATAACTGTGATATTTGAATGGTTTGCCTTGGAGACGAAGAGAGATCATTCTGTCGTTTTTGAGACTGCATCCAAGTACTGCATTTCGGACGCTTTTGTTGACCATGATGGCTACTCCGTTTCTTCTAAGGGATTCCTGCCCGCAGTAGTAGATATAATGATCATTTGAATTAAATTCACCCATTCCAGTCCATTTTAGTTTGCTGATTCCTAGAATATCAACGTTCACCCTTGCCATCTCCTGTTTGACCACTTCCAGTTTGCCTTGATTCATGGACCTAACATTCCAGGACCCTATGCAATATTGCTCTTTACAGCATCGGATCTTGCTTCTATCACCAGTCACATCCACAGCTGGGTATTGTTTTTGCTTTGGCTCCATCCCTTCATTCTTTCTGGAGTTATTTCTCCACCGATGTCCAGTACCATATTGGGCACCTAATGACCTGGGGAGTTCCTCTTTTGATATCCTATCATTTTTCCTTTTAATACTGTTCATGGGGTTCTCAAGGCAAGAATAGTAAAGTGGCTTGCCATTCCCTTCTCCAGTGGACCACGCTCTGCCAGACATCTTGGAAAGTGAAAGCAAGTGGGCCTTAGAAAGCATCACTACAAACAAAGGTAGTGGAGGTGATGGAATTCCAGTGGAGCTGTTTCAAATCCTGAAAGATGATGCTGTGAAAGTGCTGCACTCAATATGCCAGCAAATTTGGAAAACTCAGCAGTGGCCACAAGACTGGAAAAGGTCAATTTTCATTCCAATTCCAAAGAAAAGAAATGTAAAAGAATGCTCAAACTACTGCACAATTGCACTCATCTCACATGCTAGTAAACTAATGCTCAAAATTCTCCAAGCCAAGCTTCAGCAATATGTGAACCGTGAACTCCCTGATGTTCAAGCTGGTTTTAGAGAAGGCAGAGAAACCAGAGATCAAATTGCCAACATCCGCTGGATCATGGAAAAAGCAAGAGAGTTCCAGAAACACATCTTTTTCTGCTTGATTGACTATGCCAAAGCCTTTGACTGTGTGGATCACAATAAACTGTGGAAAATTCTGAAAGAGATGGGAATACCAGACCACCTAACCTGCTTCATGAGAAATCTGTATGCAGGTCAGGAAGCAACAGTTAGAACTGGACATGGAACAACAGACTGGTTCCAAATAGGAAAAGGAGTACATCAAGGCTGTATATTGTCACCCTGCCTATTTAACTTATATGCAGAGTACATCATGAGAAACGCTGGACTGGAAGAAACACAAGCTGGAATCAAGATTGCCGGGAGAAATATCAATAACCTCAGATATGCAGATGACACCACCCTTATGGCAGAAAGTGAAGAGGAACTATAAAAAAGCCTCTTGATGAAAGTGAAAGAGGAGAGCGAAAATGTTGGCTTAAAGCTCAACATTCAGAAAATGAAGATCATGGTATCTGGTCCCATCACTTCATGGGAAATAGATGGGGAAACAGTGGAAACAGTGTCAGACTTTATTGTTTGGGCTCCAGAATCACTGCAGATGGTGATTGCAGCCATGAAATTAAAAGACGCTTACTCCTTGGAAGAAAAGTTATGACCAACCTAGATAGTATATTCAAAAGCAGAGAGATTGCTTTGCCGACTAAGGTCCGTCTAGTCAAGGCTATGGTTTTTCCTGTGGTCATGTATGGATGTGAGAGTTGGACTGTGAAGAAGGCTGAGCGCCGAAGAATTGATGCTTTTGAAGTGTCGTGTTGGAGAAGACTCTTGAGAGTCCCTTGGACTGCAAGGAAATCCAACCAGTCCATTTGGAAGGAGATCAACCCTGGGATTTCTTTGGAAGGAATGATTCTAAAGCTGAAACTCCAGTCCTTTGGCCACCTCATGCAAAGAGTTGACTCATTGGAAAAGACTGATGCTGGGAGTGATTGGAGGCAGGAGGAGAAGGGGACGACCGAGGATGAGCTGGCTGGATGGCATCACTGACTGGATGGACGTGAGTCTGAGTGAACTCCGGGAGTTGGTGATGGACAGGGAGGCCTGGCGTGCTGCGATTCATGGGGTCGCAAGGAGTCGGGCACGACTGAGCGACTGAACTGAAGTGAACTGAACTGAATTTACATACCATACAATTGATCCATTTAAAGTGTACACTTCAGTAGCCTTCAGTATATTCACAGAGTTTTACAACCATCCCCACAGTCATTTTTAGAACAAAGGAAACTCTGTACCATTACCAGTTGCTGCTCACTTCCCCCAAGTGCTCCCAACCCGTCTCCAGCCCCAGGCAGCCATTAACCTAATTTGTCTCCAGATTTGCCTGTTCTGGACATTTCGAGTAAATGGAATCATATAATGTACAGTCTTTTGTGTCTGGCTTCTTTCACTTAGCATAATGTTTTCAAGTTTCATCTATGTTGTGGCATGTATCAGCACTTCATTTCTTTTTATTGCCAAGTAATATTACATTGTATGGACTCATATGTTTTATTTATCCTTTCATCAACTGATGGACACTTGGGTTATTTCTGCTCTTTAGCTAGTGTGACACATTCATGCACAAGCTTTTATGAGGACATATGTTATCATTTACCAACAGCACATTAAAAAGCAGAGACTTCATTTTGCTGACAAAGGTCAGTATAGTCAAAGCTGTGGTTTTTTCCAGTAGTCATGTATGGATGGGAGAGCTGGACCACAAAGAAGTCTGAGTGCCAAAGAATTAATGCTTTTGAACTGTGGTGCTGGAGAAGACTCTTGAGAGTCCCTTGGAGAGCAAGGAGATTGAACCAGTCAATCAGAAAGGAAGTCAACACTGACTTCATTAAAAGGATTGATGCCGATGCTCCTGATGTGATTGATACTTTGGGTACCTGATGTGAAGAGCTGACTCATTGGAAAAGACCCTGATGCCGGGAAAGGTTGAAGGCAAAAGGAGAAGGGGCAGCAGAGGATGAGATGGTTGGATGGCATCACCAGTTCAATGTACATGAATCTGAGCAAACTCCAGGAGATAGTGAAGGACAGGGAAGCCTGTCCTGCTGCAGTCCATGGAGTCACAAGGAGTCGGACAGGACTTAGTGACTGAACAGCGACAATGATGGTAACTCTTTTATTGTTTTTGGGAACTACCAGACTATTTTCCAAAGCAGCTGAACCATTTTCCATTTCCATCAACGACATATGAAGCTTCTTTACAACCTTGGTAACACTTATTATTATCTACATTTTTCACTGCAGGCGTTCTCGAGTGTGTGGAGTGATATCTTATTGTGGTTTTGATTTTTGCTTCCTTAACAGCTAATGCTGAGTGTGCGTCTTTTCATGTGAAACAGACTTAAATATAGATCCGTGTGTGTGTGTTCTTCTAAGGTAAGTCACACCTGTGCTGGGGTTGACGTTTTTCCTGCCTCTTTTACTATTATTAATTTAGAATTGCCTCTCGAGTTGCACTAACTTGTCTAAAGTCCGGCTTTGGGTGATTCTTTGGCCAAGGGCATGGCGTAGTGTTTTGGAAACAAATTATTCATTACTTCATTTACCCTCAACCTATTAGCCAGGTTGTATGGATGAAAACATGCGCGGGAGAAGGAGAAGTCTCACCGACTAACAGAAGCCAGCTGAAGATGAGACTAAAACAGTTAATAAGCCGTGAGGGTTAAAAGTTCAGGTGTTCTGGGTAGAGCATGGGATACATGTGGGCTGGATTTGAAGCTGCTTGGAACACACTAAAATGTTCCTTAATGAATCATCATTGTACTGGGAGGATGTCTGTAGTTTAAACCACAAGTTGCTCTATACCTGAAAAATACCTGGCATGGTAACTTACATGGGATGCTCACTTGTTGTATGAGAATACAGTTTCTTTGTTAGCTGTACCATTCTGTGCTTAGTTGCTCAATCATGTCTGACTCTTTGCTACCCCATGGGCTATAGTCCACCAGGCTTCTCTGTCCATAAGGAATCTCCAGGCAAGAATACTGAAGTGGGTTGCCATGCCCTCCTCCAGGGGATCTTCCCAAGCCAGGGATTGAACCGAGGTCTCCCACATTGCAGGCAGATTCTTTACTGTCTTAGCCACCAGGGAAGCCCCTTTGTTAGCTAGGACTCATGTTAGTAAGTAACAGAAATCAACTCAAGATGACATAAGTTTGTTTTGTGTTGGTTTCTTAATGAGATGAGTGTTTTTTGTGAAGACACAGGGTACCTCCTAGACTATTTGGTAGTTGTGTATATGTCTAGGGATTATATCCATTGTGAACGTCATTAGGATTCTAGACTCCCTGGCCCACTTGGTTTCCCTTGTTTTTGCTAATCTGTGTCTTTTTTTCTCTCCTGTGTGTATGTGTGTGTTCAGTTGACTCCAACTCTTTGCAACCCCATGGACTGTAGCCCACCAGGCTTCTCTGTCCATGGAGTTTTCCAGGCAAAATACTGGAGCCAGTTGCCATTTCATTCTCCACGGGATCTTCCCAACGCAGGGATCAAACCTAAGTCTTTGCTTTCTGCATTTGCAGGTGGATTCTTTACCACTGTACTACCTGTAAAGTATTTTTGTCTTGTTCCTGAGTTGACATGGCTAAAACCTGACTTCTGCTAGGTTCTGAACCTGAATATTACATCTGGACAGAAGACCTGTAGGGTCTTCAGTACGAACTCTGAATAAATTAAGCAGCCCAGGGTGGCAGGTAGAACCTGTGACAAATCATTTAAAAAAGCATTTACAGGACATGTGCTGTCCTTCCCCGGGTTTAGGGGAAAGAAGAAAGTCGAAGACACTCTTGTACACAGATGCGACAGGGAAGCCAGGACTTGTAACCGTGTGTGTCGGGGAGGGTGATGTGGTTACTAGCTGTGAATGACCTCGTCATGGGCCAAGGGAAATGGCATGTTGTGGGCCCATGGCTGCTCATCAGGTCAGCTGCTCCTTGACCAGCATTGGAAGGACACCTTTGAGAAAATGAAGTCAGAGAAGCACACGTGGCTGGCGGAAACAGTAAAAAGGAGACAAGACTTCCTTCCTTCTGCTGTTCGAAATATTAGCATACACAAAAGATAGAAATTTTGTTTGGTGTCTCCAGCTGATAGGAGTTACAGAGAGGCATCTTTTAAGTCCATCAAAGAAAAAAATTTAGACACAAAGTAAGGAGTGGCTATAATTTTGTGCTTTCTAGATGTGGCTGTATTGCTTCCACTCAGGATACTATATCTATAGATGGCATTCTAAATTTCCTCTGCACTTTTGATACTATTTGATCATGGCATTAGTCAGCATTCAGGCAGTAACTCTGGGTGACATGGAAATGTAGTATGTAGATGGTAGCTGTGTGAGAAACATACTTGGCCTATGTTGTTTTTTACGTGCACAACTCAGGGTTGCGAACATGAAACTTTTTTTTTTTTTCTGCTTACATTATTTGAGGCCTGTTTTATAATTCAGTCAGCTTCTCCATCACCTAGAAATTCTTCTAGTCATTGTATCCTCCTTTTGCTGCACGTGTGTTTGGGGGGAACAGTAACTGATTCTGATGGTAGTCTAGGCAAAATGCAGTTAGGGATATCTTGAGCTGAGCATGCATCTACGTCAGTGTTTGCGTTCATCAGGGTGCATAATCAGGAGTTTGCTTTCAACACTGTATGGACTTTCAGGTGAAAAAGTGAAATAGAGAGGATGCTGCTGGAGGCTTGCTTTCCCCCTGCACATCACGGGCTGCGGGAAAGGAGGCCTGGCATTCTGAGGGAGCCCTGTTCTTCGGGGAGAAGCCTTCTCTTGCTGATTCCCGTGATGGTCAGAGACTCAGACTCGTATGTGAGGATTGATGCGGGACTGGGTGTGCTCGCAGGTGTGTATCTGCAGGCACGTGTGAGTGTGCTGCATTTATCAACTCTGTGGGGGAAGCCCAATTAAGGAAACAGAACAAGAGCGCTAAAAAAAGCAAAGGGAAGGATGTGGCATTCCAGTTTATGAGATAGAGAATTAACATTCAGCTGTGAAATTGAAAGGTGCCTGAAGGATACAGATAGCAATATTGATACAAAAGGGCTATCGTTTCTTTTGCTCAGTGAACAGATTTACTTTAGAAATGAAGCTGAGTTTTTCTTTTCTTTTTTCTAAGTGTGTGGGTTAATTTGGAGCCAGAGGGTTTGTGAAACTTGGGAAATTTAGTGCCTGGATTTTTTGATCTAAGGAGATAAGTGTATGTTGTAAATATATATATCTTCATGTATGTGACGAAGTTATTTTTTCTTTTATATATTTATGAGTGATTATGGTAGAAAGTTTGAAAAGGCAGAAAAATATGAGGAAGGGGAAATAATTGTCTATTCCCACCCATATCAATCATGCTTATAGTGTGATATTTTTTGTATTCTTTCTCTTTGTTATGTGGGCATACACACATGTAATATATTGATATGTACATATACACACACAAATGTTATCCATTTTTCACACAATCACCTCAACTACCTGGATATAGGTGATTATGCTATTTTAGTGACTTTTAATATGTTGGTAGTAATTTGAAGTCACCTCTTCTGTTAAATATTGAGCTTTTGATATTTTATTTATCTGAAATACTGGTTAAATTCAATCCCAAAATGGATGTTTCTAAATATGTTATTAATAGTAAAGAATAAAGAGCCCAAATTAATGGTTCAAAAGCAGGCACATTTCTTTGCTTGTGTAGAAAGCATAGAGTTCTGGTTCAAGGTTGAAAACTAAAACATTTATTATGCCGGTTTTAATAAAGTATCAACCGTGATTTTCTGAAGACCTGAAATTTCACCCTTTCTCTGGCATTTGTTGCTAAATTTCTTCTTGTTCCCTTGCCACTTAAACCTAGGTCAAAGAAAAATTTTAATGGTTCCAAACAGTTTCAGTCTTTGTGTGTGGGGGGGTGGGAAGCATAAATATATTTAAAGTAGCTTAAGGAGAAGAGGAATCATGAGTAGTTGTTTTTCTTTTATGAGTATTTTCCAAAACAGTCAGCTGTTTCATTGTGGCTTTGGTCTTAAAGTTGAATAAATACACTGCAGGAATCAGCTATTGTCCTCCGTAGCTTTGGGAACGTCTTCTCCTTGCTGGGAACTTGGTGTTTTCCTTCCTGGGCAGCAGTGCTTTGACAGGATGGGCTTCTTATCAGAGGCAGAGGCCTGCTGGGACGTGCAGATCCGGGATCAGAATGTCCTCCCAAGTCTCAAGACACAGCATCCTTTCCCCATCTCTGTCCTCGTCCGTCTCTGCCTTCTCAGTATGGAATGGGGTGTACGTGTGAGGTCCTGAAAGTTCCCCAGATGCTATCAGTGTGGCAAGAAAGAGAGGCTTCCAATGGGCATGTAGATGTATGCATAGAGAATACTCTGTATACTTAACTGTACAGAGAAAGGAAGCTAAGAGAAGTTGGAGAAGAAATTGTCCCAGCTTTGGAGGGAAAGCACAGACACTATAGTGGACAGTTTCTGATTGTCTACGCACTGTTCATTTCCCATCTTCTTCAGACCAGCACCCAGCATATGGTTTGGGGGAGCCAGCCCTGCTCATGGGATGCGGGGGGGGGGGGGGGGCGCTCCGCAGAAAGAGAGAGGCAGTGGAACTTCCCTCAGCAAAGCCGAGGGGTCCTGAGGAGAGGGTGAGCCTGCTGTCCGCCAACCCAGCCCCTCGAAGAGCAAGAGACAATCACACGCAACAGGGGTTCCGTCTAAGCAGTTCCGCTTTATTGCCACAAGCTCTTGGTTTATATAGGCAAGCAGGGGCGGAGTTTGCGCGGGACTTTCCATAGTTGCACCAGTCACGTTAAAGGTCAAATCGTCTTATGCCTTCATTATAACAGGAGTCTATGGTGATCACGTGCTGTCCACGTGTACGGAAATCAAGAGAGCCAATCAAAAACTTTGACAAACAACATAGACCACGCCCCTATCTCTGCCGCCAGGCGCCATCTTAATTTCCAACTGCAAAGCTAGCCCTTCTTTTTAAGGTTTTCCATTTAGGGCCCCACAATGGGACACTAACTGTGTAATTTGGGGAGGAAGGGATGCTACTCCCAGCGTTGGTATGCTTCTCAGTGCTGATCCGATTGGGCCTGAAGCTCACACTGAGTTTTCTGTAATTGCTGCGGAATTGATGTAAAGAGGCTTTCCTGATGGTCTCAGGTGCTCTGCAGCTGTTGGGGAAGGTGAAGACCCTTCAGAGGGACCACTGGGTGTGTGTCTGGTGACCTTGGCTTGGAATAAGCAAGAGTGAGGAGAGAAAGACCATCCGGAGGGACCTGTTACTTCTGTGACCGTGGCTGTCACGGGCAGGGTTTGGGCAATAGCCAGAGGGGTTTGTAGCACCAGATAAGGGTTTTTTACTTTATTTTTTTTAAGTTTTTTTTTTTTTTTGATTGGACCATTTTTATAAAGTCTTTATCGAATTTGTTGCAATCTTGCTTTTATGCTTTGATCTTTTTTTGGCCCCGAGGTGTGTGGGATCTTAAGCAGGGGTCAAACTCACACCTCCTGTATTGGGAGGCAAAGTTTTAACTATGGGACTATCAGGAAAGTCCTGGGGCTTTTACTTTAGAAGGTTGGAGAATAATAGTAAACATGTTTATGTAGTGAATGTCTACAGTCAGTCATTTCCTTGAATTAACCCAAGTCATTTCAGCCTGTTAGACTTTGCCTCAAATGTAACATCTCTCTGAATGAGCTGACATTCTCATCTCTGCTTTTCCCTTTCAAAAAAAAAAAAAAAAAGACCCAGACATCCTCCTGCTTCTCTTTCTACATTCCCTACTTATTCTATTCTGCTCCCTGTGGTATCTTCAGTGTTTTGCACAGTACCTG
This sequence comes from Capricornis sumatraensis, assembly GCF_032405125.1. Classification (NCBI taxonomy): domain Eukaryota; kingdom Metazoa; phylum Chordata; class Mammalia; order Artiodactyla; family Bovidae; genus Capricornis; species Capricornis sumatraensis. Next base: position 110,661,942 of record NC_091069.1, read on the forward strand.
TCAGAAACGAGGTGCTCAATAAATATTTACTATCTGAATAAAATAAAGGTTGGTTCTCTCTCTCTGCTGTCTTGGTTTGAAGCGTCTCTAGCTACCTAATTTCTCAAGCCCTTCTCCTCCCCTTCTCCTTCCTTCTTCCCTTCAGCCCTTCTCTTCATCTCTGTGGCTTCTGTCCCAGTTTAGACTTTTGCCTTTTCTTGCCAGACCGATTGCCGTGGACGTTCTTCCACCACCCTCCGTGACTCTCAAGTTCCGGTCAAGCAGGGGTTAGCCACAGATGACCCGTTAAATCCCCCAAACCTCCATGTTTCACACTGGGTTGAGTTCAGACCTTTCTTACAGGGGTGGTGAGCAAAGGATGTGTTGTAACCTGTGTGTTTATCAGACTCATGTCATACATAGAACCACTGATCATGCGTCCTGAAGGATTTCCTCAAGTCTTCATGCTCAGATGCCAAGGAACCCCAGCCAGTGATTGCTGCAGCGCCTTTTGACCTCAGATGGCAACACCAGATGGTGTTTCCTGCATTTTCAATGGGGAACAAAGAGTTGCTACCTTTAGGTATGTTTGGAAGTTACGAGATGGTGAACAAAGTGAACAAACACCTACGGGGTATTACTCAAGGATGACGGGATCCCCTCCTTAGACAGCTGGGAGAGTTCCTTGTCCACCACAGTCATAGCTCATGTACATATCTCCCCAGGTTGTTTTGATTTTCTTGCTTTTGATGTCAGCAGTTGAATTAGTCAAATTTTGAGAAGAGTCTATTGTTAACTGGGAAGCTTACTTTGGGAAGAACCCAAGGTCACAGATGGCTGGATCTGAAAATATGACAGTCACTGTCTGGGCCTTGGGAGCTGCCTTTGACTCAGCGTGGTAAGCTGGGCCCAAGCGGTGAATGAATCTGAAAGCCTGTTTTACGGAGAATCTGGGATCTGAGTCTTCAGAGAACCTGAAGAGTTGGAAGGACTTACTGTATTTGTTTTGTTGCCAGATGAGAAGACAAGTGAGGAATGTCTGTCAGTTGCTCGGAGATCTGTTAACGATCATCCCACGTGGGCTGGTTAAACAGGCACGCCAGAACCCAGGTGGTTCAATCTTTGGTTCTTTTCAAGGTTCAAGGTCTTTTCTTTTTTCCTCCCCCGCCCCCACAAGGAAACATTGTACTTATTCCATTGTCACCATGGAAATATATCTTTATTTTTGTATTCTTCTTTAGTATTTTCTATTTTTACTGAAGTATAGCTGATGTCCAATGTGGTTGATTTCTGCCTTTACAGCAAAGGGATCCAGTTATACACGTGCATACATTCTTTTTCATATTCTTTCCCCGTATGGTTATGACAGGATATTGAATACAGTGTGATGTCATAAGACCTGTTGTTTATCCATTCTATATACCACATTGGGAAGACGTTTTAAAGGGACTCAGAACATGCAGGAACACATAGTCATCCAGGAACTCTGGAGTGTGTCTCTCGAGGACCTTTTCATTCCCCATCCTTTCCCTCTGATGACCCTTTGGAAAAGAGTTGGGTGAATGACTCACCCTCTGTTGGCTGCACCCTCAGCTGTAAAATGAGGGGGGAAGTAAGGAACTCCTTCCTGGGGGCCTGGGGAGCAAGACAGCAGCCAGGCCTTTGTCCTCAGCATAGGGCAGGCCGGCTGAGCTGGCTAGGGGGGCAGTCCCCAAACCCAATCGACTAAGAACTCCAGAGTTTTCTTTCGCAGCATCCTGACTGTCCATATGTTTCCAATCATGGCTTTGTGCAATATAAACTGAAACTCTCCAGGCGCTTGTCTTGAAGTTATTGTCAGGGCCTTTTGATTACTGGTCAGAAAACAGAACTCGAGTGGTTTGGGCAGATTGGTGGAACATGTAAATTCTGGAGGCCCTGGGCCTCAGGTTGGTGCTGTGTCAAGGCTCTGAAGAGCGCTGTGCGTGGGATCTGTCTCTGTTGATCGCAGACCAGGGGAGGCTGTGGTGAGTGCCAGGGAGACGGGGGCGGCATGGGCCACACTCCAGGCCTTGCTGCTGTGGCCCCGGGTTGCCAGATCGTTCCTGTGTTTTCAGAGAAGTTGGAAATCCTGAAGTCTTCTCATTTTTAAATGTTGGATCAAAAAGGAAAAGAAAAAAAAATTTATTTTTGAAAAACAGTCCCGCAATCCAAACAAAATATGTCTTTAGGCCACACACACCCTCAGGCCACCCAGAGGCATTTTCTGGGCATTCAGACCACAGTATTTCTTGTACATACTATATTTTTTTAAATTGACAATTTCAAGCATTACAAGAGAATAGTATATTGGGCCCCATACAAGCTGTTTTGCCTAGCTTCAGGGATTGGCAATTTATGGCCAACCTGCTTTCCTCTACAGTTGCCATACACAGACACACACACACACATATGCAGATCTTGGATTATTCTGATACAAATCCCAGATACCATAACGTCTCCTCTGTAAATATATCAGTATATGTTGCAAAAAAGATAACATGAAAAACCATACTGACTAACTCATTAACACTATCCAATATCTAGTCAGTTTTCAAATTTGTCCTCCTGGCTCATAGTTTTTGAATGTCTTATCTTTTTACATCAGGATCTAAATTGCACGCCTATGTTGCCACTGATGGATAATGTCTTACGTGTCATGTGATCAATAAGTTCCCCTCTATTCTCTCTTGCTTTCTTTTTGTCCCTTTCATGTTACGGATTAAAGTGACTTAAGTCTCTGAGTGACCTAAATGGGAAGGAAATGCAAAATATAGGGCACACGTGCATAACTGAATCACTTTGCTGTACAGCCGAAACTGATACGACATTGCAAAGCAGCTAGACTCCAGTAAATAAACTTTAAAAAAAGTGACTTAAGTCTTTGACCTGTCAGGTTTCCCATTTTCTGGAGTTTGCTGGCTGAGTCCTTACGGATTTGTTCAAAATTTGCATGCAAAGCCAGCATCTTTAGTTTTATAGTATTGAAGAGTCTATATACTTGTATTTTTAGCAGTTTTGCCTTATTTTTCTCCTGCTGCTGAAGAGTTTAAACTACAGGTTCCTGCTTCATAAGGTTTTCCTTCTAGCAGTAGGATGCTATTCAGTGTCTGCCCAGCATCCTTTTTTCCTTATGAGTGTAGGGGAGGATAATCAGATCTAAGGTCTTATCAACCGATAGCTGGCATTTGGGATCTCTTTGTAGACCTGTTTGAAGCCTGTATGCTTTCCTGAAATGCTCTGTGCTGCCTTAAGATGTGAAAACTTGGTTGCTATTTTTAACTTTTCAAGCTCCTGGCAGCAAATAGGAAGCCTACAAAAATCACTTTGGATTAGAATATTTTGGATTTGAAATCAAGGCACACTGTGACACGCTAATTAAAAATGGTATGTGTATGGCTCAGCTCGAGTGAGTAATCTGTTGCGCTACAAACAGTAATAAACTGCAGAAGCGATTCACTTGGATTTTTAGGAAAGGTTATTTGGAAAGCTTAAAACCAATTATTTTGAAATAATAAAGGTCTTTTAAGAATGGAGCCTAAGATACAAAGTAGGGAGTTATTAATATGCCTTACATGTTTTCCCTGAAAATCTTCCGTGAAGTTAAAATAATCGGTGGATTTCTTTTGCCAACTGACCATCAGGTTGGTACAAGTTCCTTGAACGTTAATACATATGGCTAAGTTTGAATTCAGAAAAAAGTGTTTCAAAGTTAATTCTTATAATATGAATAATTGCATGAAGTGTCTAAACTGAGATGAACTTTCTGTGGTAATTTATAGGTGGCCTGTTTGAGGGGTTTAGCAGATTGATTACTTGGAATGTGGCATCTGATCTTGTTCTTTAGGCCCCCTTCATTTGTGGTCCATGAAGCAGTTCAGAAAAGGCAATGACTGATAAAGTTATATTGATCATATGATTCCAAATAAGATGTCATTTAAAGTAAATATTATAGTGGCCCACAAGGATGCAGAAACCAGCACAAGGACACATGTGTAAATAACGTGAACAGTGAGCTGGTCTTTCGGAGCACCGTGATCAACGCTTTTGTTGCTGCACCAAGAGGAGTCGGAACGTTGCCACCTTGGTTGAGAAGCGAGAGGATGTCTCTTGGTTGTCTGTTCCTGGCTCCAAGAAGCATACATGAGGTCTGTCAGATTTTCTAGCTACCCTTAATTGTTTTGTGCCTTTAGTGAGAAGAAACCGTTCTTGCCAAATTCACTGGGCGGGTAAGCTTGGGTTGAATACCCGAGGTATTCAGGTTTTGTTGCTATGGAGATTTCTCCACAAAGAAAAAGAATACAAAGCCATTTAAAATGAGTAGCTAGTGAAATTTTTTTAAAAAATGTATTCTGCTATTTAAATCTGTCTGCCTGGTACATCTAGTTCCATTCTGCTGACTAGGAAACTACGTCTTACTGTGACTTGATTTTAAATCTAGTGGTTAACTGACCGACCTAGAAGTAGAAAAGGGATGTCCCAGTCTTTAAGCTCTGTGCCCCTCTGTGCTGTTCCTAGCGCTTATAGCCCCCAGTCCTGCCGAGTCTCTTCATCAGGGGTGGGGTGGGTGGGCTGAGCCAGCTTGACGTACGCACTTGGGGTCCTCTTTCCCGCCACTCATCTCTTCCTTTTTTCCCTCCTCTTCTCTCCTTCTTCCTTGTTTAAGTTCTGGAGGTAGGCGGTCTGAGGTCAAGGCGTTGGCAGAGTTGATTCTTTCTGAGGCCTCTCTGCTTGGCTTGTAGATGAATTTTCGCCCTGTGTCCTCACGGGCTTTGCCCTTTGTGACGCTTTATGTCCTAATTTCCTCTTCTTATAAGCACACCAGTCCTGTTGGGTTAGGGCCCACCCATCTGAGCTCTTTTTTTTTGGTGTGAAGCACGATATGTGGGATCTTATTTCCCTGACCAGGGATTGAATCCATACCCGCTGCAGGGGAAGCACGGAGTTTTAACCACTGGACTGCCAGGGAATTTCTGGTTTCAGCTAATTTTAACTTAATTACCTCATTAAAGATCCTGTCTGCAAATACTGTCATATTCTGTCGTATTCTGAGGTACGAGGGTTGTGTGCTCCGTTGCTCAGTTGTGTCTGACTCTTTGTAACCCTATGGACCATAACCTGCCAAGCTTCTCTGTCCGTGGGGTTCTTCAGGCAAAAATACTGCAGTGGGTTGCCATGTCCTCCTCAGGGGATCTTCCCAATGCGGGGATTAAGCCTGTATCTCTTGAGCCTCTTGCATTGGCAGGCTAATTCTTTACCACTAGCGCCACCTGGGAAGCCCAGTGTTAGAACGTAGGAGTTTTGGGAGATCCAGGTAAACCCACCGTAAAGGAAGTCAGTCCTGAATGTTCACTAGAAGGACTGATGTTGAAGCTGAAACTCCAATAATTTGGCCACCTGATGCGAAGAGCTAACTCATTTGAAAAGACCCTGATGCTGGGAAGGATTGAAGGCAGGAGGAGAAGGGGACGACAGAGGATCAGATGGTTGGATGGCATCACCGACTCAGTGGACATGAGTTTGGGTAAACTCTGGGAGTTGGTGATGGACAGGGAGACCTGGCGTGCTGCGGTTCATGGGGTCGCAAAGAGTTGGACACAACTGAGTGAACTGAACTGAGGTAAGCCTATAATATCCGTAAAGCCTAAAATACTATCTGCTGTTCATAGAAAAAGCCTGCCCACTCTGGTCCAGGCCATTGCTCAGCGATTTTGATGTGATCTGCCTGTCCTCCTTCTCCCCTCCATCAGTATACACTCACTTGGTTGTAATTGTCGCCATCCTCTTCTTAGTCTGTCCAACCATCCATCCATCCATCCATCCATCCATCCATCCATCCATCCATCCACCCATGGCGGTTTTTGGCCACCATGGTATTAGCTGCTCCAAGATACGTTTATAGAGCATAGATGGTATTGAATTGGAAAGTCTTAATTGTTCAGGCTGACTCTCTTCGACCCCATGGACTGTAGCCTGCCAAGCTCCTCTGTCTGTGGGATTCTCCAGGCAAGAATACTCACGGGTAGCCATTCCCTTCTCCAGGGAATCTTCGCGACCCAGGGACTGAACCTGGGTCGGCTGCATTGCAGGTGGGTTCTTTACCGTGTGAAGCCCAACTCGTATCAGCAATTCCTGTAGGTTGAGCTGTGCTTTACTCTCCATCTGTGGCTCATATTCCATTTTTTTTCTCAGTTCCACTATTCCACTGTCAGACAGCTTCCTCTGCTCCCCAGTACTCCACTCCAGCTCCTGGTTGCAAGGCCAGCAGAGTGGGTTTCCAGCAGGAACCTCTGAAGGGCTTCCCATTTGATCAGAATTTTTGATTGAGAAATGGAGTCCCATTCATTAAGCTCTGAGAGAGCTCTCTAGAAGCGATTTCACTTTTACGTGGTTCTTTGCTGAACAAGCTTACTCCACCTGGGATCCTTTTAAACTTTTTTGTGGTTCAGAGAAACGTAAAACTATGCAGTGCTGGGGCCTCTAATCCATCCCCAGGAAGCAGGGCGAGGGCAGGGGCAGGGGTGGGGGTGTCCTGTGAGCCCACCGTGGAATTACTTCAGAAAGCTGTTGGCTGGGGAAAGGAGGAATGCATTTTTGCCCTCTTAGAAAATGCTGAAATTATGTCCTTTATTATCAGGATAATGGAGACGTGTATGAAGTCCATGCAAATTACCCCTGCAGCCCTGAACATTCTCCTCTGTTGTCAAGGAGCTGTTTTGCCCTGTGTTTTTCCTCCTGTTTCTTTCTTGATCTCCTTTTAAGCAAAATGCTTCAGAAAATATACCGGAAGTGGCTTTTTTTTTTTTCCTTTCTGTGGTTCCATTGCATGTTGTGTGGTTGCAAAGGCACTTCCTTTGGTTGCCCTAAGCGTGGAGTTTCCTCAGAGCTACAGAGGTTTCTTTGGGAAGGATTCTAAGATTGTAATCTGGATGCTGCAAAAGCGTCTACAGCCGCTGCTCCGTTTTCAGGTCTTAATTTGGCGGCAGTCACCCTTCTCACGGAACAGAGGAAAATCCGAGATATTCGCCACGTGTCGTTCAACATTGGGAAAAGAAAAAAAAAATCAAGATTAAATAAGAAATAAATAAAATAGGGAGAAGAGCACACCCAGGGTATAGTTTTAAAAGAAGTAAAAAGAGACAGTTAGATTCTGCATATAGCAAACGTTTACAAAACAGAAACAGACTCACAGACTCAGAGAAGGAACTTAGTTATCAGGGGGGGAAGGGTGGGGAGAAGGGATAGTTAGGGAGTTCGGGATGGACATGGACACACACTGCTACAGTTAAAGTGGATAACCAACAAGGGGGCTTCCTAGGTGACACTTACAGTGAAGTACCTGCCTGCCAGTGCAGGAGACATCAGGGACTGTGGTTCGGTCCCTGGGTTGGGGAGATCTGGAGGAGGGCATGGCAACCCACGGCTGTATCCTTGCCTGCAGAGTCCCATGGACAGAGGAGCTTGGCAGGCTACAGCCCGTATACTGAAGCGACTTAGCACACTCGTGAGTGCTCGCGCGCACACACACATACGCACACACTCCCACCCAACAAGGACCTACTGTATAGCAGGGAAAACTCTGCTCAGTATTATGTAAATGGAAAAATAATTTAAAAAAGAATAGATAAATGTATATGTATAACAGAATCACTTTGCTGTATTCCTGAAACTAATACAAGATTGTTAATCGACTCTATTCCAATATAAAATAAAAGTTTAAAAAAAAGAGAGTAAGCTTAGGGACTCACAAATGATTTTTTCACACATGTGTGGTGTGGAGGTGTGCTGTAGGTCATAGGGGCAGATTTCTGCATCTTCCATCAGTAAAGTAGCAACATCAACAATAAAACCATTTAAAAAGAAAAATGAGATCCCAGTAATATTAGAATTTTGTGTTGCAAGGTTTAGAAACTCAAGTTGATTCCCTGGTGGCTCACTTGGTATAGAGTCTGCCTACAATGTGGGAGACCCAGGTTCAATCCCTGGGTGGGGAAGATTCCCTAAAGGAAATGGCAACCCACTCCAGTATTCTTGCCTGGAGAATTCCATGGACAGAGGAGCCTGGTTGGGCTACAGTCCATGAGATCACGAGTCAGACACGACTGAGTGACTAACACAAGTTGATTTAAAGAAGGTCAAAATGGAAATATTGGACCCTGTAAGGAGCAGGATGAAGCTGGGTTTGGGGGACAGTTAGACCCAGGGGCTTCAGCACATCAGGGGTCTCTGTCTTTCATCCCCATTTTTCCCTGAGTTGAATTAGATTTTTCTCTGTCTAGCTTGAACATGGCAGAGACATGGCTGCCAGGAGCTCTAGACTGACTTTTCAGTTTAAAAAAATTATTCCCAAGGAAGTTCTCTGATTGGCTAATATAGATGGTCAACCCACCTCTGGGCCAATGACTGTGTTCAGGGGCTTGGGGTTTAAAGATTATTCCACCCTTTGTGTCTGGGGATGGAGGAAGAAGAAAGGATGAAGCATGTAGAGAAAAATAGTAACAAATAATGGAGGAAAGGAGTGGTCTCCGCCGCTACTCCTCAGCAAAAAAGACATCACAGAGCTTGATGTTCCTGTTTATAGGTTGGCTACTCGTCAGAACATAAAGAAATTAACTGTTTCATGGTGTGGGTAAGAAAGAGTGCTCTAAGAGATGAATGGTCATTTGGGCATTTCTTTAAAATTAAAAATTGTAGCACATTCAAGGGTAATGGTTCCATGATTCATCATGAGGACAAGGGCAAACCCTACTGGGTGAATGGCTTGAGTCTCTGGGATCAGTGAGGGGCTGGCCATTGCATCTTCTGTGCTTTCTTTCTGGGGCTTCCAAGTTGTAAGCATGAGGTCCATACCTCCAGTGACTCCCTAGAAGAAGTAGGGAAGAGAGTCAGTGTGCTGAGCCCACTGTTGCATGCTTCTTTCATCTTAAAGTCCTCACAAGAGGTGTATTCTTATGCTTCAGGTAAGTCACTCAGTCGTGTCCGATTCTTTGCGAGCCCATGGACTGCAGCACGCTAGGCCTCCCTGTCCATCACCAACTCCTAGAGTTTCCTCAAACTCATGCCCATCGAGTCAGTGATGCCATCCAGCCTCCTGCCTTCAATCTTTCCCAGCATCAGGCTCTTTCCAAATGAGTCAACTCTTTACATCAGGTGGCAAAAGTATTGGAGTTTCAGCTTCAACATCAGTCCTTCCAATGAATATTCAGGACTGATTTCCTTTAGGATGGACTGGTTGGATCTCCTTGCAGTCCAAGGGACTCTCAAGAGTCTTCTCCAACACCACAGTTCAAAAACATCAATTCTTCAATAAAACAATTGGAATGAAAACTGACCTTTTCCAGTCCCTTGGTCACTGCTGAGTTTTCCAGATTTGCTGGGATATTGAGTGCATATCGAGTGGCATATCCTTATGCTGGCTGTATATAATACATAAGTAAGTAAGTAAGTGTTAGTCGCTCAGTCGTGTGAACCCATGGACTGCAGCCCACCAGGCTCCTCTGTCCATGAGATTTTCTAGGCAAGGATACTGGAGTGGGTTGCCATTTCCTTCTCCAGGGGATCTTCCCAATCCAGGCATTGAACCCAGGTCTCCTGCACTGCAGGCAGATTCTTTACTGACTGAGCTATAATCCATAAACATGTACGTATATGTATACATAATAATATATACATCATATCTGTCTGTCTGTCTGTCTATATCTCGGGCTTCCCTAGTGTCTCAGATGATAAAGAACCTACCTGCAATGTGGGAGACCTGGGTTCGATCCTTGGGTTGGGAAGATCTTATCTGTTGTTATCATTCAGTCCCTAAGTTGTGTCTGACTCTTTTCGGCATCATGGACTGCAGCACACCAGGCTTCTCTGTCCTCCACTATCTCACGGAGTTTGCTCAAATTCTTGTCTACTGAGCTGTTGATGCTTTCTAACCATCTCATCCTCTGCCACTCCCTTCTTCTTTTGCCTTCCATCCTTCCCAGCATCAGGGTCTTTTTCTAATCAGTCACACTTATGACAATAGTCCTCAAAGAAAAGAGTTACTGGAATCTATGTCCATGTGACCTACTGGTATTTTAAGTGGCTAGTAGATTTAATTTAATTTAAATGGCCAGTAGAGAAGAATGGCTTCATGCACCAAATATTCCCTTTAGAACAAGAATGTTATCTTATGTGTCATTAACTGTCTTAGTCATTGAACTTTCTTTCAGAGATTATTTTTTTTATGAAGCACCGCTATTTATACAGGATTTTATGTCTGTAGCCTAAAAATATGAGGCTTTCTTATTTGGGAAGGGGTTTAATATTTGATGAAAGATATTTTTCTCCAAGATAGTTTTCATGTGGATTTTCTTGGTGGAAGGGGTTTCTAAACTCTTTTTTGAATTGTGAAACGGGCCCCGCGTTTGGAGTAGCACACTTGAATGTATACTCTGAGGTGGGTGTGGTCATCACCAGCTCAAGAAATGGAACGTTGTCAGCTCCGCCAGAAGACCTGCCCCTCTGTGGTCAATCACGATCTCCTCCCACCTCCTGAAGATAACAAGTGGGCTGGACTTCTGTGCAATCATGGTTGTGCTTTTTTTCAGCTTTATTACTCAATTATGTCTCTTCGAGCACTGTAGTTTAGTTTTGAATCTTATATGAGCAGAAAGTGAAAAGTGTGAGTGGCTCAGTCGTGACCTCAGGGACTATACAGTCCATGGAATTCTCCAGGCCAGAATACTGCAGTGGGTAGCTGTTCCTATCTCCAGGGGGCCTTCCCAATCTAGGGATGGAATCTAGGTCTCCCTCTTTGCAGGCGGATTCTTTACCAGCCGAGCCACCAGGGAAACTCAAGTTAAAGTGAAATTCACTCAGCTGTGTCTGACTCCTTGAGACCCCACAGACTGTAGCCCGCCAGGCTCCTCTGTCCATGACTCCAGGCAAGAAGACTGGAGTGGGTAGCCTTTCCCTCCTCCTGGGGATCTTCCCAACTCAGGGATCCAACCCAGGTCTTCCACACTGCAGGCAGTTCTTTACTATCTGAGCCAGCATTCTTTATTTACTATTTTAGGTATGGTTTCATTTCCTCACTTTTTAAACAATGAGATTCATCTCTCTTGCATGTAGGTCTAATTTGTCCATTTGCACTGTTTCACAGTTTCATTTTATAAGCAGAGTGTAACTGATCCAACCATTCTAGTGCTGGTGAAAAATGGGTTAGTTCTAACATTTGGCTGCTATGACTAATGCTGCAGAGAATGTTTGGGGACAGCTTCCTGAGTGCACCTTGCATGCATTTCTTGGGTTTATCTCTGGGAGTGGAATTGCTGATTTTTCATCTTTAATAAAGAAGGAAGTTGAGCCAGTTCCACCCTCCCTGAGAATGTAAAAGTGTTTCTGTTGTTTCATGTTCTCGGGGACCCCTGGCATTATCACTCATTTTCATTCTAGCTGTTCTGGTAATAAGGGGATTTTCTGCATTTAATTTATATTTTCCTGATGAAGGCTAAATGCCTGCTCATGGGTTTCTTGGCCATTTGGAATATCCTCTTTTGTGAACACCCTGTTTAAATCACTTGTCTTTTTTCTATTTGGTTGTTGGTCTTTTTCTTGTTGATGTAGTGCCTGTGTGTTAACATATTCTGTGTGTATAAAGGAGGAAGAAATAAAGCAGGGAAGTGGGAAAGAAGATGAGGGAGGGGAAAGGACCTCCCAGAGAAGGTACCTTGAATAAAGGGCTCAAATCTAGGGTCCATGTATACTCAGAATGAATGCACGTTCCCACCGGAGCAAATAGCACGAGCTGGCACCATGTTCCCATGAAAACAAAATCCCATGCTAATGCCAAAAGCCAAGAATATTGTTTTTGGTTATTGAAGTCAAGTAGGCTACATGTATGTGCCAGTAGCATCTCTAAGGCTGGTTAAGAGCTATATTTGATTTTCTTTTTGAGTGGGAAAGGGAACTCTCTGGTGGGTGTTCCTTCAGGAAACAGCTGACCTCACACCCAGCCGACCTGACTAATTTTTTGCTGATGGAAAGTTCAGCAGGGAAGGGATTACAGCTGTTCTCCAATGGGCTGAGTTCATCTGTGGCCAGCGGAGAAGAACAAAGGCTGTCAGGGCACAGGGCTTTGGGAGGAGGGACGAGTCTGAGTCATAAACCCGAGCTTGAGCAAAGTGTGTGAACCCATTGAAGCTGAGATGGCTTATCTTGGTCATCGCCAGCCTTCTGCAAAGATCTCAAAGCATGGCAGTTTGGGCGTCATTGTAATCCGATGCTGAGAAGTCCCTTTTCTCAGTAGCCAGGCGGTCTGGTGAGGCCTTGGTCAGGCCGCTTGCAGAGGAGCCTCCTCCACTCTGACCAGGAGGCAGGGGTAACTCTTGGCACCTGCGCCAAGAGCCATGTGTCATCCTGTGACTCACCTGCTGTGCTTTAGTGGGAAGTCTGGGAGAGTGTGAGCTGGTTGAGTGCCAGCAAGATTCTGTTCATCATGTATTTCTTTTGACTGGGAACCAACACTGCAAATAGGTTAGTATAAAATACCCACCCAATGGTTAATTATCTCAACCTGGACCTGGAACTTGCCTCTGGCAGGGGACCTTGGTTCTGCGAAAGGACACTTTGAATCCTAAGGGAAATCAGTCCTGAATATTCATTGGAAGGACTGATGCTGAAGCTGAAATGCCAGTACTTTGGCCATCTGATCTGAAGAACTGACTCGTTTGAAAAGACCCTGATGCTGGGAAAGGTTGAAGGCGGGAGGAGAAGGGGACCACAGAGGATGAGATGGTTGGATGGCATCACTGACTCTTTGGACACAAGTTTGAGTAAATTCTGGGAGTTGGTGATGGACAGGGAGGCCTGGAGTGCTGCAGCCCACAGAGTCGCAAAGAGTTGGACACGACTGAGCGGCTGACCTGAACCGATGAATTTTCTTCATGGGGGTCATGCACATTCTTTGACTGTTGCCCAGCTGAACTTGCTCACCTTAGATACCTTGTTCGGTCATCTTTCTCAGATGGAGTGATGATTATCTTCCAGCAACTTAAGTATGTAGCTTGCCGCTCCATTTGGTCTTGGGAAGGAGGCAAGGTGCCCTGTGAGTAAGCACAGGCTTCAGGAATCAGACTCAGCTCTGTGATTTTGTGAGGCGGTGAGAACCAGTGACTTCTGGAGGTGATGAGGACAGTAGAAACAAATGCCGTGCACGTGAGGCTGCCCAGGTCAACGATGAATGACAAGGCTACAGGCCAAGTGTAGCATTGAGGTGGGGAAGAGCCAGGCTCCCAGCCTCTGTGAGACCAAGTTAGAATTTCAGCCCTGCCTCCTCCTGTTGAACAGCTTTGTGCAATTAACGTAACCCCTGTGCGCCTCAAGTTTCTTTATCGGTTAAATGGGTCTAGCACTTTGTTGCGCTGTATGAGGACCAGGTACGAAGATTGATGAGCAGACCCCAGTCCTATGCTTTTGACGGAGGTCTTCATAAATTTTCTCTGTGCCCTCAGCCTCCCATCGCGTCACAAGTGAAATACTGTGTGGGTTTCATCCATCTTTTCTGTAAGATGTTGCAGAGAAACCTGAAGGAACTTTTGGCCAACCCACATTATAACCTGTTTTACAGATGGGGAACTGAGGCTTTACAAAAATTAGAAAGTAGGCCTGTGACTAGAAAAGGAATTCCTGGCCAGTCTAGGTCTGCTCTGTGGGATAAATGCATAAAACATGCTTTGTAAAAATTAAAAAGTATATTAATAAAGCAGTAGAGAAGAAGAATAATGTAAAGTTTCAATAATAAAAAACAGCCAATATTCAATTAAATAGAAATGTGAAACAGTGAACACTAGGAATATAACACATTTTCCATGGCTATATTTTCTTTCATCCTAGAACTGAACCAAACCCAATAAAAGACTGTTTATCACTCTCAAAAAAAAGTGTGCCATTTAGTATTTTCATTTGATAATTTGAATTTGAGTTGTTTTCTCCTCTTACTGTTCTGGGCTCAGATCCCACCCTTTCTGGCTTCATGTTCTGCTGTGAAATTTGGGACTGGGATGGGTTGGTGGAAGTGGAGCCATGGTGTGAGACGTTCCCTACAGGTGTGACGCCTGGCACCTGTGGAAGCTCTTGATGTGCAAAGGTGTGCCTCGTTTTATCTTCGTGATTACAAGAGGTTTAGTTTTACAGATTGGACAATCGCATTTTACCACTTACAGTCAGAGAAAAATGCTGCTAGGTCGAGGTCATGGTGATGTGACAGGGAGATTGGGCACACATTAAAGCTTAGTTAACACGCTTAAAGTTTTGATGACTTTTTAACAGCGCTATTGTGAAAAGCTACATGTACCTGAACCAATAGTTAGAAAGCAATAAATTCTCTTTTGGAATCTTAAAAAAAAAATTGTGGTAAAAAATGTAACATAAAACTTGTCATTTTAACCATTTTTGTGTTTACAATTCAGTAGTACTAATTACATTGACAAGATTGTGCAGTGACCATCACTGTCTATGTCCCAAACGTTTTCATCACCTCCAAGAAACACTGTACCCATTAAGCAGTAAATCCTTATTTTCCCTGCTTTTCAGAAGCTGGTAACCTCCGATCTCCTCTTATATCCATGAATTTGCCTAGTCTAGGTGTTTCATGTGAGTGGGCTTTGACCTTGTCACTATAGCATGACATTTTCAAGGTTCATCCATATGTAGCAAGTATCATCCTCCATTCCTTTTAATGGCTGAGTAATATTCCACTGTGTTTATCAGACAGCATCCTGTTTATCCATTCACTTGCTGATGGACACCTCGGATGTTTTCACTTTTTGCCTATTGTGAATAATACTCCATTGAATATTCATGTGCAAGTTAGCAATGATGCCATTTTGTATCATCTGTGGAGATATATTTTAATTTCTTAGGATTCTAGGCATAGGACTTTTCAAACTGGGGGATCCTTGTCTCTGACCAGGGTGCCGTCTTGACCCTTGGGCATGTATGAGTGTCCCATGTCTTTACCAGGCTTCCCCCATTTTCTTGCCAAGCTTACCACTGTAATTTGTTTGGGAGGATGCTGGCTGCTGGTGAATCAGCCTGCCTTCAGCCATCCTGGCTTAATTGCATCCTTCCATCCTAAGTTTCTGAGCCTCTTGTTTGCTAGAAGTTTCTTGTGCATCCAGTTATTATGGTTTGCTATTAGTTGTAGATGGGATCAGTGTATATCATTTTTTTATTTATATATGCCTTTTGTCCTGTGTTGGGGTACAGAATTATTTATGTATATGCTGCCTGGCTTCCCTGGTAGCTCAGCTGGTAAAGAATCCACCTGCAATACAGGATACCCTGGTTCGATTCCTGGGTCAGGAAGATCCCTTCAGGAAGGGATAGGCTACCCACTCCAGTATTCTTGGGCTTCCCTGGTGGCTCAGGCAGTAAAGAATCTGCCTGTAATTCGGAGACCTGGGTTTGATCCCTGGGTTTGATCCCTGGGTTGGGAGGATCCCCTGGAGAAGGGAACGGCTACCCTCTCCAGTATTCTTGCCTGGAGAATTACATGGACAGAGGCGTTTGGCAGGCTACAGTCCATGGGGTCACAAAGAGTGCGACACAGCTGAGCGACTTTCACTTTATGCTGCCTTTAATGTTTATTTTAGGGAATTATTTTAAGGAGGTAATACTTGGTGGAACGTACAGCAGGTTTCAATCAATCTGGCTTCTAGGCTGAATCTGCTATCATTTTATTCTGTGAGCCTGAGCAGGTCCCTTAACCTTTCTGACCTACAAGATCGCCACCCTTGTTTCGGCTCTTATATCCATTGGTCTATGACTCTTCATGAGTCTGTTGCCTTACCTCAGGCCACTTACTCTTCTGATATATAAGCTTGTTGCATTTCCTGATTGAAAGTAGTCTTTGCATGTTGGATCTGTGTCTAGGGAAGATGGCGTCGTGTGGTCTTAGAGACCATAAAATCCAACGCTTGTGTGCTTGGAAGGGAAAGCGAAAGGAGCGGATTCCCATTAGCAAGTTCCTGGCATTACAGGTCCCCTGATTTGAATTGATTATGTTCCTTTCACTAGCAGAGAACGCTGTCAGATGTCAAGGGTTAGAAAGGCACCTATGGGTGTGGTCCTTCTCACTTTGCCGTTGTACCCAAGTGCTAGGTGTGTCCTTCTACCCAGCTTCACCTGGATATGTTCTGGGTAATGCAGAAATTGTGAAATGACACTTAACATTCTCCTGTAATGTCAAATTAAGCTAAAAGCTCCACTTCCCTATGGAAAACAAAACCTAATACTACTTTATTGGCTGTCCTTGGTGAGCACCCAAGGCTGCTGTGACTCACTGCGGTGACCCTCCTGAGGGGACGTGCTGCTTCCTCGTAATAGGGGCTCGATAGGAAGGGCTCAAGAGGGGTCTCTGTGGACCTGGGCTCTTGGAAGGGGCCCCACTGTCTCATTCAGCATGTGACTAGTCTCAACCGTGTTGTTGTTTAGTCACTGAGGCGTATCTGATTCTTTTGTAACCCCTGGACTGTAGCCCGCCAGGCTCCTCTGTCTATGGGATTTCTCAGGCAAGAATACTAGAGTGGGTTGCCATTCCCTTCTCCAGGGGATTTTCCCTGCCCAGGGATTGAACCTGTGTCTCCTGCATTGGCAGGTGGATTCTTTACCGCTGAGTCACCAGGGAAGCTCATGTCTCAACTGCACCATCTATATCCATGACCAAAATAACAATATCAACAGAAAAACATCGAAAACATTCTAAACACTAAAATAGCTTGAGAAGCAGGCTTGGCTTATTTCCTGATTGACATATCTTGACCTGTGTTGTGTCCTGTACCGTTTAGGGAAAATATTAGGCATGTGCTTGTACAAAGCCTGTTAGCCCATCCCACCCATTGTCAAAGGCATCTATGTCAACTTCCCATTTTACCGAAGAAACTGGAGGGTTTGCTTTAAGTCACTTACCTGGTTGTTAGTGGAGCCTGGACTTGAAGTAGGTCTTCTTACTGCCTATTTTTTGCACCTCCTGTGAGCAAAGGAGGCCTCCCCAGTGAGAACACTCCCTGCCCCAGGTTTTGCAGGAGGCTATCGTACTGAATGGTAAGGTTATCTTGGCTGCATGTTCTTTGGAAAGATAGCAGGACTGAAATTACAGCTTGACTTTTGTCTTGCTACATTTGTTACTCAGCCGTGATGTGACTCTTTGTGCCAATAATAATTGTTATTGTTTATTGCTGTTGAGCAGAGAGATGCCTAAAAGATCCCACACCAGTGAGAACCCAGATGCTCTCGCCCCCACGAACCACATGCATCTCTTGTGCAAGGCGCTTGGAGACCTTGGAACCAACTGCCTCACAGTGTGTGTGGGGGCGGGACAGCATTGGGCTCCATGTGGGTGACGCTAATAGGGGCTGAGAGTTCATGGGCTCATTCTCTGTCTTCCTTGTTACCTCTTTCCGCTGGCTACCCTTCCTCCCCTCTCCCCTTCACCCTCCCAGTTACAAGTCCAGGTTCATTTACGTCAATCACCACTGGAGTCCTGAACCTCTTAGCCTTGGCGTGTGAGATAAAAGTGGTTCTGTAAAGAAATGTAATTTGGGGCAATGAAAGCCAATGGGAATTTTAAAGTCATGGAAACATACAATTGGAAACTAGAGCTGGGAAGTCAGAGAAAATTAATTTGAACACCATCATTTATATGGTTGAGGAAACTGAAGCCTTTGGATTTCAAGGAACTTGCCACACTGGAGCTGGCCTTTAAAGGCTATTAGAGTTTGCATGGCCTCTTTCGGCAGATGGTGTATTTTTCAGGAATATTTCCACTTATTGATTTTGCATTCATTTTCAGATAGTGAAAACTATGTTAAGAGTTTTTCTGGGGAAGGAAATGGCAACCCATTCGAGTATCCCATGGACAGAGGAGCCTGGTGGGTCCATGGGGTTGCAAAAGAGTCGGATGTGATTTAGCAACTAAACAACAACAACAATGTAAGCACTTCAAGAAAGACTGAAAGGAAAGAAAGAGGCTCAAAGTTTGGTTGGTGCAAAGTGTAAAGTCATAAAACATTCTTTTATCAAGTCAAGTGTAGTGAGGGCTTTGCACATCATGGGCTTCCCTGGTGCGTCAGACGGTAAAGAATCCGTCTGCAATGCAGGAGACCCGGGTTCCATCCCTGGGTTGGGAAGATCCCCTGGAGGAGGCCATGGTGACCCACTCCAGTGTTCTTGCCTAGAGAATCCCATGGACAGAGGAGCCTGGTGGGCTACAGAGTCAACTGGGCGACTAACACTTTTCACTTTCACTTGCACATCAAGACAAGGCATTGAAAGGGTGGGCTTTGGTTTCTTCTCAGAGAGAAGGAAGGCGTTGCTCGTCCAGGGCTGAGTCAAGGGTTTTCAAACATGTCAGTGTCCCTGAACGCATCCTCAGATCACCAAGCGGGCTGGGTGAGATGGATCCATATTTAGGCTTTCAACCAGTTTCGAACATAAAAAATTGATTTTGGCAATCAGACGGCAGTCAACTGCGGAATGTGTTTGTGAATAAGCTTCTGAATTTCTCTAGTGACATCATAGGATTAACTGGATCCGTGTTTAGATCTGTACCTATCCTGGGGAATCGTTTTATTTGGATTCAGAATATTTGACGGTGTTAATTAACAGCCCAGTTGGGCTTCACCTCACTTAAGGAGCACTTTCTCCCCAGCTTTGTTGCCGACTCAGGGTGATACAGGTGACGGCTCGTTGGTGTGAGCATTTGGTACCTTAGCCCTCCTTCCTAGCTCCAGTGGCAGAGGGCTCACTGCAGCCACTAATATCAACTTTGCAGATCTTTTCAGCTCCGCTGATTACAATGATTTGGGGTTAAGCTGCTTTGATTCCTGAGTAAGTTGGTTTTGAAGACCTTTCTGGATGAATAGGTCATCCAGAAGAATCTTGTTTAAGAAGGGCATTTATGTTGTTGAGAACACTATTTCAAAGGAATTTTAAAAGCCAGCTATTATAGGTCTAATAAGCAAAATAGCGAGATAAAGACCTAGTAAAATCTTTGGGGAAAATTAAGAAAAAATTAGTTTTTTTCTGAGTGTAAATTCAGCTGACAAAGAAGAGAGACGTTTAACCCTTTGTGGCTTTCTTCTCCACATATCAAGTATTGTTTCCAACATATATTAACTGATTAATTAATTTTAATTCTGTCGGTTTAGCTACCTCTTGTATAAATATCCATAAGCAGTATAAACACCATATAAGGGTATCATGGCTTGTAGATTTTTTTCAAACTGATTTTTAGGTAAATCTTTCTTTTTTCCCACTTGTGGTAGTGGAGGATTACTCTGGTAACTCGTTTCATTTAATATCATCTCCAGGTTTATCCTGATCCCAGATGACTGGTAAAAACAAGTCAGTTGCGTGCCCTCTACTGGTTGTATTTCTCCATTACAGACGTGTTGCATGTTGATGCCTGAGTTCATTGCTTGTGGCAGGGCTCATAACTGTGCTGACTTGTCCTTTTCCTAAATTCATATCGTTAGAAACTGCAGGTTCAGAAGTTGGTACCTTAAGGAGGGCTCAAGTGTCTTCCTTGTCATCAGTTTGTCACGTGGCTTGTGGAGGGGACCCACAGCTGGGAACTCTTCCTTCTGTTATGTGAGGCCAGTGGCCGCCGCTTGGGAGCCGCTTGGGTTCTGATATTGGTCCAGGCTAGCCCTTGTCGCCTGTCTTTGGCAATCTGTCAGCCACTGAATGCAAGCAGCAGAGTTTTCATGTGCTGTCAGATCATTCAAACTCTTGAACCCTCTGGAGCCCTGTGGATTTCTGCCAGAAGCAACTATAGGGGACTCTCTTTTCTGACCTGAGAGGTCAATAGTAAAGTGGGGACTCCTTCAGTTTAATCCCATGTCCATTTATTGAGAACCTACCATCTGGTCGGTTTTAAGGGGGGGTTCAAAATGAGCACACCCGCTGCCCCCTCGCACCCGCCCCTTACCCCTCTGAACAACGACAGCGAAATCTCTTTCTTATTCAAGAAAAGAGAAAAAAATACACACGGCAACCTCGTTAAAAGAAGTGTTCAATACTTCTTAGGTAATGATGAGACCAGAAAAACCTGTAGGAAAGATGTAGACTTTGTGATGCTTGCATTCTTTTTCCTGTAAGTGACTTGTAACTTGCTTTTCGGTAAGCTGTAATGAGATTAATCATCCTTCTTGTTCTCAATGGAGTGTCTCCAGCTAATGACTGTCGATAGAGAGATGACCGATGTGACCGGGATAAGCCCAACCCTGTGTATCTTTCATAACTCTTTCACTTTGTACCCGATGCCTCCTTGCCCAGCCATGCAGTGATTCTCAGGCTGATACCCTGGCTTTCTGTCATCTTCCTCTCAACCCCTCTCTTGATTATTTTCATCCAGGTTCAACAGAAGTTGGTTTTGTGAGTTGCATGAACCCCAAATCGGTAAACTTGTTTCCCGATCTGACCCCGGTGCCCATTTTCTTCTGAGCTCACACGACGGCCATCAGTCATCAAATGCTGCACAATGGGAAGGAAGGAGAAATGCTATTCTGCATTGTCATAAGTCCCAGGAGAGTCTCTTTATAATATTGGTGATCATAGATGGAATGTCCGTTAAGTGACAGTGGATAGCAGGACCTCTGTCAGAGTATCTCACTAGCAGCACTACTGTTTTCTTGGGCTGCATAACTCTTTGTTAAAGGGGGCTTTCCTGTGCATTTTAGGGTGCTTAGCAGCATCCCTGACTGTCACCTATTCGATGCTCATTGCACCCCCAAGTTGTGTCTCCAGTACTGCTAAATATCCCCTCAAGGCAAAGTCACCTTTTGTTAAAGACCATTATCCAAATTCAGGACCGAAACCACTATCCCCTATCCAGGACCACTGCCTTCCTTTCTCATTCTGCTCCTTCAGAAGTCTACGTGAGCATTCTCTTGGTTGGTTGCTTCATGTATCAGACAGTCTTTCAGTGTTTACTTATGCTAGCTTCTCAGCAAGGTACTGGGAACACATACATCAACTAGGCATCTACTTCTTACTAATGTTTGAATCAGTTTTGAACGGATCGCGGTTTTTACCATTTTGATGTTTATCATGATTATCTTGAAAATTCCCTTTTCTGAGTATTGCTCCCAGCCTGTATCTCTGACAGGCACTTGAGCCATTAGGACCTCTTTAATGATGAATGTTGTGTTTCTATTTCTGTAGCCTGTTTGTTTGAATAAAGTCCCTTGCAGCGTGGGTCCGTATCCTTGGCTTTTAACACAGCTCTTAACCTTGTAAAATGATAATATGCTATTAATCTATCAATTTCATCCATGAATGCTTCAACTCTTTCAGACAGGGCCTCTTGCTTGTCATTCCAGATATCCTATTTTCTTATACTGTGATTTCTTTCCTTCTCTTTAACTGGCCACCTGAGGCTTCATTTCGTGTGTGGGCCTTTTAAAGTTTTATTTAAGTGAACTTTTGTTTGGGAACCAAGAGCAAGCTCAGCTGAAAGATACCACTGGACTGCTTTCACGTGAACTTTGTTGGCTTGTGTCCTTTAGAATTTTTAGAAACTGTGATGTAGAAATTGCTCATGGGAGATCAAATTTACAGCAGTTCTATTTCAAAGAGGAGGGGCGGGGCGGGGTGCATTTCAGGGAGGAGTTTACAGATGGCTGCAACAAGATTGGGAATTTTAATTTTTTTAAGTTGTCTGGTTCATTATATTAGTTTCAAATATGTTTTTGTATACCTGAAATATTTTGTAATAGGCTTTAAAGGAAAAATAAGCAGCTGAAAGTGTTTTTTTTTTTTTTCCTGTCCTCGGCTCTTTTAAACTAGATATTCATAAAATTAGGTCTCCACTTGCTGAACTACCCATATTCCTGCGGGGGAAGAGCGGGTATTGCACAGTTATTTAAGATTTATAGCCTCTTAAATCCTAAAAGAGGCACTGCTTTTTTGCCACGTGCTTTCGAAAAAATAGACTCTGCAGGGCGACCAGGTTCGTCTGTAAAATGGGTAAAACCTGTTAGGAATTAATTTCCCCTAAGCTGACTCATTGGAAAAGACTCTGATGCTGGGAGGGATTGGGGGCAGGAGGAGAAGGGGACGACAGAAGATGAGATGGCTGGATGGCATCACTGACTGGATGGACATGAGTCTGAGTGAACTCCGGGAGATGGTGATGGACAGGGAGGCCTGGCGTGCTGGGATTCATGGGGTTGCAAAGAGTCGGACACGACTGAGCGACTGAACTGAACTGAAGGATGCGAGGAGCTGGGGAGTCCACGGCGTTGCGCACACCAAACGGGAGACTTGAATTGGAGGAGGCGGAGAGGAGGGAGGCGACGGTGTGCGGGGAGGAGCCACACACACCCAAATGACCAGATTCATCACAGCGCGAAACTTCACAAGGTAACGCCCACTCCCACCGCCTGGAGCCCGGGGAAGGCTGGCTGCTTCCTCATTTCTGTTACTGGAAGTTCTGAGAGATGGGAAGCAAGACGCGAGCGGCATGTGTGCCTCGCTGAGCGGCGGTGAGCTTGAATTTCAAACCCGGTTCTTTTCACAGGCAAATTTCTTTGTGTTGGGAGGTGTGGGCCAGCCCTGGGCAGCGAGAGGCGGGATGGGAGCCCGGGCTCCGCAGCTCCCGCGCGGGGACCTGTGCGCCCAGGATCGGCGGGGCGCGTCTCCGCGCTGCGCTGGGGCTGCCCGGGGACACCACCCAAGTGGGTGCTGGTTCGTGGGGAAAGGGGTTCGGTGTTTTGAAAACGCTTCATCCCCTAACCCCTTCCGAGCGCGCCGCTTCTGTATACCAAGGATCTCACTGAATCTGGGCTCTGGAAGGAGATGGTGGGATCCTGTTATCCAGCAAAGATGCGCCGTGTCTCAGGCTGCCCTGCCGCGCGTTCAGTGTCCACGTCTTTGAAAACGAACCCCGTGAAAGTCTCGGGATTTTAAGTGACAAAAACTTCCGAAGGAATATTCCGAAGCTGTGGTGCTAACAGGCTCCTGGGTGGGAATTCTGGAGTGAAGCCTGGGAAGTCTACGTTTCCCATTAATTCTGTCTGATTGAGTGAGTACAGTTCCAGGGTTTCTGGCTATTGAGGTGCTGTTTATTTATGTGGAACTTTTTTCCCTGAAAAATGTTAGTTTTCTGTGGCAGCTGACTTGTTTTTAGACTGATTGCCCAAGTCGATTTCGGGTGGGGTGGGGAGAGGAAGTTTGGGTGGAGGGTGGCATGAGGTTGGGTTGATTGCAAGAGACGCTTCACTTGTCTCAGCAGAGGATAAACTTGGACAAATGTGGGCATTCTTTAGGTTTTATTTTGAGCCTCGCAGGAAGCTTTATTTTGACCTGTGTAGGTCGCGCAGAGTCAGACACGAGTGACTTAGCAGCAGCAGCAGCAGCAGCAGCAGCAGTGTTTCCTTACTGCGGGGTTGGTTAGGTGGAGGCCTGGGGGTTAACTGTTATCTGTGTCATCTATTTCATATCTGATCAACAGGTTTGCACAGAGCAGTGGGGAGGTGTGTGTGTGTGTGTGTGTGTGTGTGTGTGTGTTGTAAGCCGATCTTCTGTAAGAATTTTTAGAGAATCGTCCCACTCTCTGAGCCAGAAGTGAAGGCGAATGAATGTGTGGATCTTATTATATTTGTAGAAAACCAAGTTTTATTTTGTAAGGGCTTCGCCAGGTTCTGGGGTGGGTGTGACTTGGGAGGATGCTAGCAGCCGATTCTGTTGTTCTCCTAATGCCAGAATGGACCAGCCTGACTTCCCTAGCCCACCTTCCATCAGAACTTTGGGGCCTGGGGGATGGGATGCTGTGCCCACAGTCTTAGCCTTCGTTTAGTTTCACCCTCTAGCTTGCTCGAAGTTTATGATACAGAAGTAGAATGAAATTACTTTTAAACCAATCTAGACACATGCTGGGCTTCCTAGGCGGCTCAGTGGTAAAGAACCCGCCTGCTAATGCAGGAGACCTGGGATTCAGTCCCTGGGTGGAGAAGATTACCCTGGAGGAGGAAATGGCAACCCACTCCAGCATTCTTGCCTGGAGAATCCCGCGGACAGAGGAGCCTGGCTACAGAGGGCTACAGTCCATGGAGTTGAAAGTCAGTCATGACTTAGCTACCGGGCATGATCACGCACACGTGCCAGGGAAAATCAACTGGAGGCATGGTCTGGGCTGCTGGAGCCCTGCTTTCTCGCTTGTTGTGGGCTCAAGGAAGAACATGCAGGTGGGATGAACTTGATGCTGATTCCTCCTACCCCGCCAAGGAGCCTTTAGTAACTCACTCAACAGGAAAGACACCAGACTCGATCTGGTGATAGTGCTGCTAGAACTGACTAATAGACCCTTGTTTGTGGAGTTTTACGGAACAGTAATCCTCGGCTAGGGAAGGGGAATATATTATTCAGAAAGGTTCCTAGACACTGTCACATGGGACTGCCAGGGGACATCATCATGAAGCTATTTGAAACGTGTGTTGATTATGCTATATGACCTTGTAGGCGTTACAACTTCTATATCATTGTTTTCTTGTGGTCTGTATACCTCACCCATCAGTAACCTGGATGGGCTCTGGATATTTGAATTTTATCTTCTTTCTTTATTTGTTTATATTGTTTGGGCATGTGGGATCTCAGTTCTCTGACCAGGGATTGAACCTGCCCCTCTTTCATTGGTCCTGTGGAGTCTTAATCCTTGGACTGCCAAGGAAGTCCTTGGATTTTATTTTTTTATTATCACAAGTTCAGTTTATTCTGTAGAAGTAAGGCTATTAAGATGATCTTATTTTTAGTTAACTAGTTTTCTTTTTAATAGGGATTTTCCTATTTCATCTTAAACTTATTTATATAAAGTTACACATAATATCCTTTCATAATATTTTTGAAGAGTATAGCATCTGTAGAAGTGTTTCCTTTTTCATTTCTGAAATTGGTTATTTGTGCCTTTTTTCTTTTGGATCAACCTTGCTAATGTATTATCAGTTTTATTCATTTTTGAAAGACCTAACTTCGGTTTTGTTTATATTTTAAATGAAGCATAAACAAACACAACTTCTTATAAGTTTACATGCATTTAAAAAATTGTGCCCTATGGAATTCTGTCAAAAAAGATTTCAAGAGCCTTTAAAACTAAATAACTGAGTCTCTTAGTTGTATGGAGGAAGATACTGTGTATGTTTGTGTCTGACATAATGTTTTCCAGTTTTATTAAAACATTCCTTGTGTTCTTGAGTATCGTACCTGTTGGAGCAAATTGTTGTAGGGGGGGTTTTGCATATTCACTGGGACACACCCTGTGAAATTGTTTTGGAAACATCTTACTAGAATTCACCCAAGACTCACTGATAATTTAATGTGAATTGAAGGTGATTTCAACCCACTTAACAATACAGGTTTACTTTGTACTGAGACAGAGCAAATTTGTTGTAATGACTGAGGAAAAATGTTTCAGTTTGGTTCATATTTAATGCATGAGCCTTAGCATTTTAGAGTTTCCTCAGAAAACCGTTCTGAGTATGTGGTGGTGGTGGTGTAAGAGCAATAACTTTGGAGTCAGAAAGAGCTGGGTTTGAATTCCTGCTCTCAGTTTTAGCTGTGTGGCCCTGGGGAAATTGCATAACCTCTCTGAGCCTGTGGGTCCCCTACTGTGAGACAGAGGCATGAAAACTACTTTGGGGGGCCTTCGTGAGATCTCTCTGAGTTTTCATGTGAGGGACCCATCTCGTGGCTTGGCACACAGTAGGTAGTCAGTTGTAGCCCGTGGAGTGTTTTCCTCTGCTCCCGTTGTGCAAGGTCACAGTTTTGCCGGTGGCTTCCTTCCAGAAATGTGAAAGGGTATTGCAGTAGCATGGAACAAAACCAATTCTGTCATTATTTTTATTTTTTAATTCCAGGCAAGTGGAATTACCAGGGTCCCTTCCCATATTTTCATCTTATCCCAGTGAATTGATGGTAAACTGACTGTACATTTCCCCCTCCACTTTTTTTTTTAATTAAAAAATTTTTTTTTAGTTGTGAAAAAAGTGACATAATCTACAACATACTCTTTTAATATGGGGGGAGATGGTTGGGGCTGATGAACACTACATTGATTTTGTATTTCCACCACAGTTTCTGATATCTATACTATAAGGTGGCACTAGTGGTAAAGAACCCTCCTGCCAGTGCAGGAGACGTAAGTGACTCTGGTTCTCTCCCTGGGTCAGGAAGATTCCCTGGAAGAGGATGTGGCAGCTCGCTCCAGTATTGTTCCCTGGAGAATCCCATGGATAAAGGAACCTGGCAGGCTATAATCCCTGAGGGTCGCAAAGAGTCAGACAGACTGAAGCAATTTAGCGCGCACACGGGCGCTGTTTAGCGGTCCCAAGTGCACACACATTGTGCAGCTCTCACAATCGCCACCTTCCTGGGATTATTGTATGTTTGCCTTCAGTTCATTTCACCCCCTTGAGAGTTTCACTGCTCTCTTCTAATTCCCTCCCTTTCTTTCTTGCCTTTTTTGGGCTGTCTTTAGGGTACACATCGGGGCTTCCCTGGTAGCTCAGATGGTAAAGAATCTGCCTGCAGTACAGGAGACCTGGGTTTGATCCTTGGGTTGCGAAGATCCTCTGGAGGAGGAAATGGCAACCCATTCCAGTATTTTTGCCTGGAGAATCCCATGGACAGAGGAGCCTGGCGGGCTACACTCCATGGGGTCACAAAGAGTCGGACACGACTAAGCGACTAACACACACAGGGTACAATTGAAATGGGTGCAAAGCTCAGA
Organism: Capricornis sumatraensis; assembly: GCF_032405125.1. Lineage (NCBI taxonomy): Eukaryota > Metazoa > Chordata > Mammalia > Artiodactyla > Bovidae > Capricornis > Capricornis sumatraensis. Next base: position 110,688,700 of record NC_091069.1, read on the forward strand.
ACTTGGGATGTAAGTCAGTGGGGTTGCTCCTTTGAAGGCAAAGTTTATTAACTTTATTTACTACAGAATTTAGCTGGGAGATGCTTGGGGTTGATTGCCACATTGATTTCTTTTTTCCACCGCATTTTCTGAGCGTCCTCTTCCTGGGCTTGGAGTTTGTCCATGCTTTGTGGGGAGATATGGATCGTTGAGTGCTACTGCTGACCTCTTAACCAAGAAGGGAAGTGAAGAGCAAAGGGCGGAGGAGGTTGGCTGGGTAATATTCCTGCACAAAGGACTGTAGCATTATTGAAGTCTCCAAACTCAAGCTGTTTGTTCTCCCTGGGGTTTCTCCTCTGAATAGATCCTGGGAGAATCTGTGGCATAACTAGTTAAGATTTATTTAGGCATCCAGTGTTGTGATGGGCTGAGTTGGGCATGGAGAATTGTGAGCTGGAGAAAGGCTTTATGGTGTGGTGCCAACATCATTTGCTATTCTGCCCAAGGAGCGAGTCTTGGTTTACATTTTGCGGAGTGAATTGGCCTTCACCGTGGGGTTATTTTTCAAGTCAGCAGATTGATTAACCAGCTGCCCTTGACCTGGCCTGTCTGCTATGATTCCGAGGGCTGAGTAATAGCACCGGAGCTGCTGTTTGTTTTAGTTGGTGTTTTTATGAGAACGGAGAACAAGAGGGCCCATAGTCTTTCTAAGTGTTTTGCAGTACTGCTTCCCTAGTTTATTTTGATTCCTTTGCTTGAAAACAAAGTATTAGCATACCATTCATTGGTGAAACTTGAGGGTGAGAGGTCGTCACTTTTGGAAAGCTGTCTTTTTGAATTGTTCTGGATGGATTTGTAAGATCTTGAGCTAGGTCATAGCACCTCATGTGGTACCTTGGACTCGTTTGCTCTGGTGTTTGACAATTCAGGCTTTCATAAATTATGTGATTTTGGTGGGCAACAATAACCATGGTCAAAGTGCTTCGTATGAAGCCATAGTGGTATAATGGAGAAGGCGATGGCACCCACTCCAGTCCTCTTGCCTGGAAAATCCCATGGGCGGAGGAGCCTGGTAGGCTGCAGTCCATGGGGTCGCTAAGAGTCGGACACGACTGAGCGACTTCACTTCGACGCATTGGAGAAGGCAATGACAACCCACTCCAGTGTTCTTGCCTGGAGAATCCCAGGGACGGGGGAGCCTGGTGGGCTGCCGTCTATGGGGTCGCACAGAGTCGGACACGACTGAAGTGAGTTAGCAGCAGCATCATAGTGGTATAAGGGCCTGGTAAGCGAAGGTGGTGGTAATGGTAAAGAATCTGCCTGCCAGTGCAGGGGACGTATGAAATGAAGGTTCAACCCCTGGGTTGGGAAGATCTGGAGGAGGGCATGGCAACCCGCTCCGGTATTCTTGCCTGGAGAATTCCTTGGACAGAGGAGCCTGATGGGCTACAGTCCATAGTGTTGCACAGAGTTGGACACAACTGAAGCGACTTAGCATACATGCAGATGCTTCTTTGATTATTCAAATACAAATTGCTAGTTAGATTATGAATACTAAATACTGATTTATTGAGTATCTATAACACGGTGGTGGTGCTGGTTTAGTTGCCAAGTCCGACTCTTGCGGCCCCATGGACCGCAGCCTGCCAGGCTCCTCTGCTAATGGGATTCTTCAGGCAAGGACACTGGAGTGGGTTGCCATTTCCTTCTCCAAGGGATCTTCCCAGCCCAGGAATCGAACCCGGGTCTCCTGCATTGCAGGAAGATTCTTTGCCGACCGAGCTATGAGGGAAGCCCGTCTACAACATATGAGGTACTTTTCCTAAGTTATCACAGTGAGGTTTCCGAGGAGGATCTCGTAACCTCTAGAGGAATATGAAAGGTGAGCACAAAACCCCTTGCTCTTGTGGGTAGAACCTCAGTGGACTGAACCCCACCCTCTAGACCCAAAGCCAGGAGCAGGGGGGCTGGTTCCTTGGGGTGTGATGGCTCTGGGTCCTAGCCTCTCACCTAGGACGTGAGCTGCCCCTGTGGATGGCACGTTTGGAGATCTTGAGAAGCCTCTCCTGTTTGGGATGGGGTAAGTGGAGTGTTTGCAGAAGGCTGGGACGTGAGGAGGCCAGCCTTTAAAGTCCTTCTTGTCTTAGGATCCGTTGAAATCCTCCTATTCAGGACGACAGAAGTTTCATTATCTGTGACTGTTTTGATGAGAAGAGGGCTTCTGATTCTACCTGCTCAGAAACTGAGTCTTTGAAACGGATTTCCTGGGAACTTTCTGATGCTTGAATGTGAAAGGGTTAATCGCTCAGTCCTGTCCTACTCTTGGCGACTCAAGGACCCCTGGACTGTAGCTCACCAGGGTCCTCTGTCCACAGGATTCTTCAGGCAAGAATCCTGGAGTGGTTTGCCGTTCCCTTCTCCAAGGGATCTTCCTGACCCAGGGATTGAACCTGGGTCTCCTGCATTGCAGGCAGATTCTTTACTGTCTGGGACACTTAGGGGCCCTTTCTTCTTGGGTCGTCCACATGGACAGGCCAGTCTTTCAGGCTTGATGAGGAGGTGGTGGGGTGCACCCCAAGTCAGGGCCACCATGAGCTGGGTGGGTCTACCCTTTGGGAGCCTCCATACATATGCATTGATTTCTTCCACCTTGAGTCGTGAGGAAGAAGGTTCCCATTGATTTTCAGATTACATCATTTAGAGACTTTATGAGATAACCTTCCTACCTTTGTTTTCCTGACTTTTCCTTTGCCTGCCCTCGTGACACCAGAAAAGGGGAAGAAAGAATCGATTTGGAGAGCAGCGAGGGAAGCTTGGTAGCAGATGGGTTTTCTCTGGGGCTGTTGTACATGAGATCAGGTTCCTTGGAACAGGGAGGTTGACTCTTCGCCTGAACTGGGAAGTAGGTTCGGTTGCAGTGGGGTACTTCATGTGGCCTTCACTGCTGTGCCCAGATGGGGTCCCATCATCGCTTGAGAGGCAAGGGGCTTCCTGCTGGAAGGATCCAGGTGGGAAGAGTATCTGCTTTCCAGGCACTTGGAGAAAAGAAATCTGCGGAACAGAATTTCCTGCCTCCCATGTGTGGCCTGAGACTCTTCTAGGAAGTCCAGTGAAAGGGGACTCGTGGCTCTAAAGTTCCTCTGCCACCTGGGGACAGTGTCGTCTGCCCTGAGCAACATCTCCCACTTAACGTCACTGGGCGAGGATGGTTTGGACCAAAGGGGGCTTTCTAACTATACAAGTATAGTTATTCTTTCCATGCTTGCCTTCTTCCAGGGACTTCCCTGGCAGTCCAGGGGTTAAGACTCCATGCTGCCACGGCAGGGGCTTGGGTTCGATTCTGGGTTGGGGAACTAAGATCCCACATGCCACATGGCATGGCCAACAACAAACAAACACAAGAAACAACAAGCAAACAAGCTTGCTTTCCTCCCATGAATGTAGCCACTCAAGCCTTGTTAATAAGTGACATAATGCTCTGCCATTTAACAGTGATCAGATTTGGGTCCTATGCCAGTTGGTCTAGGATCTGAACAAATAAGGGATCTCCAGCTTGATGGAGAGGCTGAATCACCGATGCTTCCTGAGGCATGAGCCCTGCAATTAAAAAATTATCTTTCTCTTTTTTTACTGTAATAAGAACACAGCACGCAATCCACCTTCTGATCCGATTTTTAAGTGTTCAGTACAGTATTAGCAGTAGGTGCGGTATTTTACAGCGAGTCTCTAGAACTTGCTCATCCGGCATACCTGAGATTTAACACCCGTTGATTTGCACCTCCTCATCCCCCCTCCCTCCAGCCCCTGGCAACCCCCATTCTAGCCTTTGCTTTCATGACGAGTTTCACTATTTTAGGTAACCTCATGTAAGTGGAAGCATGGAACACTTGTGTCTCTGGGACTGGCTTATTTCACACAGCGTGGTGTTGCATATGCAGGGTTTCCTTCCTTTTTAAGGCTGAATAATATTCGTGTGTGTGTGTGCGTGCGCGTGCACCCATGCACATGTGCACACATGTATATACTGCCTTTTCCCCGCCTTCCTCCATTGTTGGCCCTTTGGGTGGTGTCCCCATCTTGGCTACTGTGAGCAATGCTGCAGTAAACATGCCTCTTTGGGATCCTGCTTTCATTTATTTTGGGTAAATACCCAGATGTGGGGTTGCTGGATCCTCTGCTCGTTCTGTTTCCTTCTTTTGTAATGGCTGTGCACTTTTGCCTCCTGATCCCTGCAGTTTCCTCCCCACCAGCAGCTCCTATGCAGGCCTTGCTATGACCTGTTCTTCCTGTCCTACCTGTTCTGGCCACACCTGGATCCAGACGAGCCGCCTTAGCACAGGGCAGCCTACAGACCTCTTGCTCCCTTTTGAATCCCATTGCATTGTCTTGGTTGGGTTGCTGGCTTTTTATTAAGGGGTAAATAATATGAACAACAATAGTGAAAACAACATTGAACCCCCTGAGGCACATGCCGCCTGTGCCCTGTCCCGTCTGTTTGGATCCACGTTGTCTTCCATGCAAATCAGCTTCCCCCCACGTGCTTTCACCCCATAGGCCAGCATTCCCTTCTCTTTGTTGGCGAGCCAGCCTCGAGTCTTGAGGCTCCTTTGACCATGGAGTCCCTTGTCCCTTGAGGCAATCCTTAGCCAGAGCTGGGTGTGGGTATTTCAGGCAGACTCTTGAGGTTTTCCCTGTCCTGTCTCCAGAGAGCTCTGGTGGCCTCTTTCTCCCACTTCCCAACTGGTTTTCTGTGAAACTGCTTCCACTAAGTAACTTAAGCGTGAGTTCTCATCTCTGGGTTAAGGAACTTGTTCCAAGTGACAGCGTTAGGAAAGGAGGAGAGAGGATTTGAACCGCAGCTGCCCGATTCCCCGAAGGCTCCTGTGTATCTCTCCAAGGTAGGGCCGGTCGTCCTCTTCTGTATATTTGCCTCATTGTGGGTTAGAGTGACTGCCCTAGCTGCTGCTGCTGCTGCTAAGTCGCTTCAGTTGTGTCCGACCCTGTGCGACCCCATAGACGGCAGCCCACCAGGCTCCCCCGCCCCTGGGATTCTCCAGGCAAGAACACGGGAGTGGGTTGCCATTTCCTTCTCCAGTGCATGAAAGTGAAAAGTGAAAGTGAAGTTGCTCAGTCGACTCTCAGCGACCCCATGGACTGCAGCCCACCTGGGATTTTCCTCCGTCCCTGGGATTTTCCAGGCAAGAGTACTGGAGTGGGGTGCCATTGCCTTCTCTGGACTGCCACAGGCTGTTGTGTAAATCCTTGTTTGATGAGTGGCTTATCGGCCCAGCTAACCTCTAAACAGCCTTACCAAGTCCTGTCTCCAGGCGAGTGTCCATTCTGTCTCCCCCTCCGGTGACCTCCCACCAGCTGTCTTTCAGAATCAGTGTCAGCCCACCTCCTCCTTGCTGCCTTTCCAGTCTCTTCCAACCCCGAGTCATTTTTTCCCCCCTCAGAGCCCCATATTGCTAGTCAGATGTTGCCTTTTAAATCTTTTTTTCCTCCCAACTCAACTGTAAATCCTTGAGTTCTGTGATGGTGCCCGGAACCACAGAGTAAGCGTGTGCTGATCTGATTCTTCGGGGATGTATCATAACCTGGCCCACGCTGTCCAGAGAAATGCCCCGGTTGTTTCCCGGTTCTATGAATGAAGGGAAGTTGAGGTCAAGGAACAGACTTGAAAAAAATAAGATAAGTGAGGGGGCAAATGTAAAAATCGTCAGCCCACTTTCGGGTGAGCTCGTGTTGCGTTTTCACGCTGCAGCTGTTCAAGCTGAATCACAGGGTGGATGGATCATCTCTTGGCTTCAGTCACGGTGGTTAGCCGTCTTCCCCCCCTGGGGGAATGGAAGCAGATTTATGTGATGAATAATGTGGTCTCTCTTCCAATTCTTGGGATGTGGTTTGACAGACTTCATGAAAATGGTAGGTGAAAGCGCTTGACGTGCTTTCTCCCCCATTTGAAGGATAATAATGATGTGCTTCAGCAGAGTTTGTGTGTTCAGTTTGAGCTGGTGGTCAGCCCCACTGTTCACAATGACCTCTCCGTTTTGGCAAAGAGATTCAGACATGCTTTGCCTCCTGGGTGTGTCTCACCTCAAGGTCCCAGAGAGAGGACGGGGCTGGAACCGAAGATGCTGCAGAGAAGGGTCCACATGCATCCAGCATGTGCTGTGTGCCTTGCTTTCTGCTCAGTGCTCTCAACAGAGTCCGTGATCGATCCTCAGTACCTCCTTGGATGTGGCATCCTGACCAAGTCCAGCTGATGGCACCCATGTGATTTCACCAAACTCACCCTGACATTGGTGACCTTGGACTTGAACTGTGCTTTGTCTGACTTGTACATCTGTGGCTGCTCCTATGCGTCTTGACCTGCCATTCTAGATAAAAGTAGAGGCGTTACTCTTGCCTGGAGAATCCCACGGACAGAGGAGCCTGGTGGGCTACAGTCTATGGGGTCGCAAAGAGTCAGACACGACCGAGCGACTTAACTTAACTTAGATGAGGATTCTAGAATTCTGAAACTCCCAGGTTGGTGTCTGATCTCTGCATTTCAGCCTTAGCCAGTTCCCCTTAGCACTTCACCGTTCATGAGTCTGGTAACGTCAGCACAGCGTGAGATACCATACTGAAGTGAAACTTTCTGGCAGGATGCGTAATATTTGAAAAATATCACAAGATTATTGCCAAATTAGGGAGCTGATTTTATTTTTAGCTGCCTGCCCACAGGTGAGATGTATCCAGGTCGTTTCTTGCACACCATCAGGAAAGAAAGTCAAACAGTTGCAGATTCATTCATGTTGATGTATGGCAGAAACCAGCACAGTATTGTAAAGCAACTATCTGTCGATTAAAAAAAAAAGTAACCATTAAAAAGGTAGTTGCAGCCATCTTTTTAAGAAGAAGGAGCCTCTGTAGCTAGGCGGGGGGCTTTCTCACCACTGTCCTGTTCGGTAGCTCACATGGCCTGGGGTGTTGCTGCCTTGGGTTTGTTGGAGCCGGATGCCCTGGATTCTTTGATCGTCCTGTCCCTCTCCTGCCCACATTGCATAAACATTGGCGTGGCAGGGACAGATGGCCACTCGGGGGCTCCTTTGATGTCACATTTGGTTGCCTGAGTGGGGGGTCCGGGTGGTTGCCACTAGTCTCCATGGGAGGAGAGGTGGGCTGGGAAATACCCACTTGACAGTGGGTAAACAAAAGCTCAACTCTGGAAGCACTGGGTGCCCTGAGACGTGTGCAGGCTGGACCGCAACCGAGTCAGGTTTACAGAAGTGTGTTTAGTTTGGGAAGAAACCAGTGAAGCACAGGATTTTCCCTCTGCTCCTAATTGATGCTCAGCGGAGCTCCGTTTTAATATGAGAATGGGAATGGAGTGGGGTGGGAATGCGGTGCTGAAGAGAGAGAGAGGATTGCAGTTAATTACTTTCAGAACTAGAAGTTCATTCCAGAGACCTGGGTTATCTTTTGCTAGAGGTGCAGGTGAAAGCCTCTGAAATTCCAGGGGAGTCCAGATGGAGCAGTTGGGGCCCTGTTACCCGTGGGACTCTTTGCTGGTCAAACAGCATCAATCTGTGTGATGAGGACTGAAGGCTTTGATGGAAACGGGAAGCGTGGTAACAAAGATACCCCCAGACAGGGAGGCCATGAGGCCGCAGAGTCACGCCTGGAAGGAAAATCAAGGGTCGACAGATCTTCATGGTTTTAATTTTGGAAGGAACAGTGAAGGTAATTACAGTTGCCTACATGCAAACCAAGCATGGAGTTCAATCCGAGTGGAAAAGGCAAAAGCCACAAGGGTTGGTTGAAAGCTTTTCCTGTTCTAGCCTCTAGGTTATAACTGTTGTTATTTATTTTTCTAATGCATTTATACAATTCCCAACTTCCCTGGTGGCTCAGAGAGTAAAAGAATCTGTTTGTAATGCAGGAGACCTGGGTTCGATCCCTGGGTTGGGAGGATCCCTTGGAGAAGGAAATGGCAACCCACTCATCCCATGGACAGAGGAGCCTGGTGGGCTGCAGTCCACTGGATCAGAGGAGGTGGGCTCAACTGCAGTGACTTGCACACACGCACATTAAGTATTTACTCTCTGCCTGGCACAGTGTTATTTTTGGCCACGTCATGTTGCATCCAGGATCTTAATTACCCAGCGAGGGATGAAAGCAGTGCTCCTGCATTGGGAGTGTGGAGTCGTAACTTGTGGACCACCAGGGATATCACGTGCCTGGCTCAGTTTTAAACGCTTAACATGGACTCTTGCCTTTAATCTGTCCGATAACCCAGTGAACTATCATCCTGGTTTTGTGTGTGTGTTAGTCGCTCAGTCGTGTCCGGATCTTTTGTGACCCCATGGACCGTAGCCCGTCAGGCTCCTCTGTCCGTGGAATTCTCCAAGCAAGAATGCTGGAGTGGATTGCCATTTCCTTCTTCAGGGAATCTTCCTGACCCAGCGATTGAACCTGGGTCTCCTGCATTGCAGGCAGATTCTTTACCATCTGAGCTACTAGGAAAGCCCAGCTTTACAGGTGAGGAAAATGAGGCAGAGAGACAGAGAGGGACGCAGCTATGCACAGCAAGTCCAGGCGGACACACGGGCAGCCTGCATGCCCGACTCTCCCAAGCCTCTGTGGTTCTTCCCAGTTCTGACTTTCCCGTGTCTCTGCAACAGTCAGTACATCTTCCATATTTCTAAGAGTCAGCGGCAGACAACCAATTTGGTCACTTGGTTTCTGCTCCACTCTTTTCAGTATTTAGAGGCATCTAGTTTTGTGTGAATGGGTCATTTAGTCACGAACAGATCTACCCTACTGATGTTTTAGGTCCTTCGGAGGGTGATTCTAATTATCGTATAAAGAGCGTGAGTATGAATGTGGGAGTTTTTATTACTCAGCTTCTTGGTTGTGGTTCGAAGGTTTTCTCTGGATAGTTCCAGTGTCAGTGTTGACATTGCTAACAATGATCTCCTGCTAGGGTCTAGCGAGTTTTCTCTTTGGGCCCTTAAAAATCAATGGTCATTTTACTTTTTAAAAAAAAAGTAGGTGAGGGAGGTAAATAAGCTCAATCATTCGTGTTTAAACAAAATGATTATCATTGTTATTTGCTAGTGTTCATTCAATAAAATAAGAAAGGAACACTGGGCTAGACGTGAAGAGACCCAAGCCTTCTTTACCTGAGCGCTCCCTGTCTCTTGGACATTAGGCGAGCCAGTTGCTTGGGGCAGCACATTCTATCCTTGGGGCTCCTTGTGATGTACAGAAGTTGCTGTCTATATTGTTGTTCAGTTGCTCAGTTGTGTCCGACTCTTGCGACCTCATGGACTGCAGCACACCAGGCTTCCCTGTCCTTCGCCATCTCCCAGAGCTTGCTCAAAGTCATGTCCATAGAGTCGGTGATGCCATCCAACCATCTCATCCTCTGTTAAGTCCCCTTCTCCTCCTGCCCTCAATCTTTTCCAGCATCAGAGTCTTTTCCAATGAATCAGTTCTTCATATCAGGTGGCCAAAGTATTGGAACTTTAGCTTCAGCATCAGTCCTTCCAGTGAATATTCAGGGTTGATTTCCTTTAGGATTGACTAGTTGGACCTCCTTGCTGTCCAAGGGACTCTCAAGAGTCTTCTTCAACACCACAGTTGGAAAGCATCAATTCTTCGGCACTCAGCCTTCTTTATGGTCCAACTCTCATATTCATATATGACTACTGGAAAAACCATCGCTTTGACTATAAAGACCTATATTAGAGGTATTATGTATCAAGATTCAACTTTTAGCTTCATATTACTGCATTATTTAGGAGAAGGCAATGGCACCCGACTCCAGTACTCTTGCCTGGAAAATCCCATGGAGGGAGGAACCTGGTAGGCTTCAGTGCATGGGGTCGTGAAGAGTCGGAACACGACTGAGTGACTTCACTTTCCCTTTTCACTTTCATGCGTTGGAGAAGGAAATGGTGACCCACTCTAGTGTTCTTTCTGGCCTGGAGAATCCCAGGGACGGCGGAGGCTGGGATTCCATGGGGTCGCACAGAATCGGATATAGAATCGGACATGACTGAAGTGACTTAGCAGCAGCAGCAGCTGCATTATTTATCGAGACATTTTTTGTTTAGACCCAGATGCTGCAGCTGGATTTTACGATTTTGGTGTTTAAAGAATTGTGGTATCTTCTGGTTGTGTGTTCTCTTCTGTCTTTTTCTCTAGGGGGTTTCATATAGGATGAAAATGAAAACTAAAGAAGAGATTGGACCTGGAAATAATTTTCAGCGGTGGAGAAATTAACCAAAATGGGAAAAGCCACCATTTTGTTGTTAGATCAAGGGAACATGGGAGTGCTTGCCTATTTTTTCCAAGTAAATGGATACATGGTACATGGATTACTTTTTCATTGGGACTTTATGGTTTAACAGAAAGCAAAAAAAAAGCAGATCGAAATGTTCAATATTTCTGTCTTTTCTAGAACACATCAAGTTGGCATTTAAGCTCAAATTGCCAGCCTTCTCTATGTCTATAATTGAAATCAGACTGAAAATTTTCACCTTAGTTCAGGTGACCCCTGTCTGTTTATCCACCTGAACTCCTTCCTCTCTGGTTCTCTTTTTAGGTCAGGAGTGGTAGTGGGTGTGAGGGACCAATAATACTTCGAATGTGGTAAATACGGTATGTGGGGAACTCGTGTGCAGAATGTCAGCCTTGAGTAGACATTTTGTAAACGTCTGCATTTACAAATGTGAGATGGATGGCCTTCTGAAATGCCTTGTAGTTCCATTTGAATTTTTTTAAATTTTAAATTAAGTTAGTTAAATTTATTTAAATAGATTTTGAAATATTTATTTGGCAGTGCCAAGTCTTAGTTGTGGCCTGTGGGATCTAGTTCCCTGACCAGGGATTGCATCTTGGCCTGTTGCATTGGGACCTTGGAGTCTTAGCCACTGGACCACCAGGGATGCCCTTCAGTTTGAGCTTTTAAACCTGGTGCGACACAGTCCAGGATTTCAGTCCTGAGTGGTATGGTTGTGTGGGGTTTTCCATACTAGGGAGACATTTTGATTTTAGAAATTATTGAGAATGGATTTTGACTATAGAAATGGTTTCTAGTGTTTCATGGCTTGAAACACGTTTGGGCACTTGGGCATCATCTTTCCTCATGTTTCCCCTTCACCCTGCTGTGACTGGTGGGCCTTCGAGCCCCGAGGGCCCATGAGCTTGCGTGCGGTCTTGGAGGTGGGGAGCTCCCCTTTTCTAAAGAGATGGGTCTCTGACTTGAGATGTCCCCCTTCCTCTCGTTTTTGTGTATCAGTCTGTGTGTAGATTTTGACATGGCTGAGTGAATAATGCTCGTCTACTTTCTTTCTGTATCTGTGGTCCAGGGACTGTCATGGGTCTTTTTTCTCTTCCATTTTTTGGCCACGCCACTCAGTGTGTGGGATCTTGGTCCCCCAATCAGGGATCAAACTCGTGTTCCCTGCGTTGGAAGCTTGAAGTCTTAACCACTGGACTGCCCGGGAAGTCCCAGGGGACTTTTATGAGTCTTTGTCTTGAAATTTGTCACAGTCCTGGTTGAATGCTTGGTTGGATGTTCAAATGCATTTTCCAGTTAACAGTTCTTCTCAGCACCTGCTATGTGTCTTGGTGACAGGCTCATGGGATTCAGGCATGGATGGGTGCGTCGGGTACGGTAGATGCCCCAACAGAACTCAGGGGCTGGTGGTACCAGTTGTGGGTAATGGGCTAAGCGTAATGGAATCGATGACAAAATCCCACGGAGAAGCGTTATTAATAGGAACAAGAGAAAATATTCAAAATATTTCAGAGTTTATGATCCATTTGAAGTGCATGAAAAAACCATAGTGTTGGAATTGGATTCATGTGTTTATAAAACTAAAACCAGCCTTCTTTGACAAATTTAGCTTCTCAGAAATATTCTTAGAGAGAAGGACTTTCCTAGAGAGTGTGAAGCCTATTTTGTCTTCAGCTCGTGAAGGTTATACTTTACTTTTCTCTCCTCGTAGGATGCTATTAAAACCATACGAGCATCCACACAAAATCTCTGCACATGGATGTCTGTGGCAGCTTTACTCACGATCACCAAAACTTGGAAGCCACCAAGATGTCCTTCAGTAGGTGAATGGGTAAATAAACTGTGGAGTACCTAGACAATGGGATACCATTCAGGGCTAAAAACTATCTTTCAAGCCATGAAGGACATGGAGGAAGCTTCAATGCATGTTACCAAGTGAAAGAAGCTAATCTAAAAAAGTTCCATACTGTATGAGTCCAACTGTATAACTTGCTGAAAAAGGCAAAACTGTGGAGACAATAAAAGGACTGTTGGTTGCTAGGAGCTTGGGGAAGGGAGGCATTGATGGATCGGTAAAGCATAGAATTTTAAGGGCGGTGAAATTATTCGCTATGATCATTTTAATGGCAATTACATGACACTGTACATTTCACGTGGCTCAGAGGTAAAGAATCTGCCTGCCAGGCAGGAGACATGGGTTCCATCCCTCGTTCTGGAAGATCCCCTGGAGAAGGAAGTGGCAATCCACTCCAGGATTCTTGCCTGGGAAATCCCATGGAAGGAGGAGCCTGGTGGGCTCCAGTCCGTGGGGTCACAAAAGAGTCAGATACGACTTAGCAACTAAATAACAACAACTGCATGGGTGACTTTGTTTTGTTTTAATTGGGCTGTGTCACATGCGGTGCGAGGTCTTAAGTTTCCAGACCAGGGATTGTATCTGTGTCCCCTGCAGTGGATGTGCAGAATCCTAGCCCCTGGGCAGCCGGGGAATTCCGTGCACGGCTGACTTTGGAACAAAGATGTTGAGGAGGTGAGGGTGAGATCTTTTGTTAAGAGGTGGGGAGTGATCCAGGTCGAGCGCCCAGGCCCCTGGGGCCTGGCTGGAGAGGGCAAGCAGGGAGACTCCGGGGGGTGAGTATGATCAGGGGAGGAGCTGGCAGGACTTACTGAGATGGGAGGCCTTTGAGAGAGAGTGTGTGGGAGACATGATCCGATTGAGGTTTTTTATTTAAAAGTATGTGTTGTTTGTTTGGCTGCAGCAGATCTTTGTTGTGGCAAGCAGACTCTTAGTTGTGGCAAGCAGACTCTTAGTTGTGGCATGTGGGGTCTAGTACCTGGATGAGGGATCAAACCCAGGCTTCCTGCATTGGGAGTTGGGAGTCTTAGCCACTGGACCGCCATAGTGGTTGTCCCTGATGGAGGTTTTAAAAGGCTCCTTCTGCCTGCAGTGTTGAGGCTGAGTCAGGAGCCTTCTTTTCACCCTGTGGCCAATAATCCTGATATCTGAACAGTGCTTAGACTTTGTAACGGCTCACACAGTCTCTGATCCCACTGGTGCTGTTGGGTCTCTATTAATAATTTTTTTTCTGCTTCTCCAGGTGCAGATATCTTTCTTTACAGTCGATGAGAAAAAGGATTTTCATTGTGCCAGGATAGTTAGCTGATGAATTCCATGATGGGTTCTAGAGTGCCCGAGAAATGTTCGAGGATCATTTAGGGTTCTCTGGAGTCTGATGTTCCATTTACCTCCAAAACAGAAGACTCCTCCTCCCTGCTTTAGCTCTTGTTTTGCTCTGCGAGCGCCTTTCTTGCCTGTAATCAGGTTCGACTCGACTTTGCAGTTCACACACCCCTGTATGGTTCAGTCTGATCATGTTTTGGGTCTTAAAAAGGTGAACCACTTGTCCTGTGTATTACCTTCCTCTTCATGGCCCAAAACACATTGGAGGATCTCTTTTAAAAATCCCCCCCTAAATTTTTTGTTATTGGACCCTGTTAGTCCATTTCAAGTGGCACGTGGCGAACTTGAACTTGTCCACAGTTAGTTTACTCGTGTACTTTGAACAGAATGGTAATAACTTTCACATCTGGTTCCTTTTTCATTTAGGGACCTTAAAACCACAGGTGCACATTAGGTAAACCTCCCATCACTGGAAGGTAGGGAAGGGGCGGAGGGCGCGGTTTGAGTCACCTCTGCAGAGAACTTAGAGGGACAGCCTCTGGGCCCAACACAGTCACAGGCATTTTGCATTTCCTGAATGCCTTTCCTCTAGCATCTTAAAAGTATTACCTGGTGGGCAGTGTATTGTCATGCACTTCTCCAGGAAGGGGGCTGTGGGGAATCTGCCCTAGCTTTTCAGTACTGTCTTTTCAGAGGACCTTTATCCTAGTTCAGGTGTTGTCTGGAATCTCACAGTGTGGACTGAAGCAGAGTTGACTGATAAGGCTGTCTGCTTTTCTTTGCATCTTTTTGGGTTGGTATTCTAATAGATAGGGAGTTTCCTTATCAATGGCTTCCCTGATAGCTTTGGGAAAAGATGGTGGTAAAGGTGGTGCTTTCCCTCATAGCCCAGTTGGTAAAGAATCCGCCTGCCATGCAGGAGACCCCGGTTTGATTCCTGGGTTGGGAAGATCTCCTGGAGAAGGGATGGGCAACCCACTCCAGTATTCTTGGGCTTCCCTGGTGGCTCAGCTGGTAAAGAATCTGCCTGCAATGCAGGAGACCTGGGTTCGACCCCTGGCTTGGGAAGATCCCCTGGAGAAAGGAAAGGCTACCCACTCCGGTATTCTGGCCTGGATAACTCCATGGAATGTCTAGTCCATGGGCTTGCAAAGAGTTAGATACGATTGAGCGACTTGCACTTCACTCGACTTCGTTTTTCAATGTCAGCTGCCTTCCAAGTGGGTAATGGGTAATTCTCATTTAGGAGCCTGGGACACTCCCCCTCACCTTTACCTTCTTCCTCCGGAAAGTTTCCCAAGTGAGTTGGGTTAACAGAAGGGCAGTGGAGAGAGCCATGTCTTTCTCCAGAAAAAGCTGCTTTAGTTCATTCCTGATGAATGAGGACATTGGTTTAGAAGATGGAACAGAACAACAGAAAACCCAAATGGGAGACTGTTAAGGTCATGTCATCGATGGGTGGGGAATTTAGCTGCTAACCTGCAGGAGGGAAGCAGAGATCTGGCTCTTGCCAAGATCAGGGTGTTCATAGGCACAGCCAGAGAAGGGGTCATTCCGCGAGGGGATGCTGCATGGCAGGTGGAAAAGGCAAGCCTTGACAGCACACGAGAGTGCTGTGAGATGCACAGGCAGAGGGAGGGGAGTTATTTTATTTTTATCTTTGTTTTTTGATTAAAAAAAAATTGAAGTATGATTGGTTAACAATGTTGTATTAATTTCTGCTGTCATATGTGTGTGTGTGTGTGTGTGTGTGTGTGTGTGTGTGTATGTTTGTGTGTTCTTTTAAAAAAAATCATCTTTTCCTTGATGGTTTTCACCGAGTGCTGGGGACAGTTCTCCGTGCTGTACAGTAGGAGCTTGCTGTTCATCCACTCTCTATATAAAGCTCGCGTCTGCAGACTTCAGCCTTCCTCCCCAGCTTCCTCCCCTTCGCAACCGCCAGTCTGTTCTCTGGGTCTGCGATTCTGTGTCTGTTTCCTAGATCGGCTCGTTTGTGTCGTAGTTTAGATTCCGTGTGTGAGTGATAATTGTGTGGCATTTGTCTTTCTGAATTATCTCACTTAGGATGATAATCTCTAGTGGCGTCCGTGTCGCTGCACATGGCATTATTTTGTTCTTTTTGTGGCTGAGTGGTATTCCATTGTGCGCATGTATACATCTTTTTTAGTCCATTCATCTGCCTATGGACTTTTAGATTGTGTCCATATCTTGGCTTTTATAAATAGTGCTGCTGTGAGCACAGGGGTACATGTGTCTTTCTGGGTTAGAGTTTTGTCTGGATATACTGGTCCTTTTTATTTTAAAAAGAGACTTTAGCTCTATTTTTAAAGATTCCCAAATGCCAATCTGCTGCTACTGCTGCTGCTAAGTCGCTTCAGTCATGTCTGACTCTCTGCGACCCCATGGACTGTAGCCCACCAGACTCCTCCGTTCCTGGGATTCTCCAGGCAAGAATACTGGAGTGGGTTGCCATTTCCTTCTCTAGAATACCAATAAAAAGTATATGTTATTGATTTTATAATGTAATGTTGCCTTATGTGGCTTCCCTGATGCCTCAGATAGTAAAGAATCTGCCTACAATACAGGAGACGTGGGTTCAATCCCTGGGTCAGGGACAATCCCCTGGAGAAGGGGATGGATACCCACTCCAGTATTCTTGCCCTATTTAGAATTGCATGTGGAAATAAACAATATGATGGAAAAATATTGAGAGGTGTGTGTTCTTTGAATGTCCCCTCCATGTGATGCCTCCAACCCGCTGATTCCTGGTTTCTTTCCATTTTTATGATCAAAAAATTAGAAAGACCCATTCATAGGTAAGAGATAAACGTTTGTATTATTGTAGATGAAGGTCCTTTGGAGTAAATTCCGAAAGCAC
Source organism: Capricornis sumatraensis (assembly GCF_032405125.1). NCBI lineage: Eukaryota > Metazoa > Chordata > Mammalia > Artiodactyla > Bovidae > Capricornis > Capricornis sumatraensis. The sequence goes on from NC_091069.1 coordinate 110,705,032, forward strand.
GCCCTCTAAAAGAACATGTGTTTCCATCCTTTTGAACTATCAAAAATGCTTGTGTTCTTTCCTTTAATTGTTGAAGTGTTGGTATAGTGTTTGTTTACTTTGGTGGAGCAGTAATGGAAAGATCATCCATTCTTAATATGGGGTTTTGGGATTTCCGTGTGCTGTGGGAGCTCTAGTTGGTGTCGACATTACTGGAATATTTTTTAAATGCATATGTAATTGTAGCAGAGAAATGGCTTATAAATCCACTTGATTGCTTAGAAGCCAAAATAAGCAAAAATCTTTGCCTTCAGCCTAAAAATCACACTTTCAAGTTGGAGAGTTAATCTCTTTGCGGGCCATGTCAAGAGCCCTGTGGATGGAATCCTAGAATTCTGAGGGAGCTGTCTGAAAGAGAGAGAAAAGAAGGATACACTCAGAATAAAAATCATAGTTCTACCATTTACTGGCTTGTGACCTTGGATAAGTCACTTAAAATCTCTGTGCTTTGGATTGCTTCATTTAATTGGGGGTAAGTACTTTCCTTCTAAACCTGTCAAGAGGAGTAATAGGCTTCCCTCATAGCTCAGCTGGTAAAGAGTCTGCCTGCAGTGCAGGAGACTTGGGTTTGATTCCTGGGTCGGGAAGATCCCCCTGGAGAAGGAAATGGCAGCCCACTCCAGTATTCTTGCCTGGACAGTCCTGTGGTCAGAGGAGCTTAGCAGGCCACAGTCCATGGGATCACAAGAGTCGGACATGACTTAGCAACTAAACTGCCATATTTCTCCAGGGTCTGAGTTATGGTTGTGCTCAGACGCTCAGTCATGTCCAACTCTTTGTACCCTATGGACTATAGAGTCCAGCAGGCTCCTCTGTCCATGGGAATTCCAGGCAGGAATACTGGAGTGGGTTGCCATTTCCTCCTCCAGGGAACCTTCCCAGCGATCAAATCCCTGTCTCCTGTGTCTCCTGCATTGGCATGTGGGTTCTTTACCATTAGCACCCCCTGGGAAACCTCTGAGTCTTGGTTGTCCTTCATTGCTCAGTCGTATTCAACTCTTCTGTGACCCCATGGATTGTAGCCCGCCATGCTCCTTTGTCCATGGAATTTTCCAGGCAAGAACACATCCCTCCTTCAGGAGATCTTCCTGACCCAGGGATCAAACCTGTGATCTCCCGCACTGCAGGCAGATTCTTTATCGTCTGAGTTATGGTTGGTGTTGGTGGTTTAGTCTCTAAGTCGTGTCCGACTCTTGCAATCCCATGGACTGTAGCCTGCCAGGCTCCTCTGTCCATGGGATTCTCTAGGCAAGAATACTGGAACGGGTTGCCGTTTCCTTCTCCAGGGGATCGTCCCAATCCAGGGATCGAACCTGGGTCTCCTGCATTGCAGGCAGATTCTTTACCAACTGAGCTACAAGGGAAGCCCAGAGTTACGATTGGTCTCTCCAAATTATCAACTTTATTGTTGTCTTCGTTTCTCTGCTTTGAGCCTGGAACTAAATGAGTAATGTTGGGGTTTTAAAAAGATTTCTGTTCTTCTCTCCTACTAAACCTGTGTTGGATTTAACCATTTCTAAGCCAGTTCCCTCAGTTTCCTGCCTATGGAGCTTCATTAGCTGCAGGAGGTGGATATCACGAGGGGTGAAGTCTCCACGGGGCCCCTGTTTTCCGCCTCCTCTCATGATGCGTCTGTAGCATTACCTTTCATATCTTCTCTACGACTAGGCTCGTGTGTCTTACCTTTGGCTGTGAGGGTCAGAAGTGCACCCAGCAATCAAACGTGAACTTTACTGGGGAACCCAAGTTTCCTGAAGAGAAAGTTGGCTAACTGCTTCCTGGCCGAGGGGATCATTTGAGGGGACAGATGAGTCACCCTTTGCTCTTATTATCAGTGATGCTCACCAGCCTTATCGAAATAGGAGTAGCGGTGTATGTGTTATATGTGAGCAGCCTAAAAATTCCATTTGGTTTGGGATGTGGCATCGAAGACTGACCAGTTCAGCTGATGGTTCAACAGTAGAACCAAGTAGGGCATGGGTATTGTAGGTCGAGATTCATCGGACGTAGCTCCTGTTTCAGTGTGGCAGAGGAGACAGGAAGGTCATTGCATGTGGACAACGAGAAAGGCAGTGACCGCCCTAGGAATACACCTAGGAGAGAGCAGAGTGTCGAGGCAAAAGAGTGTGGCTTCAGGAACCATACTGTTTGGGTGCGGAACCAACTTCATCACAGATGATGGGAGTGACTATGGGCAAATTATTGTGATCTTGGGGCTTCAGTTTCTTCCCCTGTAAGATGGGGGATCATGGTACCCACCAACTCCAGTTATTGCAAGTAGTGAATCGGTTGACATGTGTCAGGATTCAGGGGAGGGCCCAGCCCTGGTACAATTCCTGCAAATGTGAGCTAGGACCGTTCTCCACATCATGATGTGTTAATTACTCAGTCGTGTCTGACTCTTTGTGACCCCATGGACTGTAGCCTGCCAGGCTCCTCTGTCTCCAGGCAAGAATACTGGAATGGGAGCCATTCCCGTCTGCAGGGGATCCTGACCCATTGATTGAACCCAGGTCTCCTCCACTGTAGGCAAATTCTTCACTGATGGAGCCACGAGGGAAGTCTGTATCATGATAAGGTAGATGGAATACACAGAATGTGAGTGATGGTCTCTGGTGGTGGAGGGGAGGAAGGGGCAAGGAAGACTTGAGCGAAGTTGAACTCTGAGCCAGGCTTTTATTCTCTTTTCCTTGCACATTTATTACAGAAAAATAGTAGTATATAGACAGTCAAAAAGAGAACAATCAAAACCTACCCCTTGACCTGCTTTCAGAGGTACCCACGATTAGCATGTAGCTTATTTCCTTTGAGACTTCTTTTTTCCTCTTCTGCTGAGTGGATTTTTTGAAGAATGTCAGGGAGGGTTAATGTTTCCCTACACTTAATTCCATCAATTTGGTTACATCAGTGTGTTATATAAGGAGCAATTTTTACTTGCTTTTAAAATTCTGTCATGAAATATTTAGAAGACACAGAAGAGCACAGAGAATAACATGGAGAGGGCAGTGTCTGGAGTGGGCTCCAGTCATGTGGAGAGGACTGCAGTCTTGGGTGGGGGGGGTGCAGCCTGCTGAACTTACTGAGTGTTCCCAAGGTCTGTCCCTGCATTGGGCCCTTCAGGCAAATAGTTTCCTGGGTGTTTGGCGCTGAGTCGTGCCCGACTCTTTGGGATCCCATGGGCTGTAGCCCTCCAGGATCCTCTGTCCATGGGATTCTCCAGGCAAGTATGCTGGACTGGGTTGCCGTTCCTTCTCCAGGGGATCTTCCTGACCCAGGGATGGCACCCGTGTCTCTTGCATCTCCTGCACCGGCAAGTGGATTCTTCACCACTAGCTCCACCTCTTCCTGTATCCCTGCAGTAACCATCTGAGGTTAATGCCCACCACTCCCTCGCCTTTGATTGTGTAACTAAGGAGGCTCTGAGAGGCTGAAGGATTCACACACCATAGCGCATGGATCAGGGTAGAGCTGTAAGTGTTACGAGCTTGATACCGCCTAACCTGAATGCTGTTTCCTCTTCCCAAGTGCCTCAGGACCCTCTGGCTCCACCATCCTCACCTAAAACCACCCTTCTTTCATGTCTTGACTTTTTCTCTTTTTCCCAAATTATATTTGGACATATGAGGTGAACAAAATTGAGCTGATTTTTTGTGTGTGTGGTAAAATATATCTAACAAAAGAGTTACTATTTTAAAGTGAACAATTCAGCCAAGTTGAGTATATTTATGATGTTATATAACCTTTAACTAAAAGTTTGCTCAGTCGTGTCCGACTCTTTCCGACCCTATGAACTATATGGTCCATGGAATTCTCCAGGCCAGAATAGTGGAGTGGGTAACCTTTCCCGTCTCCAGGGGATCTTCCCAAGCCAGGAATCAAACCCAGGTCTCCCACATTGAAGGTGGATTCTTTACCAGCTGAGCCACAAGGGAAGCCCAAGAATACTGGAGTGGTGGCCTATCCCTTCTCCAGAGGATCTTCCCCAGCCCAGGATTCAAACCGGGGTCTCCTGCATTGCAGGCGGATTCTTTACCAACTGAGCTATCAGGGAAAGCACCACCTCCACCATCATCTTTTCCCAAAGCTTTTGCATCATCCCAATCAGAAACTTTGTACCTATTAAGTAATAATACCCCACCCCCAACTTCTATTTTACATTCTGTCTCTATAAATTTGCTCATTCCAGATAGTCAGCCCTTCATGTAAGTGAAATATTTGTCCTTTTGTGACTGGTATACTTTACTTGGCATAATGTTTCCAAGGTTCATTCCTGTTGTAGCATGCATCAGAAATTCTTTTTTTTTTTTAACTGAATAATATTTCAGTATATATGTATTCTACATACTACATTTTGTTTATCCATTAATCTGCCTGTGGACATTTATATTTCCACCTTTTGACTGTTGTGAATAGTCTTGCTTTGAGCATTGAATCAAAATCTAACTCAATGACAACAAAAAACCTGATGATAAAAAAAGACAGAGACATTTCTCTGAAGACGACTTACATGTGACCGATAAGCTCATGAGAAGATAATCAGCATCATTAGTCATTTGGGAAATGTATATCAAAACCACAGTGAGATCACTGCCCACCCACTAGAGTAGCTATAATTGGGGAGAGAAGAAAGGAAAATAGGATGAGTATATGGAGAAATTGGAACCATGTGGAAAAATTGGAACCTTGTGCATTGCTCTTGAGAATACAAAATGGTGCACCTGCTGTGGAAAAATGTTTGATGCGTCCTCAAATTGTTAAGCATAAAATTATCATATGATTCAGCAATTCCGCTCCTAGGTATGTGTCCCAAGAATTTGAAAATAGGGACTCATACAAACACATACATACCAACTGAGCTTCCTTTGAATATACGTTGTTATATTGTGTATCAATTAATCTTTGCTAAGGACGATTTACTTATGTTGCCATCTGGGCATTTAGCATGTAAACGAGCAGAAATTAGAACTCCGGAAATAATCCCACCCACATAATGCAAGCCGTGTTAGTTGAAACCGAAGCCCTTAGAGACACGGAAAGTTTGGCTCAGCCACGGAGGCCATCTTGTAATGTCAGGACACAAAGGAAACATTTTGAAGGAGAATCCACGCTGAGTCAGATTTCTTCTGTCTAAAAACATTGTCAAGATAATGATAAAATAATGTCAAGAAGATTCATCTACAGAACATTTTTCTTCTAGCCCCAGAGCCCCAGAGATTTATTTCCCAAGTATTAAATTTTTTTTAAATGTTCCATAATGAAATTGATAGGTCTTGCTAATCACAGTTGAGAATAGAAAATCTGCTTAGAACAGTTGAGTTCATGGATATTTATTCCATATTCCCAGGGTTGAGTCTCTTGACCACCTATTAACCATTGATAATTCATCCTGAACTTAAAGCTTTAGTGGGTACATCAGAATACTCACACTTGAATACTTGTTGTTCTGGAAATTCACTTTGAATTATAGAATGAAATACACCCTACAAAGACCTAGGAGCTGTTAACAGCTCAAGTTCTGGTTTAACTCCACTGTACAGCCTTGTCATTTGTTCTGTGACTGGGCATTAACCTAAAGAAACAGACCTTCTCTCTAAAATCCTTTCTTAAATTGGGTTAGTGGTTACAGGTTTTGGTTTCGCTGCTGGTTGGGAGCTGCTTGAGAACAGGAATATGTGGTACAGTTGTCTGATCAAGTTAGCACGACTCGCCCACCTATGCAGACCCAGCCCTGGACACCAGTAGGCATCCTCTCTACTAAAATTACCTGCCACATGATCCAGAGCGGGTCAGACCTTGGGTTCTCCATGGGCCTGGAAGATCCCAAGAGAGAGAGAGAAGAGACAGACTTGATTTAGGCCTGCGGGGCTCATTCCCCCAAACCCAGTGAGTGACTCTGCCCCTGCCAGAGCGGTCCAAGCGGTCAGCAAAGCCAGGGGTTTTTCTGTGGCTTACTGTACACAGATCCTCTCCAGGGACGTGGCCCACATGCTCGATCAAGCTGAATGCTATTGTTGTTCCAAAACACATTTCTTTTATAACCTTTGATCTGGTAAAACGAGCCACTCAGAGTCTTGATTCATTTTCAGCAAGATGGTGAATTCTGGCCCCTACCATACGGTGAATAGAAGGCCATGTTTATGTCTATTTAATAGGCATTTAGTTGTTTACTCCCCATAAAATGCTCCCCTTTGTGAAATGTGGACACCCCTTTTCATCTGAGAGTGGCTACACTTCACGGTTGTCTAAATCAGTGCAAACCTTTTCTAAAAGTATTTTGGCTTTTAAACTAGCAATGCGCAATGATAAAGCCAGTGATTTTGAAAGTAACTAGCTTAACATCCCGTCGGTTGTCTGTTGGACAGGAAATGTAGGTAAGTGCATATGTTCGTGTGTGCAAGCGAGCATGCTCAGTCATTTCTGACTCTTTGTGACCCTGTGCCAGACTCTGTCCCTGGGCTTCTCTAGGCAAGAATACTGGCGTGGGTTGCTATTTTTTACTCCAGGGGATCTTTCCGACCCAGGGATCGACCCTGGGTCTCCCTCCTTATGTAGGTGACAGTCTTTAATTTTGTAGATTTTTAGAATCTTAGTGCCTCAGCACCAGGATACCACCAGAGGGGATCAGAGCCCCTCTAGTTTCACCCCCTCTCCTAAATTAAGACTCAGAATCTTAATATGGTTAATCTTCCTTGGTAGGCACTCAGTTTGTGGAATAAATGAATGAAATTCTGCTGAGTGACTACTGTGTGTTGTGACGCATTTCGTGGCCGTCTCGGTGGCGATGATCTGCTCTGCTGGTACGTACATTTTATTTATTAATGGGAGAAACTGTATATGATTTTGTTGCCAAGTTTAGTGACCTTCACAGAATAAATGTATTCATATACAAACTTCTGTGGGTCCCACTGATTTGAAAAGCTGATAAAAAGCCATTGTTCAATCTCTCAGTCTTGTGTGATTTTTTGTGACCCCAGGGACTGCAGCACGCCAGGCTTCCCTGTCCTTCACCAGGCTCACCAGGAGTTTACCCTAACTCATGTCCATTGAGTCAGCGATACCATCCAACCATCTCATCCTCTGTTGACCCCTTCTCTTCCCACCTTCAATCTTTCGTTAGCGTCAGGGTCTTTTCCAGTGAGCCAGTTCTTTGCTTCAGGTGGTCAAAGTACTGGCGCTTCAGCTTTAGCATCACACCTTCCAATGAATATTCGGGACTGATTTCCTTTAGGATTGACTGGTTGGATCTCCTTGCAGTTCAAGGGGCTCTGGAGTCTTCTCCAGCACCACAGTTCAAAAGCATCAGTTCTTTGGCGCTCAGCTTTCTTTATGGTCCAACTCTTACATCCATGCATGACTACTGGAAAAAGCCACAGAACTGCTTTTTACACAAATGCAGATGTGCCTGTGCACGCAATTTTGTCTCTAATTCCAGAAGGTTCAAAGACCTTTGAAAGTTCTCCAGGGACCCTATGCTGAGCACCTTTGTACTGGGTCAACTCCCAGGGCCTATGTGAAACTGCTAAAGTGAGCAAGACTGTATGTCCCCTGCCCTTTACAAGCATGAATGTTTTAAAACTATACAAATAACTTCATGTGGAAACTTATAATTTCCATCTGGGCAGTGATTTTTAACTGAGGGTTGAGACCCTTTTGGGATTTATGAAATAATGTTAGTAGTTTGGGGCCAGCATTATCAAACCAATGGAATGGAATGGAAAAGAAACCAGGCTATATGTCCATATACTGAGTTGAGATGAAAAATATGGGTCCCTGTTTGAGAAAACTGATGTCTGCTCTGCTTGTTTTACTTTATATTTAGGGCAGTGGGAGCAATTTAAAGAAATGCATGCTTTCTTTTCATGGTCTGTTTTGACTGTGTTGGCCCTTTTTCTTCCTTATTAAAAAACGGTCCAAGAGCCCAGTGGTTCCACTAACATTTTAATGTCTTAATAGTCTATCCCAAGCCATCACTTATTCACAGTTGTGAAAATAAACTTAAATCTGGCTCTTGAAGGCTCTCATGATTTTTCTTTATATTTAATTTTCCTCTTTTCCAGATAAGTAAAAATCAGTGTGATCCCCACCAGGCCACCACTTCTCTACTTTTAGACAACATTCCTTAAACTTGGTTTTCTCATCTGTAAATGATAATTTCCTTCTTCTAGGATTGTTGGGAAGGTTATAAGTTTACATAGATAGAATGCATAGCTTAAATCGTTCAGTTCAGTTCAGTCGCTCAGTCGTGTCTGACTCTTTGTGACGCCATGAACCGCAGCACACTAGGCCTCCCTGTCCATCACCAACTGGCAGAGTCCACCCAAACCCATGTCCATTGAGTTGGTGATGCCATCTACCATATCATCCTCTGTCATCCCCTTCTTCTCCTGCCCTCAATCTTTCCCAGTATCAGGGTGTTTTCGAATGGGTCATCTCTTTGCATCAGGTGGGCACAGTATTGGAGTTTCAGCTTCAACATCAGTCCTTCCAATGAACACCCAGGACTGATCTGCTTTAGGATGGACTGGTTGGGTCTCCTTGCAGTCCAAGGGACTCTCAGAAGTCTTGTTGAATTGTTGGTATACCGTAAGGGAATTATTTTTTATACTTCCCTTAGAATTTCTTAGAATCAGTCCATTCAGGCTACGCTTACTAAGCAGAAGAGTGCTCTGGGTGTGGTAATATTCTTGTTTCAGAAGCGTCTGTCTAATCTTTTTTTTTTTTAATCTAGTCTATTTAACTCCATTTTTTGGTATAAATTATTTAGCCCCCTCTCATCATAAATAACATTAAGAGAACAATCCCTCTTTCTTTATATTTTGAATCAACATTCTGTTCACTTACAAATGTTGCATATGTTGATTTTTTTGGAACCCAGATGGAGTCTCCACGAAAACTCAGAATACTATTAAAACTCAATTGTCAGATTCTGTTATAAAGTAAATGTGGTAAAAGGAAAAAACATTCACAAGAAGAGCTAAGTGATTTTCCTGGTGTTTTTCCCCCTCAGAAGTACTTTTGTAGGTATTGTGTTAATCTTAAAGAAGTTTATTGAATTTCCAGAATTATCAGCAATACTCAAAGCAAATAAATGTATTCAAATTCTTAGAAGAGATAATTCATGCATGAAAATCTTGCTTCTCTACCACTCTTAGAGTAGTGCGAGGAGATTTAAATTAAACCTTGTGGTGTCTTTTAAAATAATATATAGGACATACTCTATGCATATAAATACTCTTTTTGGCACCAGGTCAGTGAGTAGCTGCTGTAATTTAAAGGTTGTGCGTGATGTGGGTTTGTGAGGATTGCTGAGCTCTCTCTTATAGGGCAGCCTATCGTCATTAAAATGCTTCCTGACTCTGCTTTCTCTTCCATACCCTGCCCTGTTCATTCCTTCTATTTACATAATGTTTTCACATTCTCTTTTCTTCCTTTCACTCTATCTAGCAATAAAAACTTTCCTGTCAGAAGGAATGCAGTTACTAGTATCTGGCAGAATTCTATAGGAAGAGACATCTCTAGTGTCAAATGGACCTACGTTGGCATTGCCACTCAGCTGCTTTCAGGAATTTGGGCAACAACGTTGACCTCTCTGAGCTTTCTTTGGTTTGTTGTTTGTAAAAGGGGTCTCTTATCTGTGGCTTCAGTGAGCACTGTATACTGATAAGCTTACTTCCCTGAAAGGTATGTGTTGCAGAGAAATAATTAAAAGTCAGCAACTAATTGTAGATTTTTGTTGTTGTTATTATTCAGCTGGGTAGGAAATGTCTTTTGTGAACAAGGAGGGTCCTCTTGGAAGCCCTGAAATCTCATTGTGTGCATGCATGCCCAGTTGTGTTTGACCCTTTGCAACCCCGTGGACTGTATGGAGCCTGCTAAGGGAATTCCCGGGCAAGAATACTGGAGTGGGGTGCCAGTTCATCCAGGGGAATCTTCCTACCCAGGGATCGAATCTGCATCTCTTGTGTCTCCTGCATTGGCAGGCAGATTCTTTACCACTGTACCACCTGGAAATTTCTCAGTTTCCCTACTATTTGCAGGATCTCTGACATTACATGCTGAGAGGTAGATGCTAGTGATGATAACTTTTATTGATCATTTTTTATGTTCTAAGCCTAATATGTGCTTTTGCGTTTATTACATTGAATCATCATCGCTCACTTGGGGATGGGATGGTAGTTTAGCTTCATTCACAGATGGAAACTTGAAATTCCGTGATGTTATGAGAATCAGTCCGTAGTCTTCCTGGCCCTTGAACCTAACTTCTCAATCACTGTTCAGTCCTCTCTTTCTGCATGAAGAGATGGACTGAGCTCTTCAGACTGCTTAGTCAGGAGTACGGTGTCTCTCCTATCTTCCCAGTCAAGGACTGTCCTTCAAATACTGATACATTCCAATACAGTGGAAATGGACCTGTTCTGAAACAGGCGCATAGACCCAGGTGTGGGAGGATGAGTCTTTTAAGAAATTACTCACCAAGTTGGGTCAAAGGTCATGGTTAACCACCTCCGGTGGCTGTTTGGGCCAAAATTGCCATCTCAAGTCCCCAGGGAATCCTGGTGGGCATTTTTGGAATGATTTAATTTCCGTGTTTAAAGCTTCCATCTTTTACTGGGTAGTGTCGTTAGACAATGAGAGAAAAGAGTTTCTTACTAATATTGTCGTTTCTCTTGGTGGGGTCCTTCCTCATTTTTAGAAACTGGCAACTCAATTCAGGACCTCCTGTCTCGTGCTGGAGGATGCTAATTCCCGAGAGTGAGCAATTTTTGACGCTGTTCCTCTTACTGTGTCAACAAAGCAGTGTCTGAAAACATTTCCCAACATTGCAAACATCCAGGTTTTCCTCCTTGGTTCCAGCCTCAGCGTATGGCGGTTCATTATTTACATATGCTGAGAGGCCTGCCAAGCTGATGCAGGTGTTGCTGACTTGTGAAGACACGTTAACTCTTGCTCTAAAGAAAGGTTGGAATGCTGCCCTTTGTCAGAGGGATCGAGCTGTGCCAGTCACCAAGCTACATGTCAGTGTATAAAAATGCAGATTTCACTTTGCTGTAGAAGTAAAACAGTTTGACTTACTGCCTTTAGCAGGTTTTTCTTTCAGTGAATATCATTCTCCTTCCATCTCACACCCTACATTGTTGGATAGCCCTTGCTTTAAGGTTGTTGGCTGTGCTCACGATATCACTTTCTTTGGCTTTGTCATTTTGGTGTCAACTAAATTGTCTGTAAAGAAAGCTGAGTGCCGAAGAACTGATGCTTTTGAACTGTGGTGTTGGAGAAGACTCTTGAGAGTCTCCTGGACTGCAAGGAGATCCAACCAATCCATCCTAAAGGAGTCAGTCCTGGGTGTTCATTGGAAGGACTGATGTTGAAGCTGAAGCTCCAATACCTTGGCCACCTGATGCGAAGGGCTGACTCATTGGAGAAGATCCTGATGCTGGGAAAGATTGAGGGCAGGAGGCTAAGGGGACGACAGAGGATGAGATCTTTGGATGGTGTCACCGACTCAATGGACATGGGTTTGGTGATGGACAGGGAGGCCTGGCGTGCTGTGGTCCATGGGATTGCAAAAAGTCAGACACAATTGAGTGGCTGAACTGAACTGAACTGAAATTGTGACGAGAGAATGCAGTCGCTTGGAGTTTCCATGTGGAAGTGGTTAACTTCTAATTCTGAAAGGTAGCTGATGAGTCTGAGTCTTCAGGAATCCAGTATGTCTCGATTGTAAGCCTGTGAAATTAATTTAACCTCCACGATGGTAAGTTTCCAAGATTTTTGGGTTTTTTGGAGCTGATCCAGAAGGTTCTCCCCAAAGTTCTTTAACCCTATGCAGTTTTTCATCGAGATTGGCTGACCCCTTTCATGTACAACCCCAAACTTAAGCAGCTGCGTGTACTGGGAGGTTTACGATTGCCCTTGTCAGTCTCCTGTAGGTTCTCTTTCTCTACAAGATCATTCAAGGACCCAGGGCTGCTCAACCTGCTTGTCTTCAGGCTTCTCTGCACTTGGTGTGTAGGGAAGAGAAGGGGGAGGACAGGAGGGTCTCCACAAACGTGTCAGGACTAGATTCTGGAAGTGGCCAGCATTGTAGTAATTTGTAATCTATTGGTGGTGACACAGGCATGGGGCCCCCATATAGGTGTGACTGGGCTGAAAAGCTACATTTCCTAACTTCCCACGTGAGAAAGGAACCCATGTAATGTCTCTGCCACAGTTGCATATTATAAGCTTAATCTTAAGGATTCTGAAGGTGAGTGTGTCTATTAAGAGGACCTTGACAGGGGATTGACTTGGTAGCTAGGTATTTGTTCTGAATTCTAGGTTCATTTTTACCTTAGGGTTCACGAGTTTCCCACAAATGGCAAAGAAGGGAATTTTTTTTAGAAGAAGTGCTGCACTGGATACTTTTCCTTTTTTGCCTGATGATGTATTTATAGCCTACCTAAAGATCCAGAATTAATGTCTGGTCATGCCTGATGTGTGTCTCCCTCGTGGCTCAGCGGTAAAAAAAAAATCCTCCTGCAGTGCAGGAGATGTGGGTTCGATCCCTGGGTCGGGAAGATCCCCTGGAGAAGGGCATGGCAACCCACTCCAGTATTCTTGCGTGGGAAATCCCATGGACAGAGGAGCCTGGAGGGCTACAGTCCATAGGGTCCCAAAGAGTTGGACACAACTGAGCAATTAAGCAAGGAAAACATGCATGGTGCAATCTAGTAATAATCAGACCTGGGTGTTTTAGATGGTTCCTCTGTGGATCTGTGCTGACTTCAAGATTCCCTGACGTCCATGTTTGTACCTCACTTTGCCCTGAGTTTTCAGGGTTAGAAGGCCACATTGTCGCGTTTCCTCCTTTGAGAAGCAGGTCTCTTGGATTTCAGGAGGACTCCGGTCAGACTTTCCTGTCCAAGGGTGTAGAATTGCAGTCATGCAGTTTTTCCTTCTAGGAGATCTTTCCCCCTATAAATCCCAAAGCTTTCATCTTTAATAATAATTTTGGAAGCATTTAAAACATTTCATACTTTCCCCAGCATCTTCAACACAGTTGAACATGGTTGAATCTTTTTAGTCAAATTTTTTTTTTTCTCCTAAGCGGGATTCGGTCAGTTAGAAGTTAATTGAGGTTGGAAGGCCCAGAAAGGTGAGGCTGTGGAGCTAACCTCTCCATTTTTCTCATAGTTGCTTTCATTTCCTCCCGGCACATCTGGTGTGTTTTTCTGTCCCTCCTTCCTCCTCCTCACAGACTCTCTGCCTTTAGCTTACTGTTGGCTGTCAAGCCGGATAACTGAGCATGTTAAATTGAGAATCAATTGATTCTTAATGAGGACTACAACAGAGAGACTCCCACTATTCAGAGAGTCAAGTTCAAACTCCTCATCTCACTGTCTACAGTCTTCGGCAGCCGGCTCATCTGGTCCTAGCTGGTTGCACAAATTGCAGCAACCCCACCCTCATCGCAGAGCACACTGCACCCTCTTTCTGAGCCACACCAAGTCATAATCTTCATAAATCATATAATTGTAATAAATATCAGTGAAAGTTAATTGAGTACTTATGTGCCAGGGTCTTTTGTAGAATATATTGAAGTGTTAAACCCTCCAAGGAACCAAAGCATTTAGAGTATGCAAAATATAGATAAAATATTAAATATTTAAAATAGCTATTATTACTATATACTATTACATATCACATGGGCTTTCTAAGTGGCACAGTGGTAAAGAACCCGCCTGCCAATGCAGGAGGTGCAAGAGACGTGGGTTAGATTCCTGGATCAGGAAGATCCCCTGGAGTAGGAAATGGCAACCCACTCGAGTATTGTTGGGAAATTCAGTATTCTGAAAAATTCCATGCAGAGGAGCCTGGTGGGCCAGAAGGAGTTGGACGTGACTGAGCACACACACATGACATATCACATATTAATATTTTAATAATCATGCTATGCTTATTCGCTCAGTTGTGTCCGACTCTTTGCGACCCCATGGACTGTCACTGGCTAGGTTCCTCTGTCTGTGGGGATTCTCCAGGGAAGAATGCTGGAGTAGGTGGTCATGCCCTCCTCCAAGGGATCTTCCCAACCCAGGGATCAAACCCAGGTCTCCCATACTGCAGGTGGATTCTTTACTAGCTGAACCATAAGGGAAGCCCATGAATACTGGAGTGGGTAGCCTGTCCCTTCTCCGGGGGATGTTCCCAATTGAGGAATCGAACTGGGATCTCCTGCATTGTAGGCGGATTCTTTACCGTCTGAGCCACCAGGGAAGCCCAAGTGTATTTAAGTGTAATTAAGTTAATTATTATTATTAGCTATAACTTTATGGGCATATGGCTACATTAAAGCATTTAACCGTCTCAAGGACAGGCTGGGTAATTGTTCTCCTCTCCCTTTAACAAATGGGGAAGGGAGATGCAGAGGTTATGTAAGCTGGCCAAAGTCACACAGCTTGGGGGTGCCACAGCTACCCATTGTGCAGTGTTGACAAGCGGCCAGGCTGTCATGGGTGTAAATCCCCTCTCCAGCCACTCATTCTACTCGGGATAGTCCCTCATTTCTCTGCTCAAAATGCAGTGGAGACTCAACATCGTCCTGTGACATGCCCCTTGTGTCATACTGTCCCTTTCCTGAACAGAGTGAAATCTGTGCTCAGAAATGAGGTCATTACACCTTCCATCTGTCCAACACCCTGCTTCCCGCACCCCTCTATTGGAGCTCCTTGAGGCTGGGGCCAGGGCTGGGGAGGCCTGTGTTAAATGCTGGTGGAACCCATCAGCGTTAGAGACGGTCGTGCCGTCTCCCCGTTTTCCACGTGGCAAAGCCGAGGCCCGGTGCGGTTGCATCACAGAGCTGAGCGAGGATCTGGGACGAGGACCGTTGTTTTCCTGAGTCTCTGGCGATGTGGACTCTGAAAGCAGAACACGTGTGCAGTTATTTTGGTCTGGTTGCTTAGCTCCTGGCAGGGTTCTGGCTGGCGGGATGTGTTTCTGAGCGTATCGTGTGCTTAACCGTGTGCTCGGAGTGGTGGAAACAGTGGTAGGGGCGGCTTGGCATGGAAACACAGAGCAGGGCCCGAGCTCACACAGCCTGCTGACTGAGGAGTCATGGATTCTGCTGAATCCAGAAGGGCCCTTGTACGCGTGTGGCTCAAGGGATTTTTTTTTTTTTTAACCCCTAAGCTGAAACTAGCAAATTTTATCTATTCTTTTATGAATTCTCATATTTGATATAGGGAGTCACTTGCCAAAGGATGTCTCCTTGTACACGTTATCCATAACGGTTCTGCACCTGTGTATGTAACTTAGAATAAAGAAACGAGCAGGCCACAAATTTAGTTTTTAATTTGAAATTGTCACAAACCTCTGGAGAAGTTGGCCCTATAGTATAAAGAAGGTTGTTTTCTCTAAGTCATTTGGGAGTAAATTACTATTGCCCTCAGGCATGAGTGGTTTTTTTCCCCATAAACAAAGACAGTCTTCTACAAAACCGCTCTACAGGGCTCAAAATCAGGATGCCTTACCACCAGCTCCTTCTCACACCCTCTCCCACTCTCTTGTCACTTGTCCCTAGCTCCATTTCAAATAACAGGTGTTTCCAGCGAGCCGCATGTGTTGCTCTGAGTTGTCACGTGTCTTCAGATTTCTTTGTTCAGCAACAGCCGCCCATCAAGAGTCACAACCCTGACTTTTTGGAAGAACCCAGGCCATTGTTTTGTTGAGTGTCCCTCAGTGTGGCTTTACTTGGTGCGTTCTTGAGGTCGGATCCACATTCAGAGTCATCAGCAGACACCCGCAATGGTGGTGGCGTGAGCCTCCCTCTGTGTCTTCGCTAAGAACTCTTGGTGCGACCCCGTCCCGTTTCTGGTGATGCTCACTCATTTGGTCCCTAGGTTTAGATGGCTCCTGCCAGCCTTCCCTCCTGGGAAGTGATTCTTTTCCCTTCTTCCCTTTTGTAATTAGTAAGGATTTTATAGAGAGGTCCTTTGATGTAGATTCCCCATTTCTCATCAATCTTTGAGTTTATTTATGTCTACAAGGACTCATGGTTTCCTATTTTAGTCAGTGGTTATAATCTGTTAGGCTTCCCTGGTAGCTCAGATGGTAAAGAATCTGCCTACAAGGCAGGAAACCCAGGTTCGATTCCTGGGTTGGGAAAATCCTCTGGAGGAGGGAATGGCTACCCAGTCCAGTATTCTGGCCTGGAGAATCCCATGGACAAGAGGGCTGGCGGGCTACAGTCGATGGGGTCACAGAGTTGGAGACGCCTGAGGGACTAACACTTACACTGATAATCTGTTAGTGGTGGTCTTTATGTTGATATTCAGGTCTTCCCTGGTTGGATCTGTCGGGGTCCCTCCAAGAGGGGCTCCTCTGTGCTCTTCTGTCCCCTTTCTCACTCTGGCTGGACTCTGAGACACCTGGATGCTTCTTTCTGTTGTTGTCCCCCGACCTGACCTGCATGGTCTCTAAAACCCCCCATGCCAGGCCAGTCCCATGAGTCGATATCTTTTCTTTTTTTAATTCATTTTTTTAAAAAAGTATATTTCCAAAGAGGGTATGGAGAAAAGGGAACCCTCCTACACTGTTTGTGGGTATGTAAATTGGTGCAGCCACTATGGAAAACAGAATGGAAGTTCCTCAAAAAAACTAAAAATAGAGTTACCATATGATCCAGCAATCCCACTCTTGGGCATTTACCCAGACAGAACTATAATTCAAAAAGCTGCATGCACCCCTGTGTTCATTTACACTATTTACAATAGCTAAGACATGGAAACAAACCAGATGTTCATCGATTGAGACATGGATGAAGAAGATGTGGTGCACGTGTACGGTGGGATACTCTTCAGTCATTAAAAGGAATGAAATAATGCCATCTGCAGCGACAAGGATGGACCTAGAGATTATCACACTAAGTGAAGTACGGGAAAAGACAAATATCAGATAATATCACATCTCTCTCAGGTTAACTTGGGGCCGATATACTATAGACATTTAGATGAACGTTTCAGGGGAGAATTGGTTTTGTTTCTAAACTGCAAAAAATCCCAATGGGGCCTGAGTATTTTAGCTGGCGTGGAAGGGGAGCTTCCGTGCCTCCAGGCACATTCTTATACAAATTATTGAAAGACGCAGGAGCAGTTCAGTCATGTTAAAAACCCAAGTTTGAAACTGTTATCACTTTTTTCCTACACTACTGAGTGTTGATAGGACTTCCAAGGTGATAGAAGGACAGCTTCTCAAGGAGGTTTGTGGCAGCTCATAGAGGAACCTGTTACATATGGTACTGGAAGGGCTTCCCACGTGGCTCAGTGGGTCAGGAATGTGTCTGCAGTGCCGGAGATGCAGGTTCGATCCCGGCGTCAGGAAGATCTCCTGGAAGAGGGCCTGGCAACCCACTCCAGTATCCTTGCCTGGAGAATCCCATGGATAGAGGAGCCTGGTGGGCTACAGCTCATGGGCCTGAAAAGAGTGGAACATGACTGAATGGACTGAGCTCACATGCACGCAAGATTATGGAAGGAAGGGGAAAGAATGAGAACCTCTTTTTTTTTTTTAATGGTCTGTGCTCATCTCACCTTCCTGAGCTCTCCTCCACTTTGCTGTCTTCAACCACACTGCCCAGTCCTGTGCTCAGCTGGAGATCCACTCAGTCACTTGTTGCCACTTCTCTATATGACTTCCTTGAACTTTCCACTCTCAGAATCATCAACTAAAATGCTTGGCCCCAAGTTTAATTTTTAAAAATTGTTTACAATAGTCTGTTTTAAAGCGAGATTTTAATGAAATGATGATTAGTGTGCACATGTTCAGTTGTACCTCCTTGTTAAGTAAAATATTTAAAATTTATACTGTTTATTTTATAAATGTCTTCTCTGCCTCCCCCTCCCCTATTTAATCCACATGCATGTGTGTGCACGTGTGCGCACACACACACACCCCCCAGTGTGATGAAAGATACTTACCTGTGGCAGGAGTTGGGTAAATTCACAACATGTCAGGGACATACTTTATATTAATTATTGGACTATTAGATATCATATTCCAATCTGTTATTAAAATCTGCTAGGACTGGAGAAGTCTTGGTCCTTTTTAAATTTCAGTGACCACACCCACATTAAATCATTTCCGTATTCTCATTTTAGAACATCATTCTTGCCTTTAACCTATGGTAATCGTTTGGCTGAGTTACAACCCAGTTTTCAGGCTGGTAAGTTTCTTAAAAATAAATTCTCCTGATGGCTTCCCAGAAACAAAGAACATTTGAAACTTAAGACTGGGATTTAGTTGGTGTTCCCTGATCCCTTTTGAGCCCTAAATTTCCGAGATTTTTCTTCTTCTTTTTTCGTCTTCTCTGTTTTCCTTCACTCCACAGGCTGCTTTTATCTCCATGGTTGCTTTTTACCATTTCTCATACTAATAACTTAGATAGGAGACCTTTAGGTTGGCTTAGAGTTTCTGAGGAAATGGGAAAAAGGACATTTTCTTTGCTTTAGAGGAGTATATAGAGTACACGAACGCATCTGTAGTTTTCACAGTCAAATAGAGGTCAAAACTCTCAGGAATCCCACCATACAGAAGTCTTACATTTCATTGCTGTTGGTGAGTCGTACCTTGGGATAGAGTGTCAGATATATTCACTATATCATTTGCTTTTGGCTTTATTCTAGTCATTCTTCCTCAGAGAGTGTTTTTTTAAAGGCCGTTTTTTGTTTTAACAATTATAAATCATTTTGATGCTAATAACTGGGACGACTGTGGCATGCTGCTCTGCAATCCAGGAGTCACTTAAAATTGAGTACAGAGAGTTTTGCGAGCTATTTGACATCTCAACTGTTTGTTAAATAACAGTGTTTTTGTTCTCTGAGCCTACTATCCTGCCTGGATAGCAGGCACAGATCGACTATATATGTCTGGCATACTTTGATGAATTTACCTAGAGGATAATTCTTATCTGATCTTCCTTTTTATGCTTCTCAGTTCTAACAGTGTCCTGGGTTAATGCCCTTTTCTGTATTCCATAGTTTTAAGGGTTCTATAGTAAGAGTCTGGAGGAGAATGAGAAATTGAACCCAGGGTTTTTATTATGTCGTGTTAAATTCCACTGAATTAGTCTAGCTCTTGAGGCCTTGTGGAAACAGGACATTCATTTCCAGGCCTGGGCTCATGGGGGTCAGAGTTCATCGGACAACCCAACCTTTTTCCAACCCTAAGTACTAACCATGGAGTGTCTCAGATGTAATAACTTCTGTTTACGGTTGTTAACAAAAAGTGATCTTGCTGTATAATCTCACTGTCTAGATGAACTCTGTTCTAAACTTCACAACTCAGATCTGACCTTACTGTTCCTTCCAACCATAACTCAAGAGTTTCTACTCAAACATGTGAGTCATACTTTTGGTGCTGGCTTTTCTGAGTCAGTTTAGCAGCCAACACATTTTATTATTGGCACCTCCTACCATGAGATAACAGGTATTTGGTTTTTATCCCTCAAAACTGTGATCTTTTAAATCTAAATAGTATATCTATACTTCATTGTATTTTTATTCAGTAAGTCTGATTTGCTTCGTGCCTTCCTGACAGGTTCTGGGGTAATAAATAATGTTTTACCATTGGCAGTGTTCTTTCCCAGATATTGAAAGTGTTGCCTCTGGTTATCTTTAATCAACATGGTTACTTATATTTAGAAGGTGCATTTGCTGTGAACAATAATCTTTTCAACAAGCTTGCAAAGGCATACAAGAGGAAGAGAGTGGGTGTATTATTTTACAAAGCGATGGTCTTTTGAGTCGTTACTTCTCATCCTTATACTTTATCATTGAAGGAAGGTACCAAATGCCCCCCAACATGTGAAGGCATCATACATGTTCACTGTAATCAATAAGAAAAGAAATTTCATAAATTCAAGCACTGATTTCACTAATTTTATTTTTCTTACTTTTTTGGGAAAGCTTCTAATAGTGATACACAATCCTGGAGATTGTAATTACTAATCAATACTTAGATGTAATGAAAGATCCCATATCTTTCCCCCCAGGGAATCATTTATGGTGTGATGTCTCTTGTTTACGTCTTTAAGCCATTTTGAGTTTATTTTTGTATAGGATGTGAGAGAGTGTTCTAACTTTGTCAACTTACATTCCACTGTCCAGCTTTCTCAACATCATTTGCTGAAGAGACTCTTTTTCCGTTGTATAATCTTGTCTCCTTTGATAAGGATTAATTGACTGTAGGTGTGTGGGTTTCTTTCTGGGCTCTTTATTCTGTTCTGCTGACCCGTATGTCTGTTTTGGTGCCAATACCATACTGTTTTGATTACTGTAGCTTTGTAGTGTTGTCTGAAGTCTGTGTCCGAGGGTATACTTTATTGATCATTTCCTTGGCTCAGACAGTTTGGTTAGTTGGAAACTTGCCTGGTTTCCAGTGGATTGTTCCATTTACTGGTATTATTCCCATTTTTACCAGGGAGCACACTGCATCTATGTGATGTGCAGTAACTTTACTGGTGATTTGGGTATTCAGTAGCAGGAGCAAAATTCCCACCCAGCTCTGTCTGGCTTCAGCACTCAGAGCCCTAATCTCTGAGTCCCAGCCATTTGATGGCAAATGAAACAATGAAATGCAGTTGTGTTTGAGATGAGTGTGATCTGGGAACAGCCCTTATTTTGGCTGATGCTGTTGCGTGACGTTCACAGTTGCTCAAGACCTATTCATTATCTGTTTCAGATTTTATTGTGAGATTAATTAATTAACCCTTAAGGGCTTTTCCCATTGTGTCAAGTTCAACCAAAAAAAGCTGACAAACTCCCATTATAAATTGAAGCTACGTAACAAACTGCACAAGCCCCAACAAGAACTGACAGTTGGCAGGCTTAGCATTTGCTCTGTGGAAGCCTGCGTCAGTGTCAGTGGTTAATTGCATTCTCAGAAATATCATGGGAGTCGGGGAGGTGGTGGTGGTGTTGTGGTCACGTGACCAGGTTTACTCCTTAAAAGCCTGGCTGTATTTTCCTCCATTTTGAAAAGCATGGAGGAGATTGAGTTTTGATTGCATCCCAGAGGGAGATAGCAACCTCTTTCTGAGAATTAAATATGCATAACATATTGCAAGTTAATTTTGAACAGTTCATTACTATTTCTTAAAGGTTTGAGGAAGTTCTGTGTTAAAAACACAATAGAAACACCAAACCTATGATTGGAGATTTTGGTTCGTGGTTGTTGATGTTTTTGTTTCAATGAATGGGAAGAAACCACTCATGTGGTATATTAAACTCCAAGTTGAAGTATTGTTGCTGTGTAAAATATGAAACCGTATTGCATGTAAAGTAGCTGTTTGTCTCTTTGTATGACTCATTTATACCAGAACTTATAAAGAAGAATTGGGGCTGGGTAAATGTATATCATTATAGTTTTAATTTTTTGAAGCTTGCATTCCAGTTATCATGTATACACATAGACATGTATGCCTGTACATACCACCCCTCATACACTTATACATGACCTTCAAATGGGTCCATGCTGTTCTGATCCAGGCCCAGTGAGTAGGAAGTCTGAGAGCCAAGGACAAGGCTCAGTCACTCATTATTCTCATTCTCATGGTCTTTGTTGTGTTTTTATGGTTAATGGAATGATCTGGATGAGGGAAGATAAAAAATTAGAGAGGGGGCATTACGAGATGAGGATACTGCTGGTGATGATATTGATACTTGGAATTGCCAATTAAGTAAACAGCTTGATTACTTGGGTCTTTCTTCTGTGAGGCAGCTGAATACGATATAATGAGTGCATTTCATTAGGTGAGTTCATACAGCAGTAGCCCATCAAATACGCACTTTCTCACAGGTTGTGCACGGATATTCTGCAAAATAAAGTTGCACGATTAAGAAAGTTTGGGAAACACTGGGTTAAATAAAGTGAAATCCACTTCTTTTTAAAAAAATATATATTTTTGGAGGTTAATTACTTTACAATATTGTATTGGTTTTGCCATACGTCAACATGAATCCGCCACAGGTGTACACGTGTTCCCCATCCTGAACTCCCCTCCTTCCTCCCTCCCGGTACCATCCCTCTGGGTCGTCTCATGCACCAGCCCCAAGCATCCAGTATCATGCATCGAACCTGGACTGGCGATTCGTTTCATATATGATATTACACATTTGAATCAGTTCTAATGAGGTGGATGGAACTGGAGCCTATTATACGGAGTGAAGTAAGCCAGAAAGAAAAACACCAATACAGTATACTAACGCATATATATGGAATTTAGAAAGATGGTAATGATAACCCTATATGCGAGACAGCAAAAGAGACACAGATGTATAGAACAGTCTTTTGGACTCTGTGGGAGAGGGAGAGGGTGGGATGATTTGGGAGAATGGCATTGAAACATGGATAATGTCATATATGAAATGAAATCCACTTCTTGACTGAAAGAGTTGGAGTTCCCAACTTAAAGCATCTATAAACATTCCCTGTGTATTTCCGGAATGTGTACAAATAGTGGAATACAGCGTGGGGTTGAGAATTGAGTACATGTATGAAGGATGTGGGGGAGTGGTGACGCTAGTGGTCAAGAACCCGCTTGCCAGTACAGGAGATTAAGAGACACAGGTTTGATCCCTGGGTCGGGACGATCCCCTGGAGAAGGGCATGGCAATCCACTCCAGTATTCTTGCCTGGAGAATCCCCACGGACAGAGGAGCCTGGTGGGCTGCAGTCTATAGGGTCACAAAGAATCAGACACCACTGAAGCGACTTAGCACGCATACACGAAGAATGTAGGACTGGGTTTGGATCAAGCCACTCTTCCACCCGCTAGACAACAGACATGTCACTTAGAAACAAGTATAAGAGTTTATACACGTAGCTTTCTTCCAAAGTGCTGTGATCTTCAGATGACCTAATGCATACAGAGATGCTTTTCAGATTTGAAGCACTCCAGAAATATTAAATGAAGCCTCTACGTTAAAAATTGTGATATTTTATATATATAACAAAATTTATCATTTTAACCATTTTTAGGTGTACAGTTCAGTGCCATTAAGTATATTGCTAATGGCTAATGTTTTGCCATGTTCTGTACATTGTTTTGCAATTATTGCCGACGCCCATCTCCAGAGCTTCTGTCTTGTTTCTTTCCAAACTGAAACGTCACCTCGTCCTTTTCCCCCAGCCCCTGGCAACCACCGGGCTGCTTTCTCTCTCAATGGCTATTGTAGGTACCTCAGATAAGTGGAATCGTACAATATTGTCCTATTTGACTTGGCATAGTATCTTCAGGCATATCCTCTGATTTTTTTTTTTTTATGATGTGAGATTTTCTTTTCTTAATTCACTCACCCTTGATGCCATTTTGTTTGTTTGTTTTAACTTGGAGGATAAGTGCCTTACAGTATTCTCTTGGTTTCTGCCATACGTCAGCACGAATCACGTGGCTGCCCCATGCATCAAATGGGGTCTTAGTTCCCTGACCAGGGATCGGACCTGTGCCCCCTGCGGTGGAAGCGTGGAGTCTTAACCGCTGGACTGCCAGGGAAGTGCCCCTGGTGCTAGGCAGCACCCAGAATTTTAGGAGAGGGTCTTCTAAGGATGTGCCTTTAAGAGAAGCTGATCAGGAGTCTATTCCATCCTTGAAGCAATCAAAAGGTACACATTTCTAGTTATAAGGTCAATAAGTACTAAAGATGTACAACATGATGAATATAATTAACACCGCTGCACTTATATAAGGAAACTGTGTAGAGTAAATCCTCAGAGTTCTCGTCATGAGGGAAAAATTTTTTCTGTTTCTTTAATTTTGTATCTGTATGAGACGATGGATGTTCACTAAACTTTGTGACCATTTCATGCGGTATGTAAGTCAGATCCTTTTGCCATATACCTTAAACTTATACAGTGCTGTGTGTCAGTTATATCTTAATAAAACTTGAAGATAAATACATTTTTAGAAGTTTAGGAAAAGAATCTCGTCCGTCCTCAGATAAGAACTAAAGTGACCCAGGGCTCTCGCTGACAAGCAGAGAGCCCTTTGTTGCTTCTTAAATCAGTGTTTGAAATATGAGAGGCATGAGTTTCAACACCTAAGTATTATATCTTTATTATCTAGATTTATGCACAAGGATTTTTAAACTTAATATTTCATCATTTTTACTTGTCTTAAAATGGTGGCTCTTGATATGAGGCTCTTTTGGGGAAATCCCCTGTAACTTTTAGGATGAAAAATAGCATGTATTTCAAAATTAAATAGACTAAAATTTGAAATAACCTGTTTTTATTTAAATAAAGCCTTTGGAATGCATGAGTTTGTTAGAGTGAACATTCTCTTCTATACCATGATTTTATACAAAATAATTTTCAAATACCCATTATTAATCCCCATTAAATGGTGCCAAAATGGTCATTATACTTTTTTCCTGAGTAAGCATGGCTTAAAAAAATCACAGTCAAATTAATCTGCCATCTTGTCCTGCTATGCATATTCTTGTAATCTAAATGTATATTTTTGCCTTTGCCCTGTTAAGAGCATATTTTTCATTGTAAAGAGTATTAGCTGTATCAGCAGGTTTTAGCATTAAATTTTCATTGATTTGCACCCTTCATTTTTCATACCCCTCTGAGCTCATCATCGATGCCTGGTCACTCTTGGGTCTTTTAGTACATCTTTGGGGGTCCTGGTCTCATCTTAAATCCCCACCTCCAAGATCCTTAAGACTCTTTAAGGTGCCTTGAGCCTTCCCTGTCTTAGAATCCTCATGGAATCTTGGGTGGAGCCAGCCACCAAGAAGGTGCTCTGCACACGCTGAAGTTGAGCTGGGTTGAGTTAAATTGAGAGTGAGGTCTGGAAGCCAAAATTGAAGGGATTTTTAAATTTTTAGATGAAACACCATGTCAGGATCTTATTTACCTTTATGGAGAGCCAGGCTGAGCTGGCACAGCACAGATGGCACCCTGTTCCTGAGAGTGTGGGGACGGAGTGAAGCAGAGCAAACAGGTGGCTCGGGAGCTGGCACCCTGGCGTCAGCACCAGCTCGGGCCACACTTTGCTGTGCTCGTGTGAGCGAGGCATCGGCAGAAGCAGAAGGCTGATGTTATTTTGATCACTGAGCTCTGTTTAGTGAATACACTTGATTAGTGCTCCTCCTCCTTCTCCTGGATGCTATTTTGAATACGATATCAAATCCCTGCATCAATGATGTACACAGTACCTTTTTTCTCCCTGTGACATACCACACCTAACTTTGGGCTCTTGTTTTCTACCTTTTGAAAGTGCTGACTACGTGCTGAATTTTACTGAGGAAGAATCTGAAACCACAGAGAAATGAAGTGATTTGCTCCTGAGTTAATAGGTTTTCAGGGAGCTCAAAGAGGAATACCTATGGCTTCCCTAGTGGGCATGTTTTTTTGATTTTGTCCTTGGAAATTCAAGCTCCCTGGCAGAAGGTGAAGGGGGGGCAGAAGATGAGATGATTAGATAGCATCCAATGGACATGAGTTTGAGCAAACTCCAGGGGATAGTGAAGGACAGGGAAGTCTGGGGTGCTGGAGTCCATGGGTTCCAGAGTCGGACATGACTTAGCGACTGAACAGCAACAAGTGCTGAAGGGAAGCATTCAGAATTAGAACTCCTAAGCCTCATCTCTCTGTTTGTTTTTTGTCAAGGTGAATATTTTCAGAAAGGGGTACACTTTGGGCTTGGGAAGGCTGCACTGAGCCTTCCGGGGGCTGGTTTGATTTAAATGTGAACTTGTCGCTTCCAGCTAGCTGGGAGGAATTGCTTTCCCATTGTGATGCATTAGTCATGAGCTAAGTGTAGGAGGGTGTTGAACAATCACTCTGCCCTCCCCGCTCCATCCCTGGGCTTGGAAGCTTAATTTTAAGCCCAGCTGCATCGGAACTGAGGACTTGCTGGGGACATTCCCCCCACCCCCACCCTGCTGTGTGCTTGAAATCTTGGCTCAGAGGTGGGAGAGGGTGGTAATTTCAGATCCAGGGCTAGAGCAGAAATGTCGCCACAGGGAAGCTTGTGTACCTAGGATGCGTTAATTGTGTATATGTGTGAGGGGTGGGGGAGGGCTAACGTTGGGTGGGGGGGGCGGCTGCTGTACTTGTATTGTCCAATCTTCAAATGTATTTTGACGCTGTTTTCCATAACGTAAAAGAGAGCCACAACTCTTGATGATGTTGGCTGCTAGGAAACCTAAGCTTGGAAGGGTGCTTTCCCCGAGAAATAAGTGGTAAAGATGACATCTGGAAAGTCAGACCACTCTCTCCATGACCCCTTGATGCCCCCAGAGCCTGCAGTTACCACTAACACCCCAAGAAGACCTTTTTCTTTTTTTTCCCCTAGGGCTGAAATCAAGTAGAATTGTAGACTGGGTTGTCTAAACACCTGCTGGATATTCTGTCGTAAACATTCTGTGTGGCAACATGTTTTATTCCTTTTGTTCCTTTGGCTGGTATTGATGCCATTACTAGGTACTAGAGAAAAACTCTCCCGGGACACGGGGTGGTTAATATTATATGTGAACTTGGCTGTGGTGCCCAGTTATTTGGTTAAATACCTCGCAGGTTGTTGCGAGGTCTGTTTGTTTTGTACGCCAGGCATTCTTCATGTGCTTTTTTTAATAAACAGTTTTTATTGGCGTGTAGTTGCGTTATCATATTGTGTTCCTTTCAGGCATGCAGCGAAGTGGAGCAGTGGTCCATGCACACACACCAGTCTTTTGTAGATGCCTTTCCCCTGTAAGGCACTGCAGAGTACTGAGTTGAGTTCTCTGTGCTGTATAGTAGGTCCTTATTAGTTACCTCTCTTACATATAGGAGTGTGTATATGTCAATCCCAAGCTCTAAATGTATCCCTCCCGCTTCTTTCCCCACTGGCAACCGCAATTTTGGTTTTTACATCTGGCACGCTGTCTCTGTTTCGTAAATACGCTCGTGTGTACTTTTTTTTTTTAAGATTCCACATGTAACTGGTGCTATATGACATTTGTCTTTCTCAGTCTAACTTCACTCAGTGTGACGATCTGTAGGTTTATTCGTGTTGCAGATGGCATTATTTCGCTGTTTTTAATGGTTGAGTAGTACCCTATTTTCTACGTGTACCGCATCATTCTTGTGTTGGTGACTCCTTGAAAGGCGTTAATGTGCTAGTCACTCAGTCGTGTCTGACTCCTTGTGACCCCGTGACCTGTAGCCCACCAGGCTCCTCTGTCCATGGGATTCTCCAGGCACAAATGCTGGGGTGGGGAGTCATTCCCTCCTCCAGCGGATCTTCCCAACCCAGGGATGGAACGCACGTTTCCTGCACTGCAGCTGGTTCTTTACTGTCTGAGCCACCAGGGAGGCCCGACGGACCCTGAGGCTGCTTCCAAGTCTTGGCTATTGTGAACAGTGCTGCACTGAACATTGGGTGCGTGTGTCTTTTTGAAGTATAGTTTCTTCTTCCCCGGGGGTGGGATTTTAGGATCATATGGTGGTTTGTTCTTTCTTTTCCTTCTTTCCTCACTGTTTTCTTTTACCAGGCATTTTTAAAAATGTGGTTTAGCATTTAAATCAGACATTGAGTTAAAGCAGGTTATCCTCCGTAATGTGGGTGGGCCTTATCCAATCACTTGAAGACCTTAAAAGTAGACTGAGGTCCTCTAAAATGAAAGGATTCTTCTCCTGTGTCATGTCCGACTCTGTGCGACCTGATAGATGGCAGCCCACCAGGCTCCCTTGTCCCTGGGACTCTCCAGGCAAGAACACTGGAGTGGGTTGCCATTTCCTTCTCCAATGCATGAAAGTGAAAAGTGAAAGTGAAGTCGCTCAGTCGTGTCCAACTCCTAGCGATCCCATGGACTGCAGCCTACCAGGCTCCTCCGTCCATGGGATTTTCCAGGCAAGAGTACTGGAGTGGGGTGCCATTGCCTTCTCCCATCCTAATAGAGGAGATGATTAAGACAAGTTTTCAAATAACTGATTACTACAGGGATTCAGAGGATAAGACTGATGAAGCATATCTTGAAAGAACAGAGCTTTGCAAAATTTTGCAAAAAAATGCTCCACAAAAAGAGAATTGATTTCTAACCACTCCATGTGCCATTTTATTTTGGGAGGAAGACGGGTATTTCATTTTAGAAAATCATCAGTTCAGTTTAGTTAAGTTGCTCAGTTGTGTCTGACTCTTTGCTACCCCATGAACTGCAGCATGCCAGGCTTCCCTGTCCATCACTAACTCTGAGTTTGCTGAAACTCAGGTCCATTGAGTTGGTGATGCTATCTAACCATCTCATCCTCTGTTGTCCCCTCTCCTGCCTTCAATCTTTCCCAGCATCAGGCTCCTTTCCAATGAGTCAGCTCTTCACATCACGTGGCCAAAGTATTAGAGTTTCAGCTTCAACATCAGTCCTTCCAATGAACACCCAGGACTGATCTCCTTTAGGATGGACTGGTTGGATCTCCTTGCAGTCCAAGGGACTCCTCAAGAGTCTTCTCCAACACCACAGTTCAAAAGCATCAATTCCTCTGCACTTAGCTTTCTTTATAGTCCAACTCTCACATCCATACATGATCACTGGAAAAACCATAGCCTTGACTAGATGGACCTTTGTCGGCAAAGTAGTGTGTATGCTTCTTAATATGCTGTCTAGGTTGGTCATAGTTTTTCTTCCAAGCAGCAAGTGTCTTTTAATTTCATGGCTGCAGTCACCATCTGCAGTGATTTTGGAGCCCAAGAAAATAAAATCTGTCATTGTTTCCATTGTTTCTCTGTCTATTTGCCTTGAAATGATGGGACCAGATGCCATTATCTTAGTTATTTGAATGTCGAGTTTTAAGGCAGCTTTTTCACTCTCCTCTTTGACTTCCATCAAGAGGCTCTTTAGTTCCTCTTTGCTTTCTGTCATAAGGGTGGTATCATCTGCATATCTGAGGTTATTGATATTTCTCCCGGCAATCTTGATTCCAGCTTGTGCTTCATCCAGCCTGGCATTTCGCATGATGTATCTGCATATAAGTTCAATAAGCAGGGTGACAGTATACAGCCTTGTCGTACTCCTTTACCAATTTGGAACCAGTCTGTTGTGCCATGTCTGGTTCTAATTGTTGCTTCTTGACCTGGATATAGGAGGCAGGTCAGGTGGTCTGATATTCCCATCTCTTTAAGAATTTTCCACAGTTTGTTGGGATCTACACAGTCAAAGGCTTTGGTGTAGTCAATAACGCAACAGTAGATGTTTTCCCGGAATTCTCTTGCTTTTTCGATGATCCAATGGATGTTGGCAGTTTGATCTCAGCTTTCCTCTGCCTTTTCTAAATCCAGCTTGAGCATTTGGAAGTTCATGATTCACGTACTGTTGAAGCCTGGCTTGGAGAATTTCGAGCATTACTTTGCTAGTGTGTGAGATGAATGTAATTGTGTGGTAATTTGAGCATTCTTTGGCATTGCCTTTCTTTGGGATTGGAATAAGAACTGACCTTTTCCAGTCCTGTGGCTACTGCTGAGTTTTCCAAATTTGCTGGCATATTGAGTGTAGCCCTTTCACAGCATCATCTTTCAGGATTTGAAACAGCTCAACTGGAATTCCATCACCTCTCCTAGCTTTGTTCGTAGTGATGCTTCCTAAGGCCCACGTGACTTCGCATTCCAGGATGTCTGACTCTAGGTGAGTGATCACACCTTCGTGGTTATCTGGGTCATGAAGATCTTTTTTTGTATAGTTCTTCTGTGTATTCTTGCCACCTCTTCTTAACATCTCCTGCTTATGTTTAGGTCCATGCCATTTCTGTCCTTTATTTTGCACTTTGTTGCATGAAATGTTCCCTTGCCATCTCTAATTTTCTTGAAGAGATCTCTAGTCTTTCCCAGTCTGTTTTTTTCCTATAGAAAATCATGCACATTAACAGTCTGTATTCCATTATTAATCTACCCCATCGCTCCTGTCCTCCCTAACCTCCTGAGTAGATCTTTGAGTAAAACCGACCCTTGTGACTGTTGCTCCTTTAGTCTTTTGGTTCGTGTCTGCTGGGTGTGCCAGGGGTGTGTGCATGTCATTTAGCGGTGCAGGACCGATGCAGTGGCGTTCTTGAGGGACGCTGAGTGTGTCTTGCGTGTGGGCTTTCATGGTTGTAGCACCCGGGCTCAGTATCTGCAGTGTGTGGCCCTTGGGCACACAGGCTCAGTAGGTGTGGCTCATGGGCTTACTTGCTCCATGGCACGTGGACTCTTCCCGGACCAGGGATCCAACCCATGTCCCTTGCATTGGCAGGTGGATTCTTACTCACTGTGCCACCAGGCAAGTCCAGAGATGAACATGTATGAAGCCCTAAGTAAGTACAACTCGTATCTGACTCTTTGCAACCCCGTGGAACTCCATGGAATACAGTCCTTGGAATTCTCCAGGCCAGAATACTGGAGTAGGTAGCCTTTCCCTTCTCCAGGGGATCTTCCTAACCCAGGAATTGAACCCAGGTCTCCCACATTGCAGGCAGATTCTTTACCAGCTGAGCCACAAGGGGAGCGCAAGTAAACACGACAGAAGGATGTCTCTCACACATGGCCTCATTTCGTCCCCAGCACAGACCTACAAGGCAGATTTCCTGTTTTGCAGTTGGAGAAGGTGGTCCATGGGGATGTTCATTGTTTCATTCAAGGTCATGTGGATGTTAATGAGCAGATGAAGGCTCGTTCTGACTGCATCTCAACTCTGCTACATTTATGAATCTTGCTGCCTTTTGGGAGGGATTGTCAGTGTGGAAAGTTTTGACCCTAAATGGTGTGTTAGATTTGAGCTCACCCAACAGGCTCACCCTATGGAGGTGTCCAGAGGGGCTTAGGAAGAGGGATTTGTACTCAAATGGAGATGAAGGTAGACGACACTGTGGAAGGAAGTAAAGAAGTCTGTTAAAGAGGAAAGTACTCGGTCTGGAGAGTTCGGTAGAAGGCTGAGGGTAGAAACTACAGTTGGGTTGAGGAGGACATGTGAGAACTATATAAGGGAATCCACGGGGAGGGAGCATGGTTTTTACTTTTTAAAATTTTTTTAATTTTTTAATTTTTTAGGGGAAGAAATCAGCGAGGTCAAATGCTGATGAAGGGCCCCCAGTGAGAACTCCTTTTGTTACTTGTACTGGAAGCTAGAGAGAGAGAGAATTTCTCCCAGAAGAGGAAACCTTCATTTCCCACTTCAGAATGAAAATTTTGTTTTAAAATATTTTCAACAATTCATTCATTCATTTCTTTTTTAAACTCTTTGTAATGGAGTACAACAGATTAACAGTGTTGTGATAGTTTCAGGTGGACAGCACAGGGACTCAGCCATGTGTAGACATGTATCCATTCTCCCCCAAACTCCTCTCCCATCCAGGCTGCCACATAACGCTGAGCAGAGTTCTCTGTGCTGTACAGTAGGGCCTTGTTGGTTGTCCATCTAAACATAGCAGTGTCTGCCTGTCGATCTGAAACTGCCAGTACATGTATCCCTTCTCCCCCTGGCAACCATACGTTTGATATACAAAGGAATAGTACTCAGCCCTTGAAAAGAATGAAACGCTGCCAATGGCAGCAACGTGGATGGACCTAGAGGTTGTCATACTGAGTGAAGTGTGTCAGACAGAGAAGGAGAAGTATCATATGACTTCCCTTTTGTGCAGATTCTAAAAAGAAGTGATACATACGAATTTATTTACAAAATAGAAACAGACTCACCAAAACCTTTTTTAAACTAATTTCCTTTGCATGTGTTATTGCTAGCCTTTATTCTTCCAGACTATATAACTGAGATTTCTTGGCTCCTTACCCTGGCTGTGTCTGAGATTACTCACACTGCACAATGCAGTGATGGTTGCAAATGTGTTTTTGCTTACTGCTTCTTGGCCCATCGTTATATTGTCTTCCAGGGATTGGGGATGAGGAAGTTGCAAAAACGAGATCTTCCTTTTTATATCCTTCTCTTTTCCTGCACATGACATTGTTTTATTGATGACTAGCGAAGGGATGTTGTTAACTGTCTTGATTGTAAAAACACAATTTAATGGGTCGTCTAGAGCTGGTGCTGTCAGCAGACAAGTTCAGAGCAGGCGTCAGTTTTCCGTATGTGTCTACTGACTTGGTCTTCTGAATCGCTGCATTCCCTTCTTGAAGATTCTGGGAGGTTTTGACACTGCTATACTACTGCTTCACAGTAAGCCTGAGATGTCGGTAAAGTTCAGGAGGCATCCCTATGCGTTTTCCACTGTCTTTCCTTATTTTTTCTTAGTTTCCAGATCGGCTTTCCCTGTCCCACAACAGTGGTCTTTACTACTGGGTATATGTGCAAGATGATTTCATGAGGGCGTAGGAAGGGAATTTCAGAATTTCTCTGTTACGCATTTAAATTTCTGTGTACTTCAGTTCAAATAAATGAGGAAAATTATAAACATACATAGAAACTTAAAATGTGCATAACGTATTTGCACAAGAGCACATACATGTAATTTATGTGTTGATTAAATAAGTGACGACACACACTCACTCTGTTTTTGGGGGGGCGTGGTCGGAATGGTTTCATTGGATGAGGATTCCCATTAGACCTTTTACACGTTAGTGCCCTGGATAGGGGAGAAGACAATGGCACCCCACTCCAGTACTGTTGCCTGGAAAATCCCATGGCTGGAGGAGCCTGGTGG
Organism: Capricornis sumatraensis; assembly: GCF_032405125.1. Classification (NCBI taxonomy): domain Eukaryota; kingdom Metazoa; phylum Chordata; class Mammalia; order Artiodactyla; family Bovidae; genus Capricornis; species Capricornis sumatraensis. Next base: position 110,737,708 of record NC_091069.1, read on the forward strand.
GCTGCAGTCCATGGGGTCCCTAAGAGTTGGACTCGACTTCACTTTCACTTTTCACTTTCATGCATTGGAGAAGGAAATGGCAACCCACTCCAGTGTTCTTGCCTGGAGAATCCCAGGGACGGGGGAGCCTGGTGGGCTGCCGTCTCTGGGGTTGCACAGAGTTGGGCACGACTGAAGCGACTTAGCAGCAGCAACAGCAGCCCTGGACAGGAGCATCCTCATTAATTCTTAGAAGGCACGGCCTGGTGTGTGTTTCACTCGCCTTGTGTGTGGTCTCATAGATATTACTTGGCAGTGAATGTCAAGCTTTTTAAGCTGGTTGCTGTCATACAGGGAACAGATTTACTTTGTGATTGTGTGTATCGGTTTTTTCTGGGGACTTTGATGTATCATTGTTTTAGAAATGTTCTCATGACCTCCCAGGAACCGTCTTTATGTTGAAAGAGGTTGATTATCCTCTTATGACTTCAGGGAGGGGCGTAGGTGCTTTTTTTAATTCTTTTTCTTCTGCTTTCAGAAATCCAGTGTGCAATGACTTTGGCTGCTTTTTATTTCTCTTCCAATTTGTTATTTGGCTGGGATGAATATTAGTCATTATTCAGCCAAAAAGATCTTGAGTCAGCCTTTAAACTCAGAATTAGGGGGGTTCCCTGCTTGTCCAGTGGCTAAGAATCCGCCTTGCAATGCAAGGGACGTAGGTTCAGTCCCTAGTCTGGGAAGGTCCCATTTGCTACAGGGCGACTAAGCCTTTGTACCACAACTGCTGAGCCAATGCTCTGGAGCCCACCAGCCACAGCTGTTGGAGCCCTCAGGCCCTAGAGCTGCTGCTGCTGCTGCTAAGTCGCTTCAGTCACGTCCGACTCTGTGCGACCCCATAGACGGCAGCCCACCAGGCTCCTCCGTCCCTGGGATTCTCCAGGCAAGAGCACTGGAGTGGGCTGCCATTTCCTTCTCCAGTGCATGAAAGTGAAAAGGGAAAGTGAAGTCGCTCAGTCGTGCCCAACTCTTCTCGACCCCATGGACTGCAGCCCACCAGGCTCCTCCGTCCCTGGGATTCTCCAGGCAGGAGTGCTGGAGTGGGGTAGAAACCACTACAATGAGAAGTCCGCATAGTGCGACTGGAGAGTAGCCCTCGCTTGTCAAGCCTAGAGAAAGCCTGCGTGCAGCAATGAAGAGCCACCATAGCCAAAAACAAACTAGTAAATAAGTCTTACAGAGAAAATAAAGTAAGGATTTGTTTTCCATCTTGAATTTCTGGAGTTTGTCTCACTGGTACTTGTTGCCTTAATTGAATCACCTATTTACTGTAAAAAGAATGCCCAGCAGAGAAAATCTCTGGATGGTTCCCATTATGATATTTATGGATTTTGACTTAAGCAACTTAAAGACTCGTGCAGTTCTTTTTAAGTATAGGGACCGTAGAAACTTCTGAATGATCCTCTTAGTTAAGTCGGATCGAGTTCTAAAGTTAGTAGCCCCATAGTTCATTGGAAGGACTGATGCTCAAGCTGAAGCTCCAGTACTTTGGCCACCTGATGCAAAGAGCTGGCTCACTGGAAAAGAATTTGATGCTGGGAAAGGTTGAAGGCAGGAGGAGAAGGGGTGACAGAGGATGGGATGGTTGGATGGCATCACCAATTCAATGTATATGAGTTTGAGCAAACTCTGGGAGACAGTGAAGGATTGGGAAGCCTGGCATGCTGCAGTCCATGGGGTCTTAAAAAAATGGACATGACTTAGTGACTGAACAACAAATTAGTGTCTGTCTTTCCTGCCATCCCTCTGTCCCCTTTGCCATGTGCCCTGCTTGCGCCATCTTTATCGTGGTCACTAGCAGAGCGTAAGCAACTTGGAACCTCACCTGAAATCTACCTGATGTTCATAGCTGTCAGCTTCTCATCTCACTCACTCACAGAAAGGTGAAGGGATTTTCCTTAAATGCTACCTTTCTTGGAAGTGGTGCTCAGCCACACTTATTTATACAGTTGAGGCACATTCCACTGTGGTTTGTACAGTTTTGGAACATCAGCATTGCAGTCAGTGATCTTATTTAAACTATAACCCCAATCCCAAGGTGTGAGTAGGGAGCATAATGGGTGTTCCTGCAGCCCTAGGGAGTTTTGGGGGCTGCACTCAAACCTGATTTACATTTTAATTTTGTGGTACCAAACCTGAAGCATCAAGCTTTTACTTTTGTGTGAAATTGTCTATGAATCCATTTATTATTACAGATCCTGGCTTGGTCAATAAAAGTATAGTGTGATAGTGTTTTTAACCTGTTGCCTCTCATAGGTTATGAGATATGTGGTTTTTGTTGTTGTTGTTGTTGATTTTAAGGTCTTTGGTTGTAGTATTGGCCACTGTTTGTGTCTCTGTTTTGGTATCCTTCCTGATCTAAGCATTTTGGGAGGATATTTTTCTTACTTTCTTTTATGGCTGCGTTGGTGTGTTCCAAACTCAGTTCCTTTGGGCTTGAGGCCTTGTGTGGAATGGACACCGAATTTCCCGTAGGACCGCTGGCAGGGACTTCCGGCCTTTCAAGTGTGTAATTTTGAATTGGATGTTCCATTTGTTCTCACAGTGGAAGGTGTTATTGTCATCTTCTCTTTTGTCAGTTACTAGACCAGAAATGCCAGGAGTGTCTCTTCCTTCTTTTTCTCCTTCCCTCCTTATTTCTCACAGGGGTATGTGTGGTCACCAAGTCCTAGTGACTCCATTCATAGAATAGAGTGACTGAGCAATGGGATACGGAGCAGCCTCATTTCTTATCCCAAGGCTCACCTGTCCATCCTAAAGGAAATAAACCCTGAGTATTCGTTGCAAGGACTGATGCTGAAGCGCCAATATTTTGGCCATCTGATGCGAAGAACGGACTGATTAGAAAAGACCCTGAGGCTGGATAAGATTGAAGGCAGAAGGGGAAGGGGACAATGAGGATGAGATGGTTACATAGCATCATTGATTCAATGGATATGAATATGAACAATTCTGGGTTATAGTGAAAGATAGGGAAGCCTGGTGTGCTGCAGTCCATGGGGTCACAAAGAGTCAGACATGATTTAGGGACTGAAAAACAACTTAATTTCTCCAGACACTGCCTGCTGCTTTGGTTGCAACAAGCCTCCACCTTCTCTTTCATGTTACCGCAGAGGGTAGGGAGGGATTGGGGGAGAACGTATTTGATCATGTAGCTCCCCTAATCAAATCCTATCATAGACTTCATTACACTTAATAACATCTAATTTCTCTGTGTTGCATCCATAACCCCAGCCTATCTTTCTAAAAGCCCCATTGGCTCCAGCCCCTTTCCATGTACTTCTGTACGACGTTGGGTTAATGCTTTCATGCCTGAGTCTTTGCGCTTTTCCTGGAACATTCTGCCCTGTTTTTGCAAGTTCTCTCCTATCCCTGTTCATTTCCTCCCATCCTCACAAGCCAAGCCAAATCCAACGAACCTTTCAAAACCAGATTGGACCCATAGCTCCCCTTGCTGAATTCGTCTGTTTCTTTTCATCATTTGCTACTTTAAAAAATTATTTATTTTTAAAATTGACAGATAGTTGATTTATATGGAGAAGGAAATGGCAACCCATTCCAGTATTCTTGCTGGGAAAATCCTATGGACAGAGGAGCCTGGTGGGCTATAGTGCATGGGGTCGCAAAGTGTGGGACATGCCTGAGCAGAGCGCACAGTTGATTTACGATGTTTCGGGCACACAGCACATTGACTCAGCTACACACACACACTCTCTTTTTCAGATTGTTTTCCATCATAGGTTATTAGAAGACATTGAATGGAGTTACTGTGCTATGCAGTAGGTTCTCGTTTATTTTATATACAGTAGAGTGTATCTGTTAATCCCAAATATCCGATTCATCCCCTCCCCTGTCATTCACTATTAATAAAGTCTGATTAGCCTTTACAACCCCATCTCAGAGTGGAAAAGTGTCCACCCTTTTCTTAGGTTGTGGGGATATAAAGAACTGTCTGGTTTCCTTATCCCAAACATCAAGTGGGTGCTCAGTGAATAACAGTTGAGTTAAACTGAATTGTTAACAATCAGTAGGTTCTTATGTAGACACTCTGCTGTACCCCTATAATTCACCAAGCAGTTATGACTATCTATCTGTTTAAAAATCTGGTTTTATATCCTCTCTTTCATGACTTGCTAACCATTCTAAGACAAACCACTCTTATGTGCCACCAACCAAGAAAGAAAATGGTGCTAATTTTCATCACACCTTTGCAATTGTAAGATATAGTCAACTTCAGAGACATTCAACATGAAAAATGTATTTGTTAGAGTCAGCGACATAAGGACTTGTGTTTTTCCTGTTAGAGCTGTAGTCTTGAATGCCTAACTGGAAAACAATTTGAATTGATTTGAAAATATAAAACTGAGATCACTTTAAACGATGTTTTCCGTTATAAAATGAGGACTTACACGTAGAGATTCATCCCAGTTTTGAAAATCTTTGGGAGGAATTTCTTTAACATTTTTGTAAAAATTATTTTATTTGACTTTCAAGCGGACGATTCTTTCAGCGGAAGATTGAAACTTGATTAAAATCCTGTCTTCCCATGCGTGTTCTTTATGTCTGCATTTCTCTTCCTGCCCAGCAAGTAGGTTCCTCTGTACCACGTGGATACAGTGGGGGAGGGGAGGGTGGGATGAATGGGGAGATATATACACTACCATGTGAGTCGGACACGACTGAGCGGCTGTACTGAACTGTTGTGTGAAATAGATAGCTGATGGGAACCTGCTGTAAAGCAAGGGGAGCTCAGCTGGGTGTTGTTCTGTGATGACCTAGATGGGTAGGAAGGAGGAGGGGTGGGGATGGGAGGGAGGCCCTTGAGGGAGGGAGCGTGTGTAAACACAGAGCTGATTCACTTTGTCATACAGCAAAAAGTAACACCACACTGTAAAGCAGTTATCCACACCCCGCCCCCCCCCCCACTGCCCCCCTACAAATCCTATCTTCCCACCTAAACACATACCGAAATTGAAGTTCCTAGTGTCCCCCTAGCAACAGTGTTGCAGGGGACCCCATTACAGCTTCCATTTTTATGTCTGGTGGCTCTGTTTTCCAGCTGTCATACTTGCTCCTTGACTTTTAGTTATTAAATCCACTTGCTATCAAAGAGGCACACGTATGCACAAACGTATCATTTCTAGCTGTTCTTCCTTCCTCTCCCTCCTTAGCATCCAGTCTACCAGCTCTCTCTGTAACCTTTTCTCCTGGAGAATTTTGCCATCTCGCATACACCTTCCGCCAACACAGATCGCACAGTGGCAGGAACAGAACCCAAGGAGGATGGAGCAGGCATCCCGGGGGAGACGGGGCGTGATGCCCTCTGGGGGGCCCTTTAGCCTCAGAGTGCCAGAGATCAGCAGCATGAGTCAGACGCACCCTAGCCTGGTGGCCTCTCCCCTGTCCTCTGACAAAGACAGTCCCAGCCCTCCTTGCTGGCAGGCAGAGTTGCCACACCAGCCACCTGCATGCGTGGCCTCAGTCCAGGGAGCTCTTGTCTGATTCACAGAGTGATCCTCCCATTCTTAGTGGGAAAGGCAGCTCCTGGGCACACAGCGGTGGCTTGTGCGGTGGCGAAGGGTTGAAATCGCCGGGATGATCGGGTCCCACTCTGCTTCATGATGAAGAAAAAGAGGACTGCTTGACGTCCTGACCATCTTTTGGTCTGAAAGACTTCCTTCTTGGCTGCTGGAGAACAGGTGAAGGGAGAGGCCAGGTTGTTAGGGGCTGGAGAGCGTCACGGAAATGGCCGTTTTCCTACGTTTGGGTCCTCTTGAATGAGCCTGGGGAAGAGTCTTTGGAGGCAGGCAGCCACCGCTGGGTGCGACCATCCTTTCTCTTGTGGTGGTGCCCTTCCTCTGCAGGGCTCGCTCAAGGCCAAGGCCGTGTCCTTTAAGATGGAGACACCCTGTCTCTGTTCAAGGTGCAACTTTTGCCTTGAAAACCAGATTCTCTCCCCTTGAGCTTCCGTCTTGGATGGCGAAAGAGTAGCTACCCTCCCCCACTCTGTGTGGGGGTCTCAGGAAATGTGCCTGGAGAGGCTGATGGGGATATGGGGGTCATGTCTGCTGAGTGGCTTGGAAAAGATGTTGGTGATGCGATTGTATGTTGCAATCTCTTCCAAACTCAGGCATTGATGTATTTTCAAGAAGATTGTTGGGGAGTGCAGTTTAAAGGTGAAACAGTCTGATGCATTTCGCAGGAGTTACAGAAGCAGTTTCAACAGAGTACCATCCCCTCTCACTGTCTTCTATGGGATGACCTCCTTCTCTCACTAGGAGCTCTTAAGCCACAACATGGTGAAGTCGTGAAAGAAGGATTTCAGCAGTAGAAGTTAGCTGCAGTCAGGCAGCTCCATTCCCAGTTTCTTTTGAGATCACTTTTTTTCCGTGCTCTCTTACAATGACCTGGGCGTGCTTTTTTGATGTGACTGAGACTTGAAATTGAGCCGGGAGCCGGGAGTTGAGCTCTCTCAAGTCCTGTGGTCACTCCTCTTGGAATGTTGGGTGGAATTCTCAAGGGTTCAGTAGCTTCATGGCTTCGGAGGAGGAATGATGCTGCTTAGAATCTTGAAAAATTACATGATTCTTGGGGTCTGTCCTGAAAAAGCTGATCCATTTCAGTAAGCTGGGACTTCACTGGAGCCCCTTTCAGAGCCAGGCTGTGTGGGGGCGTTTGGAAAGGTCTGATGACCAGCTGTGTAACTCTGCCCTTTGGGACTGACGGTTTCCAAACACTTCGTAGTGGGTGATGCAATGCTGGAGTTGAGTTGTACGCATTGGCAGTTGTCCGTGTCCAAGTATAGTCGCAAGATGATAAATACCAAGAACCAAGGGAAACTTAGAGAGTAGTATTTTGGTCTAAAGTCACTTACATGGTGCCAGCCAGATAGTAAGCATTCCATAAATGGTAGATCTCCCTGAGCCGGGAGAGAATATATTACTTCACTTTGCAGTGTACTGCCTTGACTCCTAGGAAACCACAGTCATGTCTGTTCCAGCTGAACCTGTTGGTTAAGTATTGCCAAAGATTCACTGTTCTAAAATTAAAGTTATCATTTCAGGGGAAATTTCCCAACTGACTTAGCTGGCTTAAGAATATCAATTCTATGAACATGTTTTTCCCAGTTACCTTGGGATGCATTTGGATATGCTGAGAAGTTGCTCAAAATCAGGGCAGTCTTTGGATAGGGGAACTTTCAGGAATTTTGTTTGGCCGATTTGGATGTCTATTTTTTACTCGCCTTGGAAAACATGGTTGGGCTAAAAACATTTCATCCAAGCTTTAGGGAGGAGGAATTTGGAAACCCTGTCACGATTCATTCATCTCTGTTGAGATGAGGGGGGAGATGTGTGCTCAGCCGTTTCTGACTCTTGGTGACCCCATGGACTCTAGCCTGCCAGGCTCCTCTGTCCGTGAAATTCTCTAGGCAAGAATTCCGAGGGGGTGGCCATTTCCTGCTACAGGGGATCTTCCCAACCCAGGGATCGAACCCCGGTCTCCTGCGTTGACAGGTGGATTCTTTACCACTGTGTCACCTGGGAAGCCCTCCCATCTGTGTGGAGGGATTAGTTTTTCATGGAGAATCCTGGTCCTGCTCCAGGCACCCAGTAGTCACATGGTGTACCTGATAGAGAAGGTGGGTTCCTCCTCTCTGTTCAGGAGTGCTTGTCGAGTCTTGGTGGGTTCCTCCTCTCTGTTCAGGAGTGCTTGTCGAGTCTTGGTGGGTTCCTCCTCTCTGTTCAGGAGTGCTTGTCATAGTCTCAGTTTTCAGACAAGCTCACCCCCGATGGAACCATCCCTTTGTGCCAGATGAGGGGTGGCCAGGTGGCAGTAGCAACCAGCCACATTTGGGCACGGGCCCCCATCTCCCTCAAGTTACCCCTCCTCAGCCCAGTACTCTGGAGAGCAAGCGTGCATCCCAAGAGATTTTCCTGGTAAGCAGCTGCTGCAACTTAGCAGGATCATACCTCTTCAGCCTTTCTGTCCCTGAACTGTGATTTTTTTTTTTTTTTCTTGAATCAGTTATGAAGACAAGAAACAGTCATATGAAGTTTGTCTTTGAAAGGATGTGGTTCTAAAAATCTGACTCAGGGACTTCCCTGGTGGCCCAGTGATTAAGAATCTGCCTTCCAACGCAGGGGACGAGGGTTTGATCGCTGGTCAGGGAATTAAGATCCCACAGGGTGTGGGAGCATCTCAGCCCGCTGGCCAGAACTCTGAGTCTGCTCTCTAGAGAAACAGAAACCTGTGCACTGCAACTCGGGAGAAGCCCCCAGGCGCTGCAGCTGGAGAAAGCCCACACGCTGCAGCGAAGACTCAGCACAGCCAAAACCGAAAACCGAAACCCATGGCTCATTGTATCACAGTGGTCTCAAAGGGCCGCTGGTGGAAGTTCCTGTCTGATCTTAGCACCTGGAATGTTTGTCCTTTTTCTGACAGTTGATTAGGACCTTGTGAGTCTTACAACTACTCTTTTACCCATCTGATTGGCTGTTACCAAAACTTTACAGTCCAGTTGAGCCAGCTGGGTAAATTGATCACCCAGGTACGTTCATTACCCTTATTCTGTTCCCTAGCACTTTGCCTCAATCTTTGGGTCCTTGTACTTTTCCAGTGATAATGTCTCCTATTCGATTTTAGAACATGCATCTTTGGAAGTCACTGCTAAGTCTTTTCTCTAACATGATAATAGTTAAGAACCGTCAGCAAAACAAAATGACTGATGAATTTTCTTTAACTTTAATTTCTGAACCAATAAAAAATTTTCAGTGTCCTAGATTCATCTCTCCATCTATTCACCCCAGGCTGATTTTTGGACTAAATGTCAATATTAAAATCTACATTCTTTCGGTGCTTATTGCATATAAAAAATATTCAGGATTTCTGATTCATTTAGAATTTTGACCCAAAACTACTACTCCCTTCCCACTTTAAGTTTCAGGGTGAAGGGAGATATTCTGATTCTCATTCATTTAGTAATTATGAAACATTTTGGGGGCACTTATTCATGATGAACAGAGTAAGAATGAACGTACTTCTGTAGTCTTTTATAGTGTTTCATGTTGAATCTCAAATTTCTGTTTTAAAACAACCTTTCCAGGTGGATATTAAGTAAAGCAGATAATATTATGCATCCTTCTTTTTTCTATTAAGTTTTGGAATGGGTACTTTGCTTGCCCAAGATCACATAAGTTAGTAAGTGATAGAGCTTGGGGTGTAGATGTGGGTATTTTGATGGCAAGTACAATATCCTTTTCTCTGTACACTTTGATTCCTGGAACTTGCGAGGGCTTAAAAGTGACAGGATGCCTCTCATGAGTGTTTTCTGAGGTGAAAAAGAAAGTTCTGTTGTGGCAGACACTTTAGGGAAAGCCATGGATTAACTGCCGTGAACACAGTATTTCTGACGCTGTCCTATTTCGTCTCGGGTTGGAGTGATGAAACTTCTGAGCCCTGTCTATTTTTGAGGTATTTGAAGCCTGGGATTAGCTTGGTAATTCCCTCCCTTCTCCAGCACAGACACTTCCCTGTGAAAACTGGTTATTTGACACCTGATGCAGAAATTGACTTTATGAGTTGAGATGAATCAGAATGAGACTGTAAAACTTGGCACACTTATCGTTTACTTCGCTGGGGGTCATCTTAATGCAATGCAAGCTGTCCAACTGGTCCTGCCAGATTTTGTCAACGTGGTTTGCATGTATGCGTGCACTGTGGCAAATTGAGTCAATCATGTCTTCCAGCTGGGTTAATGAATTCCCCTTTGGTCTCATGGCACATTTGAGGCGATTGGTTTCATCCAACTTAGACTGTAGACCCGGTTCAGTGAGATAGGTACCATGTTTTAAGGAATTCCCCTTCATAGTGGCCCTTCTTGTAGCATCTTCCTTATGGTTTACAAATGTTGCATGACAGTGAAAATAATCTAGTATTTTTATTGAGAGCTGAGCAAGGAGTTGGCACTGAAATAATCATGTCACATAGATGGTGTCATTTAACGCTTATTTCAATAGAATGGTTTAGGAGTTCTTGTCTCTATTTGTAGAGGGGTAAACTGATAATTAGTGTTTGCCGAAAATCACCTTGCAAGTAAGTGACAAAGCTGAGTTTTGACCTGAGTGACGCATGCAGTGGGACTCCAGGCTCAAGCTCCCATCACTGAGTTAGCTGTTTCCCTGCCGCTTGCTTGTTTATTTGTTTCGGCTGAGCTGGGTCTTTGGTGCTGCGCGGGCTTTTGTCTGGTTGCAGTGAGCAGGGGCTCCTTCCTCCTTGCAGTGTGCAGGTTTCTCCTTGCGGTGGCTTCTCTTGGGCATGCAGGCGTCAGTAGTTGCAGCTCGTGAGCTCAGTAGTCGTGACTCTCTGGCTCAGTTGCTCTGTGGCATGAAGAATCTTCCCAGACCTGGGCTCAAACCTGTGTCCCCTGCATTGCCAGGCAGATTCTTTACCACGGAGCCACCCGGGAAAGCCTGTCTACCTCCTGTTGAAGGTGGATTCTTTGCGGCTCTTAAGGAAAATCCGGAATCCTGATGGTTCTCAGGTTGTTGTGGTGTATATTCCTAAGGCCATGGTGGAGTTAGTCAGTCCACTGTGAACACTTGATACAGATTGACTCCTTGGTGACTCGCTGCAACCTTAGCATATTTGCTGATCACAAAGAGCAAATATGTTCTCTTCGTCTGTTTTACATCATGGGGTCCGTTCTACAGGTCACAGGTCAAAATAGTTTTTCCATCAGAATCAGGGGGAGAAAAAATGATCCCAGATCCCAGATAGACTGGGTTTTGTCTTCCTACATATTTTTTAAACAATGCCTGACAACTTTTCACTTTCTTCCCCATAGTGTTTTCCTGCTCAGTGAATAGAAGACTACAATAGAAAAACATTTCAGTTCTGGTAGCAGAATATGTACTTTTTTTTTTTCAAGTATAAAAAATGTATTATCAGCCTCTAAGTGCAGGTGGAGGACAGCCGCCTGCAGGCCTGGTTTGCCAGCAAGAATCCAGCCCTTGCAAATTATTGGCAGCTGGCACCGTAATGAGTCCATTTCAATGTAAATGGGCTGTTGCTTATTAATTTCTGCCAGTTCCTAAGCAATTCAGGAATCGCTTTGAAAATTTTAAACTTTGCAGAGAGCAGCTTAAGGAGGATGCCTGGGAAAAGCAGCAGTTGGGGGAATTATGGCGAGGACATGTACGGGAGGGTAATAATGGCATATTGCTGAGAACTGGTGTTCCTCTCCTGGCAAGCGTGAGTCACCAGGTTCACGGCAGAGTAGCATATTTTCCAAGATAGGGTGAACGGTAACTTCACTTCCTATGCTGTCTTATATGGATATGGATATTTATTTATTTACTGTCTTGATGTGACCACCTTCCACAACAGTACGCAGTGTTCTCTGTGTTTCTCTGCAAGCTGTTTGTCATCTTGAGTTCTGCCTTAATGAGGTTACCAGTTATAGGTGCTAGTCGTGGGCAGCCCCACAGGAATGATCTGTAGGAGAGGAATGAGAGGCAGCCACCCCCAGGAAGCCCTCGGGGCTTTCTCCTGTCTTATAGTTTAGTCACTAAGTTGTGTCCGACTCTTTTGCGACACCATGGACTATAGGTGTCCTATAGGTGTCACCAGGCTCCTCTGTTCATGGAATTTTCTAGCCAAGAATACTGGAATGGGTTGCCATTTGCTTCTCCAGGAGATCTTCCTGACCCAAGGATTGAACCTGCATCTCCTGCACTGACAGGTGGATTCTTTACGGCTGAGCCATTAGAAGCCCCTGTCCTGTCTTAGCATCTCCAGTCTCACCAGAAGCCAGGTTTTCGGAAACAAAGACCACTCACAATGCCTGTTCGTGGAGCTTATTTTGAAAACATGAGAATTTGTGAGCACGAATTCTCAGCAATACCCCGTGTATACGATGAGAAGGTCTATCATATTGAATTTGGTCTTTTGTTTTACCGTCTTTTAGCATCTTCTTCAACTTCTGTGATAGCTATAGCTCCGCTTTGAGAGTAACTGAGACTCCCTGATTTCCTGCCACTCATTTCTGTTTGTTGAGACGTTTGAAAGATTCAAAGGGAATCACGAGTGTAGGGGTGCAGGTACCTTTTGGAATTACGGTTTTCTCCAAGTCTCTGCCCAGGAATGGGATTGCTGGGTATGGGAGTTCTAGTTTTAGGCGCTCCATGCAACACCCCTTTTCTCCACGCCTTCTCCAGCATTTATTGTTTGTGTACGTTTTTGGTCATGGCTCTGCAGCAGAAACTAACACAACATTTTAAAGCACCTGTACTCCAATAACACGGTAAAAAGAAGAGAGAACCATGAAATCATTCTACTGGAATTGATTTCTGTTACCTGATACTTTCATCTGTAGAGACAGAATAAAATGATAAAATATTACTGAGTTTATAGAGCGATTTATTACTATAAACGTAAGCATGCTTATAGTTATGGATTTATGCCTGTCATTTTAGACCTGTAGCTGAATGTTGCGTTGTTTGATCTGGGGTGTGCTATTTCACATGAAATGGATGTTGGAGAATTTATGTAAATAGGTTTGATGGAAAATTCCTGTTTCCTGTGTTCTGGCTGAATAGTGGCTTTCCTTTTTCTGCCCTGTCCAGGTTTTTGGCACAGCTGCGTAGATGCAGATGAGACTGTGATGGCCAGCTCCAGGGGCAGGTGCTGAGACACTTCCCAGCCACCGTTACTGTTCATCCTGACATCATCACCAGGCTCCATATCTCAATGCCACAGTGCTCTTGGGGCAAGTTGGGCTGGGAACCTTTGTTGCCTTGTAAGGTAAGTTTGTGAATGTGTGCTTGAGCCTGTGTATACCTCTATGAATTAAACATAATGCTTCAGAGGTGGTGAGACAGGTACCACGGCGTTGCCATGGTGTATGCAGCTTGTGGGAAAAAGAATTTGGACTCACTTTTTTGCATTAAGGTTACGCCCATCTAGCAAGTCAAACGTATTAACATTAAAACTTAAAAAAAAAAAGAAAAGAAAAAGCAGGTACCTATCTTTTTCCCTCTGTGAATTGCTCTCAGGGATCTTTGAAATTTATTCCCAAGCTTTACCATCTTTAGATGGGATTATGTTTGTAAAAGGTAAACCCGGCTTCAAAAATCTTCAGAACAATGATATGTTTTGTTTCTGGTTTGGATAATCTCTTAAAAAGCAAAATAAATGCAGTCAAAATAATAATCTTTCTAAATCAAAGATCATCTTTTATTTGTTGCAAAACTTTCCTGTTTAGTCTCCTGTGTTAGGGGTGTTTGTGCGTGACTTGGCAAAACGCTTTTCATGGGTTTGTAAAGATTTAGCTAAAACTTTCAGAACTTTGTCTCAGTTTAATCTTAGCTTTCCTCCCCCTGTCTCCCCCCAACCCCCTTACCCTATCTTCAGGCTCAGCCTCCAGTAGGGAAAAAACAGGCTTGAAACCAAGCCCTCCCACTAGAATCTAATTTTAAATTTGCAATCTGTTGTCTTGTGATTTTTGCTTCAAATTTAACTTTGAAATAAATACATTTCATCCTTTCTCCTGCAATTTTGGAGGTCTGTTTTCAAATCATAGAAGGGTAATCATTACGTTTATTTTAATAAGTTCTTAAATACCTCAGGAGGGAGTGAAAAATTTTATTATTAACAATTATAATTTGTATACATCATTAGATGCCTTCTGCTCCTATTCTACAGCACCCTTACCGACAAGAGAAACCTTGTTTTAATAGTTAACTTTGACTTGAATATAAGTTGGGTCATCTTGTGCCCACTTATGGGCTCTAATGTTTTATATTTTTGAAATAGTCTTGTTATAGACAATCTGAGAGATGAGCATCCCATTGAAAAAAAGCAGTACTAAAACTTCAGTTCACGTAGATGGCCAATATAATAATGAGTAAGGCATGGTCCCTGCCATTGGGAGATTGAAATAAAATAAGAAGGGGTTCATGCAAAGAAAGATAAGTGTGTCAGATAACCATGCCACAGATGGAATGGGAGGAGATCAAGCAGAGTGCCATTGGAATGTCGAGAAAGGAGGGTTAAATCCAAGCTCGGTACTATTTTCTTCTTTATCTTGGGTGATTTTCCCAAGTCATCTGCTTTAAGTTTGGGCTTGGTGCTTTTTTGCTGCAGCTGTCAGCCTGGTGTCCCCATCCTCACTCTCCGAGAGTTATCCAAGAAACCTGGGGACTTAAAGCAGTTATTCTTTTCTTTCCCGTAATGGAATTCTAGGTAAGGGACCTGCCTGGCAGTCCATTAAGGCTCTGTGCTTCCACTGAAGGGTGTGCAGGTTCTATCCCTGATCAGAGAACTAAGATCTCCCATGCAGCATGGCCAAAACAGTGAATTACGGCTTTAGTGTAGTAGCTTTGGAAGATACGAAAAGCAAAGTATACTTTTGAAAATTAAGTTACCCCATAATCTCTATCTAGGATGCTAACTTTAAAAATTTTTACACAGGTCTATATATTCTCTGTGTGTGTGTCTCTCTCTCCCTCCCTCCCTCTTCATGTGTGTGTGTGTTTATGAGAGGGAGAGAAAGAAGGTAAAATATTAACATCTTTAGAATTTTAATCTCCTGAAAGCCAGTATCTTGGATATGCATCTCAAATGTAAGTTTTTACTTCCTGAGAATAAGAGTTTTGCTCCAGAGGTGATTGACCCTAATAATATAATTATCTTTTTGATTATCTACTTCTGAACAGGGCAAGCCCCAGCAAGCTGACCCACAAGGCTGGGCTTTAATCATGTGGAACTTTCCTGTTGTTCAGCTAAAGGGTGGGGCATTTTGCTGTCTGGAGTACCGCTTGAACTTCTGGTCTCATCTAGAGGATTAGACATCCTAAACCATAAAAATATTATTATAACCTCCTTAGTCTGCAAAGTGATGAGGTTATTTCTTGTTTCCCTTGTATCTTCTTTCTTTCCCCCTTTTTTCCTCTGAACAATCTGTAGTTATAGGAGTGTTTTTCTTTGTTCTCTCTGCCCAGAGACCTTGACCATGGGTGAGTTTCTGTTAACTCGAATGTTTTCTCATGCAATACCAAGAAAACTTCACATCTGATGATTAAAAAATGCAGCTTGTTTTGTATTTTGGATCAAATTAAAAATATTTTACCTGTCTTTTTAATTTGTATTCTCCTTCTCCACTCATGCATAATAATTGATGTTCATGGTGATCTTGCATGGATGTTCCAAGGAGTTAAAATTTTCATTTATTTCAGGAGTGTTTACCATTACTCAGAGAACACAGTTATACTAGTTGCTTTAAAAGCTTGATAATTCCAACATCTGGGCCACTTTGGGGTTGGCATCTATTGATTGTCTTTTCCCCTGAGAACTGATTAGATTTTCCTGGTTCTTTGGAATGCATTGTGGACACTTTGGAGTATTACATTGGGAGAATCTAGGTCCTGTTCAAATCATCTGAAGAATGTTGAATTTTCTTTTTTTCCTATTTTAGTAAGCAGTCAACCTGGCTAGGTTCAGATGGCAAGTTCTGTTTGACCTAAGCAGTCAACCTGGCTAGGTTCAGATGGCAAGTTCTGTCTGACCTCCTGTGGGTGGTAGGTCTGATGTCAGTTCAGTTTTCAAAGCCTGTGCTCCAGAGTTGTGGCTTTGTCCACACATGCACCACCTGGGAGTTAGACTGCGAGGTGAGCTGTGTTTTATGTTGCAGCTCAGTTCGCCAAGCCTTTGCTGTCTTCCTCTGGGGCAGTCCCAGGCACATGCACCTGAGGAGTGCGCCTGGGTCTTGGGTAGGTTTATACAGGACATTAACTGATCTGCTTCCTCCAACTCTGTCTTCTCTGAGCTTGCCCTCACTCTGGCCTGCAGGGATCACTACTCTCGATGTCTTTGGCCAGAAGGACAGGGCCTGTCTTGTGAGTTTTTGCTGCTTTGTCACAGCGAGGTGTGTGCTCAGGCTTCCCAGGTGGCGCCAGTGGTAAACGACCTTCCTGCCAACGTGGGAGACAGAGAGATGAAGGTTCGATCCCCGAGTCAGGAAGATCCCCTGGAGGAGGGTATGGCCACCCGCTCCAGTATTCTTGTCTGGAGAATCCCATGGCAGAGGAGCCTGGCGGGCTACAGTCCATGGGGTCGTGGTGGGCTACAGTCCACAGGGCCGCCAAGAGCTGGACATGACTGAAGTGACCCAGCATGCATGCACGGACTGTCTGCTCACCCTCCATGCAAAGCTGGAAGAGAAATGAGTATACTAAAAACCGAAATGGGAAACCCACTCTTGTTAGAGTGGCTTCTTCAGTTTTATTTGCTTGTTTATTTATTTTTGGCTGCACTGGGTCTTCATTGCTAGTTTCCACAGGTGGGGGCTTACTCGTTGCCTGTCTGCACGTGGGATCGTCCCAGAGCAGGTATTGAACCCACGTTCCTTGCATTGGCAGGTGGATTCTTAACCACTGAAGCACCAGGGAAGACCTTGTGTCTCTTCCGTTTTTGATTCCCATCCCCAGCTTACCTGCTTTTGCTTACTCTTTGGAATCCTCAGGTAGTTGCTTTTTACTTTGGCTCAGGGTTTTGAAATCTTTATCATTGGAAGAAAGACCAGCCACTGTGTCTTACTTCATCTTGGCTGGCCCCAGGCACTATAAATAGTATTCAGTTTTGGTCACTACTGTGTTAGAGACAGAAGCCCTGTCCCTAGTTAATCAGCCCTACTTCTCTAGTGAGGCTCACTTTGGATCCTTGCTTTGTGTTTGCTGTCTGTTTCCTGAGGACATTGTGCCAGATAATGCCCAGTGAGGGCTTATTTTCTTTTGCATAATTTGTTGAAAAAGAGGATTCAGAAAAGCTTCATTTGGCAGCATCGTCACTTTTAAACAAAAATTTCCCTTCACCAGAAACTCCCAGTGAGTGACAGCTTTAACTTTTTATTTTGAAATAACTATAGATCCACGTGAAATTGAACATAGTAAGCATACTCTTCACCTAGCCTCCCTTAATGGTTGCATCTTACTTAATTTCCACAAACTACCAAAGCCAGGGATTTGACACTTTTTTTCAAAGTGTGTAAATAGTTTTATATCATTTTATTACATAAGGCTTAGTAGGCTAATAAATCTATAAAAGCGGTCCCTGAGAAAGAATCACCTATCTGATGTATCTACAAACCACCCTAATGACTGTGCTTTCTTTGGTGTGTGTTAAATTGTGTTAGTTTAGGGTGTACAGCATAGTGGTAAAGGTATATTACTTTTCAGATTCTTTCCCCTTAAAGGTTGTATCAAAATATTGAATATAGTTTCCCGTATTTATACAGCAGGTCCTTGTTGGTTATCTATTTTATGTATAGTAGTGTGTATATATTCATCCCAAACTCCCAATTTATCTCTTCCCTCCTTTCCCCTTTGGTAACCATAGGTTTATTTTCTGTGTCTGTGGGTCTGTTTTGTAAATAAGTTCATTTGTATGTTCTTTTTTTCAGATCCAGCATATAAGCAATAACATAATATTGGTTTTTGTCTGGCTTACTTCCTTTTGGATAATAATCTCTAGGTCTGTCCATGTTGCTGCAAATGGCATCATTTCATTCCTTTTTATGGCTGAGTAGTATTCCATTGTCAGAGAAGGCAATGGCACCCCACTCCAGTACCTTTGCCTGAAAAATCCCATGGACGGAGGAGCCTGGTGGGCTGCAGTCCATGGGGTCGCTAAGAGTCGGACACGACTGAGCGACTTCACTTTCACTTTTCACTTTCATGCATTGGAGAAGGAAATGGCAACCCACTCCAGTGTTCTTGCCTGGAGGATCCCAGGGATGGGGGAGCCTGGTGGGCTGCCGTCTATGGGGTCGCACAGAGTCGGACATGACTGAAGCGACTTAGCAGCAGCAGCAGCAGCAGTGTTCCATTGTACATGCCCACCACATCTTTATCCGTTCCTCGGTCAGTGCACCTTTCACCTGCTTCCATGTCTTGTCTCTTGCACACAGTGCTGCCTGTACTGACTGATAAAGTTCCTTTAAGTACTTTCACTGTGCATTTATTTTGATGGGAGTACTTTTTTACTCTTTCGATGTGTATTTACTTTGATGGGATTTAAAGGAAGTTGCTATGAAAAGTTTAACTCATGACTTAAGGAGAAAGGCCATGGTGTTGGGAAGAATGGAGAATTCATCCTCTCTCTCGTGTCCTTGGTCTCTGACCCTAAGAATCTCTTGATTTTTTTTTTTGGACCACTTCTACTTTCAAATGACGCCTCCCCATCATGTCGCTATGTCTCCTTTGCCTGTATTTTCTCTGGATCATCTCAGGATGCCCAGTCCTGAGCTGTCACCCCGACATGGAGGAGAGGTAGTCTCTCAATTCCAACCCCCTTTCCTAAACCTCCAAAAGGAGGAGGGATGTAGGAATTAAGTGAAATGAGACAAAGGCAAGGCCATGAGTCTCTGCCTAGGTGGTTGAAGGTTGGGGAGAACAGTGGAGCAGGGCAGGCCGAACCCATCAACTCAGCTCACAGAATCAGGGTGATCCCAAGCCCAGTGGCCTGGGCTGAGGGACCTACACCAGTCTGCAGGTGGAGAACAGCACACAGACTGGAAACGGGTGCATTTTCTAGGCACTCTCAAGTAGGAGAGCGGGCATTTTTAAGGCCAGTGTATCTTTTCTCTAGTTCACATTATGTTAACACTCTCATCGCTTTTCTCTTGCAGTTGTGTGAGTTTGTGTCTTTACATTCTAGGTTAAATTTTGTCATTCATTCATTCTGTATTTTCCCACTGAGCACCTAGTGCCTTTCAGGCAATGTTTTAGGTACCAAGAAGATAGCAATACACTAGACAAATTTTCTGCCTCCCTGATGCTTAATTAGGTTCTAGTGGGGAAAGATATAGAATAAAAAAAATAAGTAAATGAAAAACATTTTTTGAGACAGTGATGACAAATGTTAAGGAGCCGGGGGGTGGGGGGAAGCAAAGAAGAAGGGAAGTGTTGAGCTCTGAGGGGTCATTTTGGATAGAGATGCTAGGAAAGATCTCTTTAAGAAGGTGACATTTGAGTAAGATCTGGAAAGAGTGAGCCAGGTGTAGATGCCTGAAGGTTGGAGAGTTGGAGGCCAAGGAAAGAGCATGAACAAAGGCTGTGGGGAAGCCGGGAAGCTGTATCTTAGAGGACTGGAAAGAAAGTTGAAGATTTGAGGTTTAAATTGGGACAGTTGTTCCTGTATTAGTCTTGCCCACCACCTCCTGCTTAATAATATGCCTCCCACTAACTACCCTCTGCAAGTACAAGCTGTTTGAGGCCACTCACATTTTCCATAAGGAAGTCAGTAGGGAGTTGAATGAGTTTAAAAATGGGGACATTTTCTAGCTTGCCATCATGGAACCTGTATTCTGAGGCTCTGCTTTTCAAGTTGTTACAAATTGAGTTTATTACAGGCTTGAATTTGTTACAATGTTTCTTCTGTTTTATGTTTTGGTTTTCTGGCTTCAGAGGCTTGTGGGATCCTAGCTCCATGACCAAGGATCAAAACCCCACCCCCTGTGTTGGAAGGCAAAGTCTTAACCACAGTCTTAACCAGGGGAAGTCCCTGCTTGTCCACTTCCAGCCCAGTTTTTGCGTTTCAGCCTGTCCTCCCCCTGCTGAATCTTTCCGCTCTTTCCTAGTGACTGTGTGGTGATTATGTTGGCCAAGTACTGATCACTACCTCGTACTTTGGTTTCTAAAGTGCATGAGCATTTTTTGACTCCTTATGCATAGAACACTTCTAGTCTCTATGAGTGTGAGTGTTCACCGCTCAGACGTGTCTGACTCTTTGCAACCCCACAGATTATAGGCCAGCCAGGCTCTTCTGTCCATGGAATTTTCCCAGGGAATAATAATTGGAGTGGGTTGTCATTTCCTTCTCCAGGGGATCTTCCCAACCCAGTGATCCAATCCAGGTCTTCTTTTACCTTCTGAACTACCAGGCAGGCAGATTCTCTTACCTTCTGAACTACCAGGGAAGCCCTCTCGATAGAGGCTTCAAAAAAGAAGTGTAAGCCACTTTCTGCCGAAAGTTGCTTCCAGACTCAGAGAAACAAAGAAGGACTGTGTAAATGGAAAGTATAAACCAGGCTGTTTTGGTTTGTTATAAGTAAATGATAAGGGTTAGGTAGGAGAGAGCGGGGGAGCGTGAAGATGGTGAAAGTAGCTGGCATCTGCCATTTGTGTGTGGAGAGGATTAGGGCTTTCACGTCACCAGTGTTCTGGGGGTTGCCTGTGGGATGGGGTTGTCCCTGAAAGGGGAGACTGTGTCTGTTGTATGCAGTGAGCAATTTTCATTTTTCATGCTTGTGTTGTTTCAGGGCCCCCCACTGGCCCCCCACATGGGCCTTCATGAGTCTCACTGACCTTTGGGGAAAAGCTCTTAAAGGAAGGGGTGTTTCGGCAGTCCCTAGGAACATTTTTCTCCTAACTTGAGTTGCTTCAAACTTCCTGCTGACTCGACTTAGATCATCCCTTGAGAATCGCTCTTGGTAGGATTTAAGAGATTTGGCATTCATCTCTAAATTCTAGTTCTGAAGATAAAAATGGCTTCTTTCCTACCTTGGCTGGCTGAAAAGAATCTTGCTACTAAAAATGCTATTAATATAACAGACCCATCAGAGCGATGCAGGGAACGCTGTAATTCTTGAAGGTTGGCGCCATTTGCTTTAGGAAACTGCTCCTGAGGCTTTTAACTTGATTAGTTTTCTGTTGGCAGAAACAAGGCTAACCAGAAATTTGTTGTTGAGAATATATCTGTCAATTTATATTTGCAAACTTTTGTATACAGCAGAAGGGGGTGCTCCATCCGAGCATATTGGGGGGGGGTCCATTCGAGCATATTTGGGGTGACACCTTTGCCTTTGTACACTGTGGTTTCTGTCACCTCCATTCTTTCCCTCTTTTGAATTTAAATCTATGTGATTCTTAAAATGGGACTGTGGCTAATACTTTTTCTAAACTTTTAATTACTCCTTGGCAAAACATATGGATACATAGTCACATTCAGGTGTCTCTCTTTTTTTTCCCCCAGGTATGCTGGGTCTTCTTTAGACTGTGTTCAGGCTTTCTCTAGTTGCGCTGAGTGAGGCACGCATGCTTCGGTAGTTGTGGTATGCAGGCTTCGTTGCCCCGCTGCATGTAGAATCTTAGTTCCTGGACCAGGGCTGGAACCCGTGTCCCCTGCATTAGCAGGCAGATTCTTAACCACTGGACTACCAGCGAAGTCCCCATCTATGTATCTTCAAGTGAAAGTCACTCAGTCGTGTCTGACTCTTTGCAACTCCATGGGTTGTAGCCCGCCAGGCTCCTCTGTCCATGGGATTTCCCAGGCAAGAATACTGGAGTAGGTAGCCTTTCCCTTCTCCAGAGGATCTTCCCATCCTGGAATTGAACCAGGGTCTCCTGCATTGCAAGCGGATTCCTTACCAACTGAGTTATCAGGAAAGCTGTACCTTTAAAAAATCAAGAACCCTGAGACACTGGTCATGGCGTTTAGCCTTACTTTAGATGCTTGTTAAAGTATTTTACTTGTAAAAATGTAGCACATGATATTCTTAGGAATATAGATCACAGAAGTGGTCACACATGGACCATGAAGCTTTTCATTTTCCCTGTACTGAGTTGAGTCTCTCTCTCTCTTTTTTTTTTTTTTGCTTCTTAAAGGTACCAGCCAGAGAGGCGTGAACTTATTGCTTTGAAGTATATTTGCTACTAGTAAAAGGATGATTCTCTTTCTTGGAAACTTTGCTCTCAGAATCATATGATGTGTGACCTGGTAGGGAATATTCCAGTATGGGAATAGCTTCACATCTGGTGTCTGTATGAGTTACCTCTGAACTCATCGGAACATTCAATGGAGGTTTTTCCCTTCTTGTTGCCACAAATTTCATTTCAGTAAAGATGTGCTTATAGGAGTTTAAGCAGCCTTTGAGACCAAAGAGTAGGATTGTAGAGTGGTCCTGGAGCATTGGGAAGGAATATATTATATTGCAGGGGGTTTCAAACTGTAATGGGTCCAGTAAATTTGTTCCTGTTTCCCTCTGTGCCTTTTGCTTTTTTGTTTATTGTATCCCTTCCCTGGCTTGGAGTATCAGTTTCATGAGAGTGGAGAATGTGTATCTTTTTTTCTCTGCTGTATTTCTGGTTTCTGGAACATGGTAGCTATGCAGTATTTATTTTCTTTCTTTCTTTTATTCTTTTAAACAGTTTTCAAGATTGCTCAGCCAGTCAAGGCAGAAGCTTGCATGAGCATCGGGGCTCCATCCCTACCTCTTTGTTTAAAAAAAAAAAAAAATTATTTATTTGGGTTCATCAGGTATTCAGTTTTGGCATTCTGAATCTTTTAGTTACTGGCATATGGGATCTTAGTTGCCACCTGTGGGATCTAGTTCCCTGTGAAAGTGAAAGCGTTAGTTGTTCAGTCCTGTCTGACCCTTTGTGACCCATCCATGAACCGTAGCCCTCCAGGCTCCTCTATCCATGGGGATTCTCCAGGCAAGAATGCTGCAGTAGGTAACCATTCCCTCCTCCCAGGGATCTTCACCACCTAGGGATCCAACCAGTGTCTCCTGCATTGCCAGGTAGATTCTCTACCATCTGAGCCACCGAGTTCCCTGACCTGGGATCAGACCCGGGCCCCCTGCATTGGAAGCATGGAATCTTAGCCACTGGACCACCAGGGAAGTCCCAGTATATATATTCTCTGAATGAATGACCATGTAGATGATTGCACACATCAACTCGGGGATGCGCTCAGCTATTCTATTTTTCTTCTGTCCTTTCTGACCACGTTCATGTGTGTATCCTAAGTGTATACAGTTGAAATGGTCTAGAGAAACCTCACTGCAGAGCAAGGAGAATAAGGCTAAATAGAGTCATACTTGTCGAGCTTTGAGGATGTTTTAATTTCTCACTGTGGGTAACAGCCCTCAGACTAAGGAGAAAGACCGGAAAAATGTTAAGGAAAGGACTTGAATTAACCTGGGTAGCTCCAAAAGGCGGAATCACATTTAGTGATTTCATCGTGTGAATTTCTGTGTGCAGGGCACTCTGTACCAGATTAATGTTCTTGGGTTGGATTTGCTCCCAGAAATGAACCCATCAGTTTGCTGCTGGGCAGAGAGTGGGGTTTCTGTTTTGTTTTGGGCATCTCCCTCTCCCCGTCCCACTTTGCCTCCCCTCCCCTGTTACGGTTTTCAGAAAGCTGTGGCATCGAAGGTAAAAAGCCCCTTTTCTTTTTGACTTTATCAGGAAGAGTTGATTGGACTTCACCTCTTGAGCTTTGTGGTTTTTGATTGATTTTGAAGTGTAGGTGAAGTCAGGATGAAACGGAAACCTATGGAGAGGAAGCACCTTTATCCACGGCACCTTGGAATTTCGCCTGGTTTTTTGAAATATGTCATTTCAAACAGAACGTTACTCATTTGGAGCAGACACCTTGGTTTGTCCTTTTTAGAGTTTTTAGTTGGTGGAGAGGCGTAGAGCTTTAAATAGACAACTCTAGAGGTTAGGGAGAAGAAAGCAGGTGTTGCCAGCTTTAGGGAAGCAAGTCTGTGCCATGCCTGGAGCGCTGCTCCCCTCCCCGGGCAGAGACCCCTGTCATCCCCCATGACCTTATTTATGTTCTTATCTCCCATCTCTGCAGGAGTAGCCTCAGCAGGCGATGTTAGTTCTCGCCTGCTGCCGCGCTGAGTGCAAGCGCCTGCCAGGTGCATATAGGCGCCGCTGTTACCTGCCAGGCTGCCTGCCCTCCGTAGGTCCCGAGCTTTCCCCGTTAACCGCCCGTACCCGTGGGTGACTCAGTGATCCTCTCCTCTTTTTTCTTTTCCCTTGCTACAGACCGTAAAACCATGGGAAACGCAGAAAGTCAAAATGTCGTGCATGAGTTCTATGGAGACAAGCACGCCGTCCTGGGGCGCAAGCACACGTCCCGATCCCTGCGCCTGTCACACAAGGCGCGGCGGACCAGGCACGCCTCCTCCGGCAAGGTGATCCACAGGAACTCCGAAGTGAGTACCCGGTCCAGCAGCACCCCCAG
Source organism: Capricornis sumatraensis (assembly GCF_032405125.1). Lineage (NCBI taxonomy): Eukaryota > Metazoa > Chordata > Mammalia > Artiodactyla > Bovidae > Capricornis > Capricornis sumatraensis. The sequence continues at coordinate 110,761,777 of NC_091069.1, forward strand.
CATCCCCCGGTCCCTGGCCGAAAGTGGCCTGGAGCCCTTCTCCCAGGAAGGCACCCTCGAGGACTTCGGGAGCCCCATTTGGGTGGACCGAGTGGATATGGGCTTGAGACCCGTGTCTTACACTGATTCCTCCGTCGCTCCCAGCGTGGACAGCAGCATCGTCCTCACAGCAGCCTCCGTGCAGAGCATGCCAGACTCGGAAGACAGCCGGCTTTACAGGGATGACGCGACGTACTTGGCGGAGGGCGGCAGGCGGCAGCGCCCCTATGCCTCCAATGGGCCCGCGTTCATGGAGACGGCGAGCTTTAAGAAGAAACGCTCCAAATCCGCAGACATCTGGCGGGAGGACAGCCTGGAATTCTCACTGTCTGATCTGAGCCAAGAACACTTAACAAGCAACGAAGAGATCTTGGGTTCCGCTGAGGAGAAAGACTGCGAGGAGGCTCCGGCGATGGAAACCCGGGCGAGTCCGCGGCAGCTCAGTGCCTGTCAACGGGCCAATTCCCTGGGGGACTTGTATGCTCAGAAGAACTCTGGGGTGACGGCAAACGGGGGGCCCAGGAGCAAACTTGCAGGCTACTGTCGGAATTTGGTGTCTGACATCCCCGATCTCGCGAACCATAAGATGCCACCAGCTGCAGCTGAAGAGGCTCTCCCCTACAGTAATTATAACACACTCCCCTGTAGGAAATCTCACTGTCTCTCTGAAGGTGCCACCAACCCACAGATTAGCCATAGCAGCAGCATGCAAGGCAGAAGAGCAAAAACCACTCAGGTAAAGTGCCTGGAATATGTTTTGGTTTTTTGGAAACTGGTGCATGACCCGAAGTGCATGATTGGGCTCTTAGAAGGTTCCCATCTTGCAGCTGCGTGTTAACCACAGCTTTTCCCTGGTGGGTGCTGGCCTCTCTGAAGATTCGTCTGTCTGCTGCTTCGCCCCTCTTGCAGTTCTGTTGTTGAAGGGGTGGGAATTCAGGAAGAAGCCTCTGTGTGTGTGTGTGTGTATGTGGGTGAGGTGACAGGAGTGGGAATGAAGCTGATAAGTTCGTATCGGGAAACTGCCTCTCCAGTTCAGCTCTGAGCAGCATCTCACTGGCTCTGCGCTTCCTTCCTAACGTGGCTTTCTCTCCCTGGACAGATGGGAATGGTGGGCTGTGGACTCTTGGAGCTTATTTCTTCCGCGCCGCAGGTGGGAAGAGGTTAGTCGGCAGGCGGCTCCTTGGAGGAAGCCTTTTTTGATTCGGGGCCGGCTCTGGTCATTTGTCAGCTTCTGTCTGAGGTTGGCAGGCTAACTGCCTTCCCGGGAGCTATTTCAATTTCCTGTTCCTTTGCGATGCTGGCCAGCCCTCTCTCTCTGGATGGAGGTGTTGCAAGGAATAACATGGGTGGGTTCCAGGTCTGCTCTGCAGCCAACTGGCTTCTGACCTTGGGCAAAACCCTGACTTCCAGGTGCTCTTCGGAACACTGGGGTGAAGATGCTTGACCCACCTGCTTCAGGGTCTGGGGCATGACAGTGTGTGTGTGAAAGTGTTTTCAAAGATTTAAAATGCGTCTTGCTAATGAAACGAAGACTGCCCTCGCATTCCCTAATCATTACTGATAATTATTGGGCGGGCCAAAAAGTTCATTCGGGGGTCTGGTCACCCCTGTACAAACTTTGTGACCAACCCAGTGTCATGAGGATAATGACATGTCAAGTAATCCTGCCTGCGTCAGTCCTTTTCTGGTCCTGGAGCAGGGTTCCAGGAGTCCTGGCTCGTGTTGAGGATGGGTTGGTAGTTTACAGGATGGTGTTTCAGATCAGGAATCCAGGTGAGGCTCCTTTGCCCTGAAAGGTGAGTTGGTCCCCAGAGTGAGCAGTGAATACCACTGAGGTCAGCTGGAAATCAGCAGGCGTGCTCTGACCTGGCCAGCGGGGTGATGTTGCGCCTCTGGTCTTGCTTCCGTGCTGGTCAGGGGGTATTGTGAGGTTCAGTTGTCTTCGGAAGGGTGTCTAAGTATAATGGGCAGATGGTCATCTTGACCAATTTTCAGTGCGTGGTTGAGGGGTATTAAATACATTCACATGGTTCCTATAGCCATCGCTGTGCTTCATCTTCAGAACTCTTGTGGAACTGAACTTCATCCCCCTTAAACAGTGGTTCCCCTTTTACCCTCTCCTCAGCCCCTGGCAACTGCCGTTCTACTTTCTGTCTCAATGAATTTGACTCTAGATACCTCATCTAAAGTGAAGTCTTTTTGTGACAGGCCTATTTCACGGGCTTGCCTGGTGGCTCAGATGGTAAAGCATCTGCTTGCAATGTGGGAGACCAGGGTTCGATCCCTGCGTTGGGAAGATCCCCTGGAGAAAGGCATGGCAGCCCACTCCAGTACTCTTGCCTGGAAAATCCCACAGACTTAGGAGCGTGGTGGGCTACAGTCCATGGGGTTTCAAAGAGTCAGACACGACTGAGCAACTTTACTTTCACTTATTTCACTTAGGTTGATAGCCTCAGGGTTCACACGTTGTAGCAGGTGTCAGAATTTCCTTCCTTTTTCAGGCTGAATAATATTCCACTAACACTTCACTTTCCCCAAACAGCGGCCCCCACCCCGCTGCCCCCCAGCCATTCATTTGTTGAAGGACAAGTTTGGCTGATGTCCAAGCTCTTTTTACCTGAGTTAGTTTGGGCACAATTTTTTAAGTCTCGAAGCCTTAATTTCTTAATCTGGCAAATGGGCAAAGTAATAAGATTTTTGAGGAAATGGAAGGTAAAGGCTAGTGCTTGGTACTTTAGAAGCCACTGGTAAGGGACAGTCTGTTACTTGTGATTTTCAGTATCCTGAATGGTGTTCTGTGAGTTGAGGACCCCAGGTAGTTTGGTGTTTGTATCAAACTTTGTGTCTTGGAAACAAAATGATAAAAAAGGCTGATTCAGAGGTGTGAGGAGGTGAGCATGGATATTGCATTCAGATGCCCTCCTTGAATTTTGACCCATCTCTTTTCTTTTTAAAAAGTATCTTTAATTAATTTATTTATTTTTGAGTGTGCTGGGTCTTTGTTGCTGTGTGCAGGCTTTCTCTAGCTGCAGCGAGGGGAGGCTTCAGTAGCTGTGATACCTGGGCTTTAGTAGCTCAAAGGCATGTGGGGTCTTCCTGGCGGACTAGGGATTGAACCCATGTCCCCTGCATTGGCAGGCAGATTCTTCAGCTCTGGACTCCCTGCAGGGGAGTCCTGACCTGTCTCTTTTCTGAAGCATGATTGTAATGATAGAAATAACCCTGCTATGGTCCTTCTGCCTGCCCTGGGCAGGACTCTGCTTGCACTGGCAACTTGATGGGTCAGGACACAGGTGAGATGGAGGTCCTGTTAAAGGATCCCCTGAAAGGCACCACAGGCTTTGTCCTTTAGACATCATCAGATTGGCACTACAGGCCTGATTTGCAGAGATGGGCTTGGCAGCCTCACCAGCCTTCATTGATCCAGACTCTTTTAAAAGACACCTCGCCTCTGTCACTTTAACCTGGAACAATGCTAAGTTAGAATCCATTCTATATAAGATTTGAGGGGGGTGCTGGGTAGCTCTCTGTCTCCGACCCTGGGGGACAGTTGGACTCCTGCTTCCCCCACCCCTCACTGATGGCACTGTGAGCCTTTGAGCCTTGGCCGCCCTCAGGAGAGGGGCACTGCTGGTATCCCGGGGAGTTCTCACGTGTACTTGTTGCATGCCACTTCCACTCTGGCTTGTTGCCTTCTAAAATTGTTAATATATGGAAGTGAGATCATCTCAGAGTGCTGTCTCATAAAGCACTCTAGTAGCTTAACGTAGCACAGAGTACAGGGGACCGGGAATCCTGAGAAGCATATTTGCTTCTGGCTCAGTCCTTATCGGCCAGTGACCTTAGGTGAGTCATTTCATCACTGACTCCTTGTCTGTCCAGGGTGAGTGACACCAGCCTCCGATGGGGCCAGGAGGAGAACCAAGTGGGATTCCATACAGAGAAGCCTTCTACAGAGTCTATAAAATGAACGGAAGTCTTATTTTGGTCTCAACATTACGTGTTGAGTGAGGATCTTTAATGACTTGAAACAAACCCCAGAATTATGCACAACACTCTCCACCCACCCACGCTTCCTCATCTTAAGTTTGGCATGTTCATCCAACGCGATTTTTTGAGAACCCACTATGTTCCAAACAGTGTATTTTAAGAGACAGTGGGTGTGGATGCTTCTTTGAAAGTAATTCTTTTTTCGTTTTCTTTTGTTGGTGAAAGTTTCTGACCCAGGGGCCCTCTCCCGTGAGTTTGGATCATAGATATTAACAGTCTCCTTGTTTGCCCTGGTGATGTAGTTGAATCTGTAATAGTCTTGTCAGCAGTTTTTCTCCTCAGAAAAGAGTTCCTGGCAGGCATTTGGCCCAAGGGCCTGGCCTCTGAGCCTGGGGGACAATGTTTTATCTGAACAAACATGAAGAACATATTTTTATTTGCAAATGATCAAAACAGAGTTGGGAGCCATTCTTCCTACTTTTGTGTTTGAGTAGTAGTTGGACGTGTTCCTGAGCTGTGAATCTGAAGGCAGCGGGGTTCACATTGCGGTTTTAAAAAGTGGCGCATTTCATGGGTTTGCTACCCAGTAAGTGCTGAGGAATTCTATCTGTTGAATTCAGTACATGCGAATATGTGTGTGTGCCATGTGCATAAGACAGTATCTTGAGAGTCAGACTGCTTCTCGTTTGTTGAGGGGATTTACCCAGACTATGTAAAACAGTTTATTTGTATTGACTGCTGTGACATCCCAATAGATTGCCTCTTGATTTAATGAATGCCTCTTTGGTTTCTTGGCCTAAACTATACTCTCTATGGTTAAAGGATAGAGGAGGGGCAGCCTGCTGTTCTACAAAGAAGAGATTCTGAAGTCTGGCAGGTCTGAGCTTGCAAGTTGGAACCCTGTTCCTTGTTGGCTGTGTAACCCAGAAGGATCTCGGCGCCTCTTGAATAAAGCTAATGTGAGGGTTAGATACATGGAATGTAGAACTCCTGGCAAAATGTCTTGCATTTGATCAGTTCAGTTCAGTTGCTCAGGCATGTCCAACTCTTTGCGACCCCATAGACTGCGGCACGCCAAAGTTCCCTGTCCATCACCAACTCCTGGAGCCTCAAACTGATGTCCATCAAGTAGGTGATACCATCCAACCATCTTATCCTCTGTCATCCCCTTCTCCTCCTGCCTTCAATCTTTCCCAGCATCAGGATCTTTTCCGATGAGTCTGTTCTTCTTATCAGGTGGCCAAAGTATTGGCGTTTCAGCTTCAGCATCAGTCCTTCCAATGAATATTCAGGACCGATTTCCTTTAGAATTGACTGATTGGATCTCCTTGCAGTCCAAGGGATTCTCAAGAGTCTTCTCCAACACCACAGCTCAAAAGCATCAATTATTCGGCACTCAGCTTTCTTTATAGTCCAACTCTCACATCCATGTATGACTGGAAAAACCATAGCTTTGAGTAGACAGACCTTTGTCAGCAAAGTAATGTCTCTGCTTTTTAATATGCTGTCTAGGTTTGTCATAGCTTTTCTAACAAGATGCAAGCATCTTTTAATTTCATGGTTGCAGTCACCATCTGCAGTGATTTTGGAGCCCCCAAAAATAAAGTCTGTCAATGTTTCCATTGAAACATTGACAAAAATCTATTTGCCATGAAGTGATGGGACCAGATGCCATGACTTTATTAGTTTTCTGAGTGTTGAGTTTTAAGCCAACTTTTTCACTCTCGTCTTCCACTTTCATCAAGAGACTCTTCAGTTCTTCTTTGCTTTCTTCTATAAGGGTGGTGTCATCTGTGTATCTGAGATTATTGATATTTCTCCTGGCATTCTTGATTCCAGCTTGTGCTTCATCCAGTCTGACGTTCAATGGAGTTTGGATATGGGGGATAGATTTTGTGTCTAATTAGGTTTTTAGCCATCCTTGTCCGGAGAAGGCAATGGCAACCCACTCTAGTACTCTTGCCTGGATAATCCCATGGACGGCGGAGCTTGGTGGGCTGCAGTCCATGGGGTTGCAAAGAGTTGGAGACCACTGAGTGACTTCACTTTCACTTTTTACTTTCATGCATTGAAGAAGGAAATGGCAACCTACTCCAGTGTTCTTGCCTGGAGAATCCCAGGGATGGCAGAGCCTGGTGGGCTGCCATCTGTGGGGTCGCGCAGAGTTGGACACGACTGAAATGACTTAGCAGCAGCAGCAGTAGCCGTCCTTGTATGGCGATGGCTTCCAGGAATTCTCTCCCATTACTCTTCCAATTTGCCCAGAATTTGTGACATGGATGTGCAGGAGCAGAAGTCACATCTCAGTGTGAATTTGCCCCATGGCGTCCAGAGTAGACAGTAGACACCACACTGTCTCCCCATGTTCAAACAGGTTTTAGCTCCTGTGCCTTCAGAGTTTAACATACAAACCCTCACGGTACAGAAGCCCAAAGGGGTGGTGGGCTGAAAAGAAAAAAAGTAACTCTCTACTACCATGGCCCAAAAGAGTGGTTCCTGAGAGAGATCACCAAAGATGACTTTATTTTAATTTTTTTTTAATTGAAGTATAGTTGATTTACAGTTAATTTCTGCTACTGCTGCTACTGCTGCTAAGTCGCTTCAGTCGTGTCCAACTCTGTGCGACCCCATAGACGGCAGCCCACAAGGCTCCCCCATCCCTGGGATTCTCCAGGCAAGAACACTGGAGTGGGTTGCCATTTCCTTCTCCAGTGCATGAAAGTGAAAAGTGAAAGACAAGTCGCTCAGTCGTGTTTGTCTCTTCAAGACCCCATGGACTACAGCCTACCAGGCTCCTCCGTCCATGGGATTTTCCAGGCAAGAGTACTGGAGTGGGGTGCCATTGCGTGCAGCAAAGTAATTCGGTTATATATATATATACACACATACACACACATATTCAGTTATATATTATGTGTGTGTATATATTTATGTATATATTTATATACACATTCTTTTTAAAATTCTTTTCATTATGGTTTATCATAGGATGTTGAATATAGTTCCCTATGCTGCACAGTAGGACCTTTTGTTTATCCATCATATATATAACAGTCTACACTGCTAACTCCTAATTCCCACTCCAGGCCTTACCCCCCACCCCAGCCCCCTGCCCCCCCATGCCAGCAGCTACAACTCTGTTCTCTGTGTCCATGAGTCTGTTTCTGTTTTGTAGTTAAGTTCATTTATGCCATATTTTGGATTCCTCGTACATCATACAGCATTTGTCTTTTTCCTTCTTACTTCACGTAGTTGGATAATCTCTAGTTCCGTCCATGTTGCTGCAAGTAGCGTTATTTTGTTCTTTTTCACGGCCGAGCAGTGTTTCGTTGTGTACACACGACGTTTTCTACGTGCATTCTTCTGTCAGTGGATATTTAGCTTGTTTTCCGTGTCTCGGCTATTGTGAATAGTGCTGCTCTGAACAGAGAGGTGCGTGTACCTTTTCAAATCATAGTTGTATCCGGATACATGCCCAGGAGAGGGACTGCTGGGTCATCTGGTAGCTTTATCTTTAGTGTTTTGAGGCACCTCCATACTATTTTCCATGAACTTACATTCCCACCAATAGTGTAGGAGGGTTCTCTTTTCTCCACACCCTCTCTAGCATTTTTTATTTGTAGACATTTTAATGATGGCCGTTCTGACTGGTGTGAGGTCATACCTCATCGTAGTTTTGATTTGCATTTCTCTAGTAATTAGTGGCCAGAGAAGGCAATGGGACCCCACTCCAGTGTTCTTGCCTGGAAAATCCCAGGGACGGGGAAGCTTGGTGGGTTGCCGTCCATGGGGTCGCACAGAGTCAGACACAACTAAAGCGGCTTAGCAGCAGCAGCAGCAGCAATAATTAGTGGTGTTGAGCATCTTTTCACATACCTGTTCGCCCATCTGTATGTCTTTTTTTGGAGAAATGACAAAGATGGCTTTAGAAGGCTCTATCTCTGATAAAACTTTCATGCTTGGAGAAACAGGTAATAGGATTGGTGATTTCAGCCAGACAGAGGGTGCAACATGGTCAGAAAGAGATCCTGAGTTCCCATAATAAACTGTGTTGGTGCTTAAAATTTTGATTTTGTCTTATACTTAGCTTAAATGGTTCAAAGATAATATGTTCCCTGAGCTGAGAATTGGCATCAGCCTCCAATAGATTCCTAACCTTTGGTCACAGATTCCTTTGAGAATCAGATGAAAAAAATGCATTTTTTGGGGTCAAACACGGGAACCACCCTGCTGTGTATCATTTCGGGGGATCCATGGGTCCTCCAGCATCCATCAAGAAGCTTCTGATTAAGAACCTCAGGTTAATTCTTCATGAAACAAAATATTTTTTTATACAGTCCACTTAAAACAACTTCTTCCTTCACTTCTCCTTTTTGATGCTTCTTTTTTCTTTTATCTTTCTTTTTCTGGCACGTAAGTTAAGCAGTGAGATATTTATTTTGAAAAACAGCCCATCCGTTTTCAACATGAATATCCATCTCCTTTGCCAAGATCTTCTTTTGAGGAGTGGGAGTAGGTAGCCAAGAGATGGCTTATATCAGCAGTTCTCAGACTCCTTTGTACTCTTAAAAAGTATTATAGACTCCAAGGAGTTTCTATTCATGTTTATATCTATAAATATTTATCACATTAGGAATTGAACCAGAAATGTAAAAAATACTTGTTAATTCATCTTAAAATAGCAGCAATAAAGCATTACATGTTCACATAAATAACTTTAATTGTTAAATTTTGTCTTCTAAAATTAAGAGAAAGATCGAGAAGAAGGGCGTTGTTTCTCTGCTTTAAATTCATTTTGGTGGTGCTGGGTCTTTGCCGCTGTGCACAGGCTCTCTGTCACAAGCAGGGGCTACTGTGTTGGGTGCGTGGGCTTTTCATTGAAGTGGCCTTTCTTGTTGCAGTTCCTGGGCTCGGCAGTTGTGGTGCCTGAGCTCAGTTGCTCCATGGCACATGGAATCTTTCCAGACCAGGAATCGAACCCATGTCCCCTGCACTGGCTGGCAGATTCTTACCCACTGTACCACCAGGGAAGTCCCTTTTTGTATTTTTGCAACTGTCTACAATTTCTAACCTGTCAGAAGAGACTGGAGTCCTGCAGCTGCTCTGCCTTCACTCTTTTGTGATATTCTCTTTTGCTGGACTATTTGGGGGAAAGTCTTGCTTCGAATAGGTAGTTGGAAAAGGGAGGGCTTTAGGGGCCCCCTGAAATTATTTAAGGAACCCCGATCCCCACTCAGAGAGCAGCTCATTTATGCTAATATAGCTTGGGGAGGTCCAAACCTCTGAAAACCACATTCTCCTCTCCATGAGAAGAGGCAAGTAGGTGTCCCTCAACATAAATCGTGTCCTGCAATGCTCTGTAATTAATTACTGGTTTCTCAGTGTAACTGGGAAGGATAAAGTGCTGTGATGGGAGCCTGGAGTCTCCCAACCAGCCTGCCTTGCAGCCCTGGGAGCGTCTCCACGGAGCCCAGGGCAGGGAACACCCACAAGCTTTTCACTCTGTGGTTGGGGCCCCATTTGCTTTGAACCTCCCGTTGACAGAATATCTAGTGTGGGCCATAAAACAGCCCAATATGTCTTTCTCACTTTCTCTCCTTTTAAAAAGATGAAAGAAAAAGCCATGTAAATGAGCTCTGGTTGTCTCCATAAAAGACATCATAAACCCGGGTCTTTGCTGGAAGGTGGCGAAGTCAGGCTTTCCAGTTGTGACTTCAGCTGGAGTTGATCGTGAGCTGAGCCTGCAAATAACTAGATCTTTAAATCAAACTCAAGTGTATTCCATGAGAAACGATTTTCTTGTTGTGAGAGGAGGGTGGAAAATGAGCAGCAGTGAAGTTGTTCAACAGTGTGGGTTTTTTTTTTGTTTGTTTGTTTGTTTTTAAAGTGCCTATGCCATGCCAAGCACTATTCTTGGCTCTTGGGAGGTGTCAAGAAAAGATTGCTGAGCTTAGGGGTGAAGTGCGGGTGTGTCCGCAGCAAACAGGTAGCACAACAAGTACAGGACATGCTATGGGAAGAAGAGAGCAAGATGGGGAGGAGTGGGCAGTGGTGGACGTGGTGACAACTCCAGATCACGCAGGCCCCCTAGAAAGGGCAGGCTTGGGTGGGGATTGGAAGGGGAGACGGGAGTCGGCCATTGATTTGGAAACTGGGGTCATGCTCTGCACTTTTGAGAAAGAGCAAAGAGGCCAGTGTGCCTGGGGTGGTGGTGGGGTGGGTGTTGAGAAGTTTCATGGGGATAAAGGAGATTAGAAGAAGGCTTCCAGCTGATCCTTGAAGGATCAGTATTCCTGGAATTCCTAGAAGCAAGAAGGGCTGAGAGTGTACACTGGCAGGAGTCTTTCAGTTTCACTGGTGGCAGGGTGCCTCCAAAGGTCTGGTGCTAAGGCTGGACACCAGTGAAGGGCCTTGATGGACAGCCTCAGGAGCCCTCCACCTTGTTGCTGGGAGACTTACTGTACAGGATGGCTTATGGGAGGAAGGTAGTTAGAAAAGAGAGCTGATGACTGGAGATGTGAGATGAGGGGTGGGGGAGGGGGTGGGGAGTGAGAACAGGGACTGAGACACACACGTAGGAAAACAGATGAAAGGAGAGAAGATGACTCACTGACCTCAGCACAGTGCTGACTCCAATCTGAAGTTACCTGGAGCAACATTTCAAGCATTAGACAGCTTCTGAGTCCCTTGTGAACAGCAGTAAGAAATTCACTTCCAGAGGTTGTAATTGAGAGAAATTTTGAGTCACCCCTGTTGGGAATCATTAGCGAGGATGGGACTGAGTGCTGGAAACTTGAAAGGGCATGGAGTCTTTGCCTTGGGAAAGGAAGAAGTGGGAAATGGAGCTGGTTTTTAGAAATGTCTCAGATGGAGCCAGGACAGGTGTAAAGGGGTGAAGAGAAGGAGGCCCGGAGCTGAAATTGACAAACTTCTGAATCACGAACTCAAAAAGGCACTGGACATTTGTTTATAGAGTTGGGGGGGGGGGAATCTTACAATAATGGAAAACGGAGACTGCAATATTTCTGTAAATCAAGAAAGGTGATCATTGTAACAGTGCCTAGCAATTATTTGCAGCATGGGAAGCATCATTTTCTTCATTTACTGTGCAGTGTTATGAATGTGAAGAGGATTCAGAGGGATTGCATTGGCTCATGCCAACCTTGGTCTGCCTGTCTTTTTCCCCATAAAGCCTTGTTTTTCCCACATTCCTCAGCAACACACTTTCTTCTGTATTAGTGCAGGAAGCTAGGAAGTGAGGTCAGGCAGTGACTTCCCTCCTTGGGCTGAGATGGACATGATCTGTGCAAGTGCTGTGTGCTGGGCAGAGTTCTAGAAAAGTGAGTTAACTCTATATCATATCTTACAATGTGTCTTACAAAGTAGATATTATTGCCATTCCCATTATACAGTTGAGGAAACTGAGGCATGGATTGGTTCAGAATGACATGCCTAGACACGATATTTGCTGTACTGAGATATACCATGGAGAGAGTGTTGGAAACCAAAGACATTGTGTACGTGTATGCATGTATTGGGGGGTGGAGGTACTCAGATTTGGGGGATAAGAAGATGATAAGCCACAGGAGGAATATTTTAGAATTTAGTAAGTCAGAAATTGTTCCAGTTCAAGGCTTCCACAGGTCCACAGATATATGCCCAGGAGTGGGATCGCTTGATCATATGGTCAGGAAAGAATCTCCCTGCCAATGCAGGAGACCGGGGTTCGATCCCTGGGTTGGGATGATCCCCTGGAGAAGGAAATGGCAACCCATTCCAGTACTCTTGCCTGGGAAATCTGTGGACAGAGGAGAGAGGAGCCTGGTGGGCTGAAATCCATGGGGTCACAAGAGTCGGACATGACTTAGCGACTCAACCTCCATCACCACCACAGGTCACAGTCTCCTCCCGTCACTGAAATCCCTTGAACTCCCCTCTGCTGCGTTTACCATCTCTATACAGGTGTATTGACGCAAAGCTGCATTCATCAGGGAAATTAAAGAAAGTGACCAACATAACAGTTTCTGATTGCATTCGACTTAAAACTTCTCCCAGGGCCCTTGAACTTCGTGGCTAATGACCTCTTCAGAATTGTGTCCACACATCATTAGCACAGCAAACCTGTTCCTTTGGGTATTTCTGAGTCCCTGGTGGAAACGAGGTGAGCTTTGCCACAATCTGTCATTAGCCCATGTTCATGCTGGGGGATCCTCTAGTTTTCAAGGCCATGCAAACAGGCTTTGAATTTGCCTCTCACCGCCTCTGCTTTAGTACCAGAGCTCATTTAAGCTTTGTTGCCTGGCTGAAATGACTAAGAAAACTTGCACTGTTGAATGTTTTGGGCGACAGCTGGCCACTTGTACCTCCAGTGGGAAAGTGCATGCGTTGATTTCGGCCGGTGGAATGGAAGCTGATGAGTGAAAAATCCGGCTTGGGAGGATTCATCCAGGAAGAGCAGGGCTTAAGAGCCTCTATATTCCATGAATGTTATTTATAATTGAAAGCCTCTTCAGTGGAGTGGTTCTAACACGAGTTTATTTTGAGCTATTTTCAGGAAATCTCTGTCCAGATCATGCATCATGCTGAGAGTTACTTCTCTGTTTAGCTAGGGTCTTACTATTTCCCTTGATCGCCTCTGACTTTTGCTTTAAATTTCAGTACATTTGGTTTGATATTCTGGCACTGATCATATGCTAAGGCATCTAACTAGATAAGAAGGAACATACCTTGCATTGGGAATAAAGACTCTTGTGCTCCCATGGAACTCTTCCCTGAAGTTGACCACTAAAAGAATGGGGGTGGTTCACAGACACTTTTGAGTGTGGGGAGAATCAGATTTCTCAGGCATGAAGTGTCCTTGAGATGGAGGTGGTCGGAGGAGGAGCCCTTTGAAAAAATGCACCGGGATCGTTTGCATCGCAGTGATGCTGTCTGTCTTCTGTTTGATTGGAAACCACAGGGCAGTGTATGCACCTGGCATTTGAGGAGGTTGGGTGTTTGGGATGCAGCTTCAGAGTGATCTTGCAGTGTGTGAACCTAGAGCCTCTGTATCCGTGTATCTGACTTTGGTTTCTTCTAGAGCTTCTGTGACCTGTAGGCTTCTAACTGTTGTGTGGCACTTTGTTGTTCATTGTTCAATTGCTAAGTGTCCAACCCCATGGACTGCAGCACGCCAGGCCTCCCTGTCGACTATCTCCCTGAACTTCCTCCAACTCATGTCCATTGAGCCAGTGATGCCATCCAACCATCACATCCTCTGTCCTCTCCTTCTCCTGCTGCCTTCAATCTTTCCTAGCATCAGGATCTTTTCTGATGAGTTGGCTCTTTGCTTCTGGTGGCCAAAGTATTGGAGCTTTAGCTTCAGCATCAGTCCTTCCAATGAATATTCAGGGTTGATTTCCTTTGTATTGACCGGTTGGATCTCCTTGCAGTCCAAGGGACTCTCAGGAGTCTTCTCCAACACTACAATTCAAAAGCATCAATTCTTCGGCGCTCAGCTTTCTTTATAGTCCAACTCTCACATCCATACATGACTACTGGAAAAACCATAGCTTTGAATATATAGGCCTTTGTCAGCAAAGTAATGTCTCTGCTTTTTAATATGCTGTCTAGTTTTGTCATTGCTTTTCCTCCAGGGAGCAAGCTGGATAAAACAGCCCCATTGTAGATGACTCCTTCATTGTATTGAAGTTGGAGATGGCTGGTGTAGGGGACGTGGAGTCCTATTGACCATTCAGGTCTTGAGTGATGCCTCTGGCTGGGTGGACATCATTTTCCACGGTGCTAGAGCAAGGATTTCTGGGTATCTGGGACCATCCCATGCTTCATGGTCATATAGAGGCTGGGGCTGGACAGGCAGCATTTGTTTCCGGGCAGGCTGGGTCACATATCAGAAGGGGGATGTGTGCCACTGAACCTACTTAGCTGCTTGTGGAGACAAGGTGGAGCTGCCTCGGGTCACAGATGGGGAGCATTCCCTGGCGGTTACTCTCCCAAAGTATGCCAGCTCATCTGGGGCCAGCAGGCCTGTTACCTGGAGAAATCACTGCTCAGTTCGGTGACTGTCCCAGAGTTGAACATGCACAGCCTGAGCCACTGCAGAGTTGCAGCATGAGTTGGCATGAGCACATGTTTAAGTATGAAAAAGAGGGGAGTGTCTGTCGAGTCCTTAACTCTCAGTTCCAGTAGGGATGTCAGGGCGTTCTGTAGGCGTTCATGGTTTGTGGGGATGTAGTAGATGTTAAGTGGAGAGGGGAGTGGCAATCCCATCCAGTATTCTTGCCTGGAGAACCCCACGGACAGAGAAGCCTGTCTGTCTACAGTCCATGGGGTCGCAAAGAGTCAGACAAGACTGAGCAGCTAAGCCCAGTAGATGTTAAGAGACATGCCTGTCCATTCTCTGCTTCTTCCACTCAGATTCTTTCATCTCCCCCTGCCCCTTCCCGTCACTTTGGAGTTTGAGCTCTTTGCCGGAAGGTCAAGGCATACAGATGCCCACTCACGCAGCTTTGTTAGGAAACCCTAGAAGAGGCACTGTTGGCAGACAGAGGGGAAGACATGGTGTTGACTGCTGAGACAGGACCCTATCAGGTGCTGCGTGCAGCTGAGCCATGGGGACGCCTTGTCAGAGTAGAAGAGGGCATTGGAGGCATGGGTTTCTCACCTCCAGTCTGCCACCCACCAGGCCGTTGACTTTCTGAGCCTTAGCATCCCCAAGCATTCACCAAGGGGATGGTTTTGCAAGGTTCCTTCCTGTTCCCCAGCTCTGGAAATTACCAGGTGCCTGCTATCAGTGTCTCCTTTTTTGTTCTGAACTCTTTTTCTTAGGACCCAGGGAGGTTACCCCTGTGTAGCTGGTCATTCCCTGTCTTACAGAGAAGCAGCTCATCATTTTTCATTTTTGAGGGAAATTTGTGGCTGATTTTTGTCCCGTCTCCCGGAGAAGGACTGAAATGTGAAAACGAGTCCAGATACTGGGGAGACTCATACAATCTCCTCATATCCCACCACCCATGGTTATCTTGAATAATCGGTGATAACTGACTTGACTTATTATCATCCAAAGGGACATATGGTAAATGTTCCTGCCAGGAAGAAACGTGGGTTGGTAACAGCGCTCTCCTGTTTGTACTGGGAAGTTTTTTTACCCACTGGATCCCTGGGTTGGGAAGATCCCCTGGAGGAGGGCATGGCAATGCACTGCAATATTCTTGCCAAAAAAATCCCATGGGCAGAGGAGCCTGGTGGGCTCCATGGAATCACAAAGAGTTGGATGTGCCTGAAGCGACTGAGTATGCATGCTCACTCAGTGGCACAATATATATATCGCATGCCTTCCATGTGTTTGTCCTTGATGACATTGGTGGTGGGTAACAGGCAGGCCAGCAGCTAGGATGACAGTCACAGGGTCTGCATCTTAGCTGGATCCCTGGTTTCTTTGACCCTCTTGAGTCCCTCTGTATCCAGGGACCTAAACTCCATTGCACGTGTCATTGGTCCTTAGAAACTTGCTTCAGCACTTCCTGCTACTGTCTTCCCATCTCACTGCCCCCTTGTTTCTTCTTTTTTTTTTTTTTCTAAGTAAACTTTTTTATTTTAGAACAGTTTTAGAATCAAGCAAATGTTGCAACATGGTACAAAGGGTCCCTGTGTACCCTGCACTCAGTTAACCTTGAGCACTTGGTCGAGGTAGTCCTCGGCCGGTGTCTCCACTGTCAACTTCGTGTGCTTTGCACACTGTACTTCCTTGTGTGTGTTTTTGTGTTTTTGAAGATGTACACTGTGGTGGTTTCAGTTCAGTTCAGTCGCTCAGTCGTATCCAACTCTTTGTGACCCCATGGACTGCAGCACGCCAGGCCTCCCTGTCCATCACCAACTCCCGGAGTGTAATGTATGTATGTATTGTGAAATGATTGCCACCGTCAAGTTGATTAACACATCCATCACTCACGTAATCACTCGTCTCTTCCTCCCTCCCTCCCCTCCTCCCTTCCTTTTTTTTTCTTTCTGTTTTCGTGGTGAGAACACTTACAGATCTGCCCTCCTAGCAGATTTCCAGGATACAATACAGTATTATTAGCTGGAGCCATCTGGCTGTATATCAGATCCCCAGGACTTAATTGATCTTGTAACTGAAAATGTATAGTCTTGACGAGGATCTCGCATTTCCCCTGGTCCCCTAGTCTGTCAACTACCATCCCACTCTCTGATTCTGTGGGTTTGGCGTTTTTACCTTCCACATAGAAGTGAATCCGACAGTATCTGTCTTTCTGTGCATCCCATGATGGTTTTCGTGTCTGGCTCTGCCCATGGTTTAGTTGCTAACTTAGGACCTATTCGTGATGAAGGTGAACTCTAAAGGCCTTGGCTTAGAATTGACCACGTGAGATGTGCAGAGATGAGGGCACAGCGCCTGTTTGGGCCTCATGCAGGACAATGTGATTGGCTTGGCTGAGAAGTTCGTTCTGATGTTTCTGTAGCATTGTATGAAAACCTGGAATTAACGTTTTGGCCAACCCAATAGTTTGTGGCTTGGTTCATTCTGCCCCATTACCTGGCAGCAGAGATTTGAAAGCACAGCATTCAAATCATTTATATGGCAATTGGAATATCCTGTTAGCTTTTACATTTTCAAACCATAATGAACTATTTGTGAGACTAAAGGCTTAAAACACGGTTAGGTCTCCAAACCATGTATTAGGTGCATGTCAGTTTCACGTTCCCATCCTTTCCCTTGGAGAAGAATCAGTCCCATTTCTTATCCCTGAGACTGTTGAGCTGTCCTGTTGAATTCTGCTTTCATTATTCTCCCTTGAGGACTACCCTTCTTTAACTATTGTTTGTGGAAATGCCTTTAGCACTTGAGAGCAATCCAGATTGTGATTTAAGAACAGATCTGTCTGTGTCCCGTCGAGCCTGAGAGCAGGGCCAGCGCTTTGGAAATTCCGAATGTTTTTAACCGAGGGATGGATACCCCCCACATCTTGGCAGTTGCCTCGAGCTGTCACTTGGCCCCCGGGGCAGTGAGTAGCTTGCTCCGGCTCCTGGCATCCCAGCTTTGAAAGCGCAGGGTAATTGGAGAGTCTGCACTGGAGCCGTGGGCCCCACAGACTTATTCAGCTCAAGTGCAGAGTGAGAAGCTGCTTGTTTTCAAGAAACAAAGCAGATTGGAGCATGAGGGCTCTCCCCTGCTCCTGGGCTCTGGGTCCTTGCTGGGCGAGTGGGTGGGGTGGTATGCTAGTTATCTTTCTAGTCACCAGATCATAAATTAGACTCCTAACTCAGCGTTTTGTTTATTTATTTGCTTTTTTTTTTTTAAAGTACGAGCTACACAGACGTCATTATTCCCTTGGAACCCCCTCCCTCCGGAATAAACTACCTAATCAGCCAGCAGAGTTTCCTGGAGCGCCAGGCTGGCTGATGAGGACCAGGGTGCTGAGTTCTCTCAGCAGGGCAGTGGGGGGAATTCTGAATAGCTGATTTGCCCATTACTTATTTATCTAAGTCAGATCATTGATAAGTTCTTTGAAATGTTTCTTGCTTTGTGTGTGTGTGTATTTTGAATGTTCTGAATTGTTGACATTCGTACTGGGGTGGCTTCATGGTTTTCCTGAGCTGCTCAGCAGGCAAGTTGGGGTTGAAGGGGTTGGAGGTTGAGGGGTAATTGCTCCCGGGAAGGTGGGGAGCAGTGACACACTGCAGGTCGCCAGCGGCTCCACAGCCCCCGGCCGGAGCGACAGGAACCCCGGGTTACCTCTCTGTGTGACGCATGTCTTCTTTCTTCTCCCTTTCGGCTACCAAGGATGTTAACGCAGGCGAGGGTAGCGAGTTTGCCGACAGCGGGATCGAAGGGGCCACCACCGACACGGACCTCCTGTCCCGGCGATCCAATGCCACTAACTCCAGCTACTCGCCCCCCACCGGCCGTGCCTTTGTGGGCAGCGACAGCGGCAGCAGCTCCACCGGGGACGCGGCCCGCCAGGGGGTGTACGAGAATTTTCGCCGGGAGCTGGAGATGAGCACCACCAACAGCGAGAGCCTGGAGGAGGCGGGCTCCGCGCACAGCGACGAGCAGAGCAGCGGCACCCTGAGCTCCCCGGGCCAGTCCGACATCCTGCTCACGGCCGCGCAGGGCACGGTGCGCAAGGCCGGCGCCCTGGCCGTCAAGAACTTCCTGGTGCACAAGAAGAACAAGAAGGTGGAGTCAGCCACGCGGAGGAAGTGGAAGCACTACTGGGTGTCCTTGAAAGGTGAGAGAGAAAGAGAGCATCCTTCCTGCTGTGCTGGGTAACCCTGTGCTCCGTGGTAGCCCTTACACGTGATGCCTTTTAATTACATGGAATTTCTATCTCATGCTAATTTCAAAATTGTTATTTTATGGTGGTAAGAGTACTTAACGTGAGGCCTGCTCTCTTGGGCTTTCCAGGTGGCACAGTGGTAAAGAATCTTCCTGCCAGTGCAGGAGACACAGGAGACACGGGTTTGATCCCAGGATCGGGAAGAGCTCCTTCAGGAGAAAGTGGCAACCCACTCCAGTGTTCTTGCCTGGAGAATCCCATGGACAGAGGAGCCTGGCGGGCTGTAGTCCATAGGGTTGCAAAGAGTCAGACATGACTGAGCATGCACGCACACACAACACACACACACACACACACACACCCTCTTAAAACATTTTTAGGTGTATGTTTCAGTGTAGTTGATGAAGTCATGCGGTTGCACAGCACATGTCTAGAACATCTTATTGAGCTTAAACTTTTGTCCCTTGATAGTTACTCCCCATTCTTTTTCCCGTCAATGCTTTATAGTCTTTACTTTTTCACATGTAAGCTATTAGAGCCTCTCATGCCTTGTTTTCTTATGTACAGCTCGTTGTGGTGACAGTTTCAGTGCCTTGAGTTCCAAAAAATATTTTTTTGAAATCGTCCCAAAAAATGTGTCTCCCAGAGTAACTGTTTTGGAGGGAAAAATCAGTAGTTTGAATCTTATGAAATTGACTTTTTTTTTTTTCATAAAGAATGATGCAATATTGTTAATTTCATAGAATTAACCTAGTGTCTAATGGGATGTCTGAGCCATCTACATTTGTGAAAAAGTCACTGTTCTGCGGTCACACTTTGAATACTTGAGTGTGTGTGTATACATGTATACATGCATGTATATATATGCGCTGCTTTTTCATTGATAAGCACAATGCTTTGATGTGCTGCTGTTCATTAATGTTTTGCATACATTTTGGAAGCATGTGTGTGTGTTTTTGCCCATGTCTGCATGTCTTGATGGTATAGAAATTGGAACGTATTTGTGAGCTCTGTGTCTTAAAAGGAAAGACACTTCTCAAGCCTACTTAGAATCCTTAACAGAAGCTAGATTTGAAGCAGGTTAATGTATGGCCAGAGAGGTTAGAGAGGTTACTAAGCATGAAGGATGGGTCCCAGAGAAAGAAGCCTGAGCTTACCTGGTGTGGTACACCCATTACACCATCTGATACTGGATTTTATCATCTGTGGCTGGTGTGGAATAACCAGTCCTGGAGGCACACAGCAGCCTAGAGCTCTGTGCAGTGATGTGCAGGTCAACCCCTGTGCAGGGTTTGGGTGGGTTGCATTGCTTGTGGTGCCTACTGTTGCTTCAATACCTGGCCAGACAGGGAGGGAGCATATTAATTGGGCTGTAGGTCTTATTGCGCGTCACAGAGACCTATAGTGACAAAGCCTCATGCAAGCCAGGACTTAAATTCCCTCCCACCTAGCAGAGGTAGGCCTTCTAAGGGTGATGGGGCGACTCTTTGCTGTGACATCATCCAGAAGCCAGGGTTCCTTTTGTCTTACTGCTTAACTGTACCTAGAGCATTGTTTTCATCTGAACGATCAGGAGAGCTCACCAGCAGGTCCGGTTCCAGTGGAAATATGGAGGTGTGGAGGGCGAATCCCCCTGCACTGAGAGTACAGCCTGGAAGTTGACTGGATCTCTTCTGCTTCCACTGCATAGGCCAGAAGTGAGTCCACCCTAGCTGCAAGGGAGGCAGGGATGGACTCAGCCAAGCACTGGGGCTGCTATTACTGCAGAGGGAAGGAGGTTGGGCATGTTGGGGAACAACCAGTTGTCCCATAGAGGAGTCTCTGCACTTGTCAGCCAGTGCAGGGCAGTTTCCCCCTCCTTTCTGCCAAGAGCTTGTGTGTCTAATGTTCCTGCATGTTTAGCATAGGATGCTCTCTTTAGTCCTTAAGACTTGTTGGGTTATTACATCTTGTTGCTCCACTTCCAAGGATGTCTCGGAAAGAGTCAGGTTCTTCTTTTCTTTTTTGATTAATTTATTTTAATTGAAGGATAATTACTTAACAATACTGTGTTGGTTTTTGCCACACACTGACGTGAGTCAGCCACGGGTTCTTTTCTCATGTTCTCTTCTCGTTCTGAAAGTCTGCCTTAGTGGTTTCTTTTTTTTTTTCATCTACACAGTGTTTTTATTTTTATTCAACTATAAGCAAACAGCAAAATTAACACAACATTCACCAACTCCAGACCAGCTTTCTTTTTTATTTTATTTTTTCGGCTTTCTTTTTTAAACCAAAGAGTGATCAATTTAACAAGCACAGACTTTCAGATTCTGATAACCTCTTACTCAGCCGTGCTGCTCACCTAGATGGCCAGGCTTTAACAGCAAAGCAACTTCTTCTATGGAGCTTTTTCCAGTATTGCTCTTTAAAGAAGCCATAGCAGGACACTGACACGCAGTAACCAGCCTGAGATGTTGGGGGTTAGTGGACATGCAGGCCCCTGGTTGTCTTGGTGAGACAGAGCCGTGAAAATACATGCCAGTAGGTGCCTTCACACACAGTTCTGTGCTCAGGCTCACAAAGGCAGAGGCAATCAATCTCTTTTTTGTTTTCAACCTCCCTTAAAGATTCTTTGAAGTTCTGTTTTAATACTGCAGACCTGGTCTTTTACCAGAATTTTTTTTCTTCTTTAACGTCTGGGTTGTTGTTCTTGTATTAACATTTTGATGAACTGCATCATAGTACCAAAGAATCCCCCACCAAAACGGAGTTCAAATTTGATCAAAACATAACCCCCCTAAAATTATACAATACAGGCAGAAGGAAAGAAAAGTCACCCTAAATCTAAATCTGACCGCTCAGGGCTTAGGCAGAGAGATGGAGGAAAATCTACATTCATCACTAAACTGAAACACTGTTTGGGAACTCTGGGACAGTGTCCATCTCCTCTACTTCCCAGACAGCTGCTCGTAGAGCCTGGGCACATAATCATCCCATTCGGCCTGGTAACACGTGCCGGCCATTGGGGTCCCAAGCTCATACTTTTTGCGGAAAGAGGCCACCTTGAATTTGCCACGGTGGTCTCCAGATCGGTTGCTGAGAATGGGCTCGTCACACTTCAGTGGTCCTTCCTGCTCGTAAACCAGCCAGACGTAGCGGTGCAGGCCTGTGCCCTTGGGAGGCCCAGAGCCCACATAATCGGAGAGAACCATGCCACTGCTGATGTTGTTGCCCTTCATGTTGACCACCAGGAAATGGTGCCATTCCCTGTATTTGGGGTCCTTCCTGCTGGGAGCATCCGGATCTGTCAAGACCAAGGTGTACAATTTACCTGGATCAAGGCCATCCCATGTAATGCTGTTGGGCCGGTTCTTAACCTGGGTGGGTGTCAGCACTTTGCCCAGTTCGTCGACCTCCGCCCCGCCGTATTTGACCTGCAGCGGGTGCTGCGGCCGCTCATCCACTTCCTGCAGGCTCAGAGCCCCGGACCACTTGCTGAGGTCCACCGGCATCGCGGAGCCGAGCAGGTCAAGACAGCAGAGAAAGCGGCTTGCGGACTCACAGCAGTCTGCACACTTGTACCGAGGTAGCTCAAGTCCTGCCTTAGTGGTTTCAGAGTCTGACTAGATGTGGAATTCTGGTACCCATAGTATCGTCTGTGGAAAACCTCAGAAAATATTGATATTAAACTTTGAATTTTGGTGTCTATGCAGAATCGGATACCGTACTATAGTCTACATAAAGTGCATATAAAATTTTGAACACAGATGTGAAGTATCTGTGTTCAAAACACAGGAACGTTGGATTTGAGCTAATTTTATTGGGTGACACACACACACAGGCACATACACAGAGCACACTTTGCTTTTCATTTCCCATTGTGAATTGTGAAAAGGCTATTTGATGTTGTGGTTCTGCTTGTGAAACACAGTTGTTCTTCCTGTGGGAGCATTTTGGAGACCTGCTACCATTCTTTTTTGCATGAGACCTGCCTTGGCTTAATTTGAAGGCACTATTGGGTCATGTCTAAGGGGCCCTGGATCGTATCCACTGTCCTGCTGTGGGGGGTCGGATGAGATGACATCAGGGAGAAAGACCCCTTCTTCCACCTCCTTCTCCCCAAAGGTCCACAGCACTGGACCCTGCAGCCTCTGTTCCCTTTAGCAGCCTGTCTTATCTTTCATTTTATTACTTAATGTTGAGTTTTTAACAGCATGATTAGAAGACCACCTGCATCACAGTCGCCTGAGTCACTTCCTGGGTTATATCCATACCTGCTGAATCTCAAAGTCTGAAGGTGGTTCAGTTCAGTTCAGTCACTCAGTTGTGTCCGACTCTTTGCAACCCCATGGACTGCAGCATGCCAGGCCTCCTTGTCCATTGCCAACTTCCGGAGGCTACTCAGACTCATGTCCATTGAGTCAGTGATGTCGTCCAACCATCTCATCCTGTGTTGTCCCCTTCTCCTCCCACCTTCAATCTTTCCCAGCATCGGGGTCTTTTCCAGTGAGTCAGTTCTTTGCATCAGGGGGCTGAAGTGTTGGAGTTGGGGCCCTGTCTTAATCCCTGTATGGGACCTGCTATAACCAAGTGCCACAGGCTGGGTGGCTTCAACAGAAGAAACGGATTGTCTCACAGTCCTGGAGCCTCAAAGTCTGAGGTCAGGGTGGCAGCAGGTTTGGTGTTCTCTGTGTCCTCTGTGCCTGTCTATGTCCAAATTCCTCCTTCTTATAAAGACAGTGGTCATAGCAGCTTAGTGCCCACCTGAACAACCTCCTTTTATTTTAATTACCTTGGTAAAGCCCTTGTCTCCCAATATAGCGACGTTCTGAGGCCCTGGGCTATGACATCAGCCTAGGAACCTGGGTGGATAGGATTCAGCCCATGACAGGCCCTGAATCTGTGGTTTAAACAAAGTTCCCAGGTGATGCTTAGACTCAGTTTGAGAGTAACACTGTTAATGGCATAGGATAAAAATAATTAGGTGATTTTTATTTTTACTTGGGACATGGAAGCGGGGGCTGTTTTGTTTCTGCTGTTCCTTTAGAGAATAAATGAACAAGGAAGGCAGGATGTGGGCACTCAGGAGCCCAGCCCACACGCCCATTAGACGAGGGAGCCTTCACTTCCTTGGTGACCCAGATCTGAATGACACAGTCTGTCAGGATCCAGACGGGAACACACAGCTGCCGAGTCTTTTCCTTCTGGCTCATGACGGGTCCCATTATAGATTGACAAACTCGGGGCTTGTCCCTGCCACTCACAGGCAGGGCTCACTGCTGACTCGGGCTTGGAGATGGAGAAATAAAAAGCAGGGTACTTGGAAACTGTGGGCTAGAGAATTCTTCAAAGATTCTTTCTCGTTCCACAGAATAATTAATCTTTTAAAAGTTTAAGAATTAGACTCTGGAGTGTCTCCATCCATGACGGAGAAACAAACAGATTACGTTCAAGATGAAGGTAAAGAAGATGTTACCAGGGAGCGCATAGTGCCCAGCCTTGCTGTTTCACGCTAGTCTTAAAGTTGAAACACATCGATAACTGAGGAGAAGCTGATTTTCAACCACCCACTGTCATGGGCGATTGTAAACCTAAGTTGAAAAATGACAGAAATGGCAATTTGGGGAGACATGAGTGTGTGGACGTTGCGCATCCATGATCCACAGGCTTCGGTTTCTGTTCTAACTATAGTAACGCTGCACTGTCCCTTTTCTGCTAAGAGTCTGTTCATCATTAGCATAATATTAGTCCTAAGGATTATTTAGAGTAAGGTTTCTCAGTAGCGGGACTGCTGACATTTTCTGGATAATTCTTTGTCATGAGGCTTGTCCTGGGCATTGTATGTTAGACAGCATCCTCGTCCAGTCAGTGGTCCCCAGCCTGTTTGGCACCAGGGACCGGGTTTCATGGAAGACAGTTTTTCCATGGGGAGGTGGGGGGGATGGTTTGGGGATGATTCAAGTTTATTACATTTATGGTGCTCTTTATATCTTTTATTGTATCAGCTCCACCTCAGATCATCTGGCTTTAGATCCTGGAGGTTGGGGACCCCTGCATTACCCACCTGCTTCTGTCCCCCACCCCCAAGTTGTGACAACCAAAAACATCTCTAGACTTCACCAAATGTCCCTCATTCAGCAAAAATGTCCCCACCTCGGAAACCTCAGATTTCAAAGAAAATATCCTCTTCTTTCCATTTCTTTTCTATCTCTGAATCTATGCTAGCTTAAGACGTGGAAAGAGGAAATTCAGATGTTTCTGAATGTGAGCTCTGTGTTCCTGTAAAAACATGAGCTCTTCAAAATAAGAGGGATTATTAAAAAATATATATATAGTGTTGGGGTAATAGGTCTATAGTTAAATTATATGTATGTAACTTATACCCCCAAAACATAAAACCAAAGTAAAACCCTACTAAAATTACATAACACTGTATATTTCCAACAATAAGTGTCACAGAAAACATGGGGCTTTATCCTCGGGGTGGGGGCGGGGGAAAGGTGAATATAACTTGAATGGGTTAGGGGGAGAATTGAAACTCTTGAACTATGGATAGAAGGACAACAGTTATAAAATCATGATGTTCAGCAGCACCGCGCAGTAGACTCTTTGGCTGAGCTCGTGGTCAGGCGGTACCACAGGAAGCACCGGGAAACCAGCAGGGCTTGCCAGCCAGTGTGTGGTGTGCCTTTGTGCTGGAGGCACTACATCCAGCAGCTGTTACATACTCCTGTGAAATATTAGGTTAATTTCTTCAGTCGTATCTGACTCTTTGGCAACCCCATGGTCTGTGTTCCACCAGACTCCTCTGTCCACGGAATTTTCCAGGCAAGAATACTGGAGTGGGTTGCCATTTCCTCCTCCAGGGCGTCTTCTCAACGCAGGGATGGAACCTGCATCTCCTGCATTGGCAGACAGATTTCTTTACTGCTGAGCCAGCAAGAAAGCTGTCCTGTGAGATATTAAAAAACGGCCTTCGCACTCGTGTGACTTTTCATTTGATCCCCATCGTTGCACACTGTCAATTAGAAATTTGCTTTGCGGAAGTTCATATTGCAGCGGAAGAGATGGTACTTGGAAGGGCTTTGTGAGTCACATCAGCGGTGGCCCTTGCTTGTGGTAAGGAAGATGTTGAAAACTGACCAAGTGGCTTATATTGAAGTTAAAAGAATTAGAAAGTTGGGCCCCGGCCTCCCGTGAAATTGAATTTGATGACTTGAGAGTAAGTCCTCAGTAAGTACTAATAAAGCGCACCTCACCTGCAGGCCATGGTTGGAGGGTATCTGTGGAACCCAGCTGGCCACAAATCTAGGCCAGGTTTCTACTCATTTCGTAGTTTAATTAAGCGTGGCCCAGGCCTCCAGCTTCCCCTAGGCCTTCATGCGTGTATCGTGTGTTTGTTCTTCCAGGAGGAACAAGCACTTGGCTCATCTCTAGGAAAGCATTTTATAGAGAAGACCTGAGACTCAAAAGTCCATCGTTTCTTTCCTTATCCCTAAAGCACGTGAAGTCAGTGCTGTGTTTTGTTTTCGCCAAGGGCACAGTCAAGAAACCCAATAGATGGTGTTTCCTGGTTGCATTTGCCGTGAGAGATATTGGGAGGAGGCTGTAGGGGGGCAGTCCCGACTGCCAGGCCTCACTCAGCACTGCTTGCTCTTTGAACCCATGGAGCTGAATTTGCAGCCACCCCGGGACCACAGAGTCAGATAGTACCGAGCGACCGAGCGCGTGGTACATGGTACTGGTCAGAGGAGCCTTCAGATCCCTGCATGCCTCTGAGGATACCCAGAATAAAACATTCTGAAGTGGAAAGTAAGATCGCGAAGAACTGGAGGGCATGTGTGATGACACAGATTTGAGTCTTTATGGGAGACTTCCCTGGTGGTCTAGCGGTTAAGACTTTGCCTTCCATTGCAGGCGGTGTGGGTTCCATCCCTGGTCGGAGAACTAGGAATCCCATGGTACCTCTGGGCCAAAACCCAAAACATGAAACAGAAGCAATATGGTAACAAATTCCAGGAAGACTTGAGGAGAAAAAAAAAAAAAAGTATTAGCACAACCTTGTAAATCAGCTATACTTCGATTAGGGGGAAAAAAAAAGAAAGATCCTCTCGTAATACAAGCCTATCCAAGACTTGGTACAAGCACAGCCCCTTTCTCTTTACTTCCTCTGTTCCATGCTAATTTCCAGCCCTTTCCTAGTAACAGCGCACAAGCCACAGTTTTCACTCCAGACTTTCTGTTGCACCAAGTACTCACGCAGACGCCGCTTTGTTTTCCCAGGGTGCACACTCTTCTTCTACGAGGGCGACGGCAGGTCGGGGATAGACCACAACAGCGTCCCCAAGCACGCCGTCTGGGTGGAGAACAGCATTGTGCAGGCAGTTCCTGAGCACCCCAAGAAGGACTTTGTCTTCTGCCTCAGCAATTCCCTGGGCGATGCCTTCCTTTTCCAGGTGTGTGGCTCCTCCTTTGCAGAGCGTTTCAGATCGCTTGTCAGATACCTTCCTCTCCTGCCTGAGTATTTCATCCTGTTTTCTGTTGAGTTGGGTTGTGGGTGGCGGGGGGTGGGGGGTGGGGGTCCTAGCTTTTGCACATTATAGAGGCAATAGGTGCTGTGCTCTTCACCACCCCATGGACCGCAGCACGCCAGGCCTCCCTGTCCTTCACTGTCTCCCAGAGTTTGCTCATGTCCATTGAGTCGCCATAATAAATGACGAAATAAACATCTCTGTTGAGTTCCAGGAATGATTGAACTCACCTAGAGGTCTCCTCGGTGAAGCCCAAGGGAGGGGTATAGATTGAAGGATTTTTCACTGAAATCTTGATATGATTTGTGTAGCACTTTAGAGCAAGGATCATGAATTCCTTAATTTAGACCTGATTTGCGCTGTCAAAATTTTTTATCATAATATGTTCTCTTCTAATATTACTCATAAAGTAAAATCATGACATCCTGGAAATAGTCTCTTCCCAACCAGTTTCTCTTCCTCATCTTTTCAGAACCTTGTACTTAAAGTTATCGAATTCTGACTGTTAATTGTATTAAAACATGCTAGCCTATGTATCACTTCAGGGTGAGCATTTGCTTTTATAGGGAATCCTTTGAATTAGGTCAGTTGTGATATACTTTTTGGGGTGTTAGTGCGTTAGGTAAGCTTTCTCCATTTTATAATTTAGGAATAATATAGGAAGTCCTCAAGCCTTTATTCCATGCTTCCTACGTCCTATGCATAGTGATATGGAAAATACCAAGAAGATTTTAGCATAGTCCCTGTGCTTGAAAGTGTTCACATATAATATGGGAGGCAGACACTGGAATACACGGAACTTTATGATGTGGTAAACCTTGACCGTGAATGTTAAAGGAAGAACAGGGATGAATTGAGTGAAATTGATGGTGAGGATATGCCATGCGAGAGAGAGTTGAAATAAAGGCATGGAAGAGAGTAATAGGTTGTTTTACCTGGGGCCCACCAGGCTCCTCTGTCCATGGAGTTTTCTAGGCAAGAATACTGGAGTCGGTTGCTGTTTTCTACTCCAGGGGATTTTCCCGACCCAGGGATAGAACCCGCGTCGTCTCTTGTGTCTGTGTTCGTGATGCATTTGTCTGGATTTCTTTTGGTGTATACCCAGGAGCGGCAGTGCTGGGTCATGGGGTATTTGCACACAGTCAGGTGTACTAGATACTGTCCATTTCCAAAATGAACGAAATAGTCCTCCTTGCATCAGCAGCCCGGGAGAACTCCAGTTCGTTCTCATCCTTGTCCACAGGTGTTATTGTTAGATCTCTGTCTTTTCTTTTTTGAAGCTATCAGCGTGAAGTTGAGCACCTTTTTCTGGGTCTAATGACCATTCCAGTATCATCTTCTGTGAAGTTTTTAAGTCTCTCGCTTACTTCTCTACTGAGGTGTCCATCTCCTTGTGATGATTCACAGCAGTTTGTTATGTGTTTTGTACATCATCTCTTTGTTAATTCATTTCAGTTGAGTTCAGTCGCTCAGTCGTGTCCGACTTTTTGCAACCCCATGAACCGCAGCACGCCAGGCCTCTCCATCACCAACTCCTGGAGTTCACTCAGACTCATGTCCATTGAGTCTGTGATGCCATCCAGCCATCTCATCCTCTGTTGTCCCCTTCTCCTCCTGCCCCCAATCCCTCCCAGCATCAGAGTCTTTTCCAATGAGTCAACTCTTCGCATGAGGTGGCCAAAGTACTGGAGTTTCAGCTTTAGCATCATTCCTTCCAAAGAACACCCAGGGCTGATCTCCTTCAGAATGGACTGGTTGGATCTCCTTGCAGTCCAAGGGACTCTCAAGAATCTTCTCCAACACCACAGTTCAAACGCATAATTATATGCATCCAAATGTCATTTTTCCTCCCTGTGGCTTGCTTTCTACTCTCTTAAAGGTATTCTTTGTTAAACCAAAACTTTAATTTTAATGTAGTCTCATTTCTCAAGGTGGAAGGGAACTAGTGGGGAGTTCTTTATGTATCCTATTGAAAAATCTCCATGCTCTGTCCCATGAACATAGTCTCCTATATAACTTATAATCCATTGTGTTTCCAAATCTGGAATAGCTTGTAATTAATTAATTGGATATCTTGCAAATGATGAAATGCTTAACTGCTCTCATGATAACAACAGTAAACAAACATTTACTGAACCCTTACTGTATGCCACCATATTGAATATGTTTTACAGTGTGAGTCCACTTAAGTCTTACAGCAGTATCCATCTTTTAACCAGTTGTTATGGATTGTGTACCCCCTCTGTGGAAGCTAAGGCTACAAAGGCTGGTAATTGGATACCAGTTCATAGTAACTGAGTGTTGGGGCTGGATTCAAACCAAGCCTCTTGTTTCCCAAAGCCCCTTGTTGTCTAAGCATATGACTTATCCCATTACTATTACTTTTTACGCTCAGAAGAACATGGGCGAGAATCAGTGATTATGATAAAAAGTGACTTTTTTTCTTTTTTATAATTAAGCCACTTACTTGGAATATTTGAACGTTGTAACTTCATTTTGGCCATCCTTGCCTCACTGTACAAGTTAGATGATAATTTGGTTGATTTCAGGATGTTCTTCTTTTTTACCTACACACTTCTCATGTGAATTCCCTTTGAAAGGACTTTCCTGGCCATAAAATTGCTATTAGAATCTGAATACTCAATAGGTCACGTTGAATAAAATTCTTCTGTGGCAGCATAGGACCTTATTCATGAAAACCACTGTGTCCTCTTGATTTTGGTGAAATTTTTATGCTGCTTACGTGGGACGGAGCACAGAATGAACCTTTTCAGAGGAAATTACTGCTCTTTGGGATCCATGAGGGCATTTTCCACCTTCTACTTATTGTAATCCACATGACTCTGGAGGGGCTGAATTTGAAAGGAACCTGTGTGCAGGGGGTGAGGCGAAAGCGAGGCAGAGGGAGCATGATTATGGAAATAATTTGTAGGTTATTTCAGCCCCGGGGCTCAATTCAGTGCACACGGTTTCCAGAGCTTGTATGCTGCTGACCTGATGCTGTTATTCAGATTTGCTGCCCATGGAAAAGAGATTCGTGCTACCAGCAGAAGTAGAAAAGGGGTTTTGTGTCCAGGACGGGGGTGGGAATGGACATGAACATTAGAGTTTATATAGGTGCTATGCTGTTTACAAAGGGGAAGCTAGAGCTTCTGCATTTCAACTATTGATACTTCTATTAGTGTTCTTCGCTCCAACTGGAAGCCAGAATCGGCAGCATCACCTACAAAGCACAGTTTCCTCTCGGCCCTTTCCTCATCCATTACTGGAGGATATTGCATACCGTTCCAAAAATCTTGGTGACTTTTATGGTAACATATCCTAATATTAGTTTTCACCTTCTGTATTCAGTGCCTTGGGAACATAGTTAGCAGACAGAGTAAGAATGATGCCTGACTGGGTAGAAAATCATTTCGAATTATGTATCTGAAGAAGTGGCCCAGTGGTTAAGAATCTGCCTTCCAATGCAGGGGTGCTCATTTGCTTGGTTGTGTCCGACTCTTTGTGACCCCGTGAACAGTAGCCCGCCAGGCTCCTCTGTCCACAGGATTTCCCAGGCAAGAATACTGGGGTGGGTTGCCATTTCCTTTTCCAGGGGATCTTCCCGATGCAGGGGCCGTGGGTCCAACCACTTAGGGGAACTAAGATCCCACGTGCCGAGGGGCAGCTAAGCCCATGAGCCACAATTGGAGAAGCCCGTGCAGTGCGGCGAGGACCCAGCGCAGTCAAAAGCAAACAGACAAAAACCGAACGAACAAAAAAAGAAGTGTGGGAACTACTGTCTCTAAGGGGGCATTGCCTTTCCATAGAAAGTTTCTCAGCATCAGCATGTATAGTGTCTCTTGTATAGCATGCATATATATATTTTTTTCGATGCCAAACTCCTAACCTATAAAGCATGCACAGTTTAAAAAGACTTAAAAAAAATAGTATTTACACCTTTATGTTGAATTGGGTATTAGATGTGGTAATGCAAGTCAAGTGTCTGATAGATAGCAAATGCTCACTAAATGTTATAGTTAGCATTTTAACTAGAAGAAAAAGAGATTAGTTCCCTGTACTCCTCTAAAATAAGTATCTTTACAGAAGTTGAGTGTGGTTTCTCTGAGGAAAGACTAAAACTTTGAGTTTGATCAGCTTCTGAGCAATAATTACCTTCAAGTGCCCCATGTGACTCTGTGTATCAGACTCAGTGAAGATCAGTGTCATATGCCCTGGACAAGGATAACCAAGTTAGAAAATGATCTGGAAATCACCTTTCACCAGGAGCATCAAGTGGACTTGTTAGAAGAGCCTGTAGAGGGGACTTCGTATTTGGACTTGAGTAGATGGAGAAGGAAATGGCAACCCACTCCAGTGTTCTTGCCTGGAGGATCCCAGGGACAGGGGAGCCTGGTGGGCTGCCGTCTCTGGGGTCACACAGAGTTGGATATGACTGAAGTGACTTAGCAGCAGTAGATTGGCATCAGGCCTCCTTCTCAAGGCTGGTACCATTCCTACAAGGCTCCTGGCAGCTGGCCAGTCTGGCCAGTCTGGACGGCTTCCATCCCTGGGAAGCGCCCATCCCTGGGAAGTGGCTCCACGTTCTAGAAAGTTCTTCGTCGTGTTGTGATGATACATTCTTTCTGGCGACATTTGCCATTTCTGTTTGATTCCATATTTTCCCCCAGAGTTTTAAGTAAGCCTTTCATGCTTATTCTTCCTGATAACTGTCTAACTACTTGAAAACCGCTCTCATTTCCCAGTGCCATGTCTCCTGTTCAGGTCCCTACCAGAGGTTTCCAAGCCAGGCTGCCAGTGGTCCAGCTCCTTCCCTGAATTGTCTCCTCCTAACTGTGACCCAGGACCCCACACCCGGTCCTCGTGAGGCCCGCCCTGTGCCTCTTGCATTTCAGTCCCTGCTCTCTCATTTCTTCCATGATGCTGGTGTCAATTCCTTAATTTACTAGAAACCACAACAAACCGTTGACTCATACCCAGCTTGTGGTCTATAAACCCTCAGTGACAAGATCCTTGTCATCTTATTTTAATAGGTTTCTGAAAACTCCAAATTGCAGAACTTAAACTTAGTTCTTCAGAATTCTATCTTTGTGGTTTTTGTCCTCCTAATGAAATCATCTAGGATGCTAATTTGATCTTCTGTGGTGTTTATATCCTTCTTAACTTTGAGTTAAAGTATGCAGATATGACAGACTCCAAGTTTGGTCTTCGTTAAGTGTTGGCTTGGTTTCTAGCTAAGTCCTGTTCTCCCACCGCTGTAGATCATTTTCCTACCTCTAGCCAGCCACTTTAGGAATACTTCCCTTTGGTTTTGGCATAGGTTCATTGTGACAAAGGGTCACTTCTAGCATCTGTGGATCCCCATGCCAAATTTTTTGAATCTCGGTGAAGGATTGTACCCAACCCAGATAAGCTTGTCAGTACTATTCTGGTGGCTCAATGTCATGAAATCTGGTGAAAAGAAGAAATAGCTGGTATGACCTGAGCCATAGACTCATGTCCAAGAGCTCCTTGCTGTTGCTAAGTCACTTCAGTCGTGTCCGACTCTGTGCGACCCATAGACGGCAGCCCACCAGGCTACACCATCCCTGGGATTCTCCAGGCAAGAACACTGGAGTGGGGTGCCATTTCCTTCTCCAATGCATGAAAGTGAAAAGTGAAAGTGAAGTCTCTCAGTTGTGTCTGACCCTCAGCGACCCCATGGACTGCAGCCTACCAGGCTCCTCCGTCCATGGGATTCTCCAGGCAGGAGTACTGGAGTGGGGTGCCATTGCTCCTTAGGGCCTCTTATTAATGCCCCATTTGGGATAGAGGGTCATAGAGCTCCCTGAAGGGGTGCCTGCTGGACCCTACCCATTTTATGCCCTGGCGAGGGGCCCTTTTCAAAGCATGAGGACCCGTTGGCCCAGCTGTAAGGAGAGTATTGTTGCAGAGTACGGGTGTTGAGGTGCAAAATAAGTGCACAGGCTGGCCACTGTTTACAGTGCATGCCCTGCTGTTAGTGTGTTCAGAGGTTTCTCCACATGTTAACAGCACAGAGGAGAGGTGCAGTTGTGACCGAGCTCCATTGCAGCCTAGTATACTATTATGTATCGTCCAAGGAATGTGTTACTGACCGTGTTCTGCTTCCTTTTTACAATATTTTAAATTTGTGTGAAGTTAATACAAACAGACAACTTTATTTATTTGAAGTATAGTTAATTTACAATGTTGCATTTATTTTGAGTGCCAGCAAAGTGATTCAGGTATACATATGTATATATATGTATTCTTTTCCAGATTCTTTTCCATTATAGTTTATTACATGATATTGACTACAGTTCTCTGTTCTACACAGTAGGACCTGTTGTTTATTTGGTATAGATGGTTTGTGTATATAATAGTCTGTACCACAGACTCCTAATTTATTCTCCCCTCCACCCTGCCTTTCCCCTTTGATAACCATGAGTTTGTTTTCTTTGTCTGTGAGTCTGTTTCTGTTCTGAATGCATATTTTTGAAGAATTCAGTTAACCTTAAAAGACCTACAGTGAAGTTCTCTTCTTATCCTTCCTTACATGAAAATTTAGAATTCAGTCAGTAGTCCCTGTTACGCTCTTTTGACGTCCCCATGCTGTATGACCATATAAATAGTATTAGCTGCTGAGCCAAATAGTGTACTGTCATTTTATTTATTTGTTTGCTTGTAGTTAATGAATGTCTTTCTTTTTCTGCTTAATTTGCTTATTTTTTGGTTACTTCACTGTATTTTTAAAATTCTCCAGTTTATTGGGTAGCTGATGAATGCTGGACTTTTCCCTGGAGTCTGCCCTCCCCTAGCACTTGGTCCTTTTGCTCCAGTCTTGTCTCTTTCAAGGCCCCATGTGTCACAGTCACCGTGTGAACCCTTCCGTGCGCTTCGGTGTCTGCCTTTCATGCTGGAGGCTTTCATCACGTGATCCTTAGTTGTCTGGTCACATTTAAATACGAGGTACCAAAGTAGCACTTGGGTCTCATTGGTGCATGTTGACACCTCCTGGAGGCTTTTGCAGCATGAACAGACGGGGAGGCTTTTGGTGAAGGGGGCCCCAGTTTACAATATTTGTTGGCCTTTCCTGAGGGTTACTCAGTTGGCCAGAGAGGGATCCTGCCGTGGCCATTCACTGGGTCAGGTTTGCAGGTATTCCTCTGTTTTGCAGTAAACAGTTCCTTTGTCTTTTGGGGTCTGGTTTCCTGGGGCTTGAAGCCTTTCTTCTTTAAAGAGTTCACCTTGGGTGGGAGGGTTGCCCAGTTACATGACTTTTCTCCAGTAGATGAGATGAGGCTCAGGTTATAATTATGAGGTGATATCTATCATTTTCTTTATAAGTATTAGCAATGATAGTTTAATGAACCCTTATATAATAAAACTCTAAAATGTGTTAAACAGAAAAATCAATGAGAAAAAAGACTTCTTAGGAACTCACACAGGAACTTCGTTCCCAAATAGCCTCTTAAAAATATGTAACTTTATTGTTTTTCCTTTTTGTTCTTTTAAAGTGGAAAAAGTTCAACCTATTGTACAGTTTTTCCCACACTCCTATACACTCAAATGATGTGAAATGTTAGTTTCCTAGACCTGGCGTATATTCTCTAGTCCTTCTCTTGTTTAGAATGAATTTCTCTTTTCCTGTCACTCACGTAAACCATTGTTTATCTGAAATCACAAAGTATCCTCCATTCAGTTGGATAATTGAAGCTGGATCTTTTAAAATACATAATGAAGCCCTGAGCTTCATCTTAACTCTGTGCTCAAACGGGGCTCTTATGCAGAATGCATTTTTTTGTTGATTATATTCCTCTTTTGGCAAGAACTCTACTATTTCCTTCACTGAACTTTATACAGTATTTATAGCATCCCCAGCAGGCAAAGTTTCAAAGCACACAATTCCCTCTCTCTACCTGTCTGCTGCTGTTTGTTTAATGAGAGGTGATGTGTGTGGAGGGAGTTGAGAGGGTACCACTCGAGGGTCTCCTTCCTGCCTCTGATGGAGGGCTCTCAAGTGGACCTGGTGTCCCTGATTAAACTTGCCTGGTTCAAGAAGGTGATGCAAAGTGAGCAGCTTTGGAAAGCTTTTTCTAGCATGTCAGAGTTTAGATCCTGGCGTGGCCACACTGGAAAACATTGGATCAAGTGAGTGGTTTGCTGTGATCAAGTCAGAAATGTTCAGCCTGTAGTATGGCCAGAAACTATTTCCTTACTCTACTTAACTTGCTGTTGAGAGCGGTCAGCGTGGTCTGTGCCCACCCTCTCCTCCACATGTAGCCTTGTGTATGCCACTGCCAGGGACAGACTCTGCTGAAAAGCTCATTGAGTGATTGTCCTTCTTAGAAATTGACTTGTCCTAATGATGGAGAATGGCAGAGACCACTGTTTTATTTAGACAGGACAGCAGGAGCAAAATTTCTCTCTAATGGAGCTTCCTTCCATCTCTGACAGCTTTCAAAAGTGGTTGGTGGCTTGAGCATTTTTAATAGTTTAATGGGCTGCTTGTTAAATTTTTCATAAAGCTGTGATTGCATTTTCTAAACATCTTTCTCTAGATTATGAGATTTGGTAGGTTTTTCCCCTTTTTTTTTTAAAAATTTTGTCTTTTTTAGAAAAGCACTTCGGTTGTGATAGAATATACACAGAACATACCAACCGTTTCCAAGTGCCCAGTTCAGCAGCATTAGGTAATTCACAGTGTTTTGCAACTGTTACCACCATCCATTTCCAGAACTCGTTTCATCTTGCAGAACTGAAACCCTGTACCCGCTGAACTCTCCATACTCCCCTTTCCTGAACCCCTGGCAACCACCATCTTCTTTCTTTTAAATAAATTAATTCCAGGATAGCTGCTTTGTCAGAATTAAATATACACCTTTCAAAGGATGTTTGGCTTCATCAATCGGTGTCAGTTTCCTTCCTTTCTACCTCTTAACTTGGAGGCAGATATAAACTCTCTGACGTGAGAATGGAGTGTGTTGCCCTTGACTGAGCTTGATGGAGAATCTCACATGTGAAAGGAAGATGGGATTCTCTTTTCATTAAGTGAAGAGAGTGAAAAACTGCAGAACCTATCAACCTATGGCTCCTCTTGGAGTATATGATACAGACTCTTAAAAAAAGCATTGGAATTGACATATATACCCTACTGATACTATGTAAAGAATAGATAACTAATGAGAACCTACCATATGTAGTGATCTAAATGTGAAGGAAATCCAAAAAAGAGGGGATATATAGCCGAGTCACTTTGCTGTACAGTGGAAACTAATACAACATTGTAAAGCAACTGAACTCCAATAAGAAATTAAAAAAAAAAAAAAAGCGTCACTTATTTCAAAATGAATTTCTTACTTTGCTAGTATATCAGTCAGGACAGGTTAGGTTATACTGCAGGAAGGAGCAACCCTCACATCTCTTACCATAAGTTTTCGTTCTGCTGTCTGTGTGATAAGACATTGGCTATGACGCTGTTCTCATCCTAGGCACTTAGACACCTTAGAAGCTTGTTCCTCCAGGACTTCCAGGACTGTAGGCCAAGGGGCCAGAATAGGGTGAAGCAGGCTTTTGTTTACTAGTAACACGTTTACTAGTAACGTTGCTTCTGTTGCCGAAACTCAGCCTCTGCTCACTGTTGCCGAATAGGAACATGGAAAACAAGAGTTTTGGGTGAAGTACAAGAGGAGCCTTTATTGCTTTGCCAGGCAAAGGGGGCCCCGGGGGGCTAATTGCCTGGAGACTGTGTGACTCACCCTGGGGTGGGGAGGGGGATAGTGAGGAGGAGTTTTATAGTGTTCAAGGAGCAGGGTGTGATTAGCTCGTGGACGGTTCTCAGATTGGTTGATATATCAAGGTGAAGTTTCAAGCAGCATCAGTCTTCTGGTTTCAGCCAGTCTTGGGTTTGTGTTTTTGTGTCA
Organism: Capricornis sumatraensis; assembly: GCF_032405125.1. Taxonomy (NCBI): domain Eukaryota; kingdom Metazoa; phylum Chordata; class Mammalia; order Artiodactyla; family Bovidae; genus Capricornis; species Capricornis sumatraensis. Next base: position 110,798,536 of record NC_091069.1, read on the forward strand.
GCAATTTTCATCTGGAGGGAGGGTCTGCTTCCTGTAAAAACAACTTAGGAATGTGTGTCAGGCCTTTATCTAGATATTTCAGGGAACTGGGAGTTCGGGTGATTCTGTCCTGTGGCAGAATTTTAGTCTAAATTGTTACCAGTTTCCCCAGCCCAACAGCTATTCTTTGTTTCTACATTTTCCTCTTTCCCAATCATTAACTCATGAGTCAGCATTTTACTTCAAAAGACAAGGGTACGCCTCTGTTGCTGCGTCTCCATTACAGTGCTGAGTCACTTCCATTGTGTCTGTCTCCTCGTGAGCCTATGAACTGTAGCCCTCCAGGCTCCTCGGTCCTTGGGATTCTCCAGGCAAGAATACTGGAGTGGGTTGCCATGCCTTCCTCCAGGGGATCTTCTCCATCCAGGAATTGGACCTGCATCTCTTAAGGCTCCTGCATCAGCATGCAGATTCTTTACCACTGGCGCCACCTGGGAAGGCCCTGCGTCTCCATCGCTGCCCTGCAAATAGAGTCGTCAGTACCATCTTTCTAGATTCCATCAGTTCAGTTCAGTTCAGTTCAGTCGCTCAGTCATGTCCGACTCTTTGCGACCCCATGAATCGCAGCACGCCAGGCCTCCCTGTCCATCACCAACTCCCAGAGTTCACTCAGACTCACGTCCATCGAGTCTGTGATGCCATCCAGCCATCTCATCCTCTGTCATCCCCTTCTCTTCCTGCCCGCAATCCCTCCCAGCATCATAGTCTTTTCCAGTGAGTCAACTCTTCACATGAGGTGGGCAAAGTACTGGAGCTTCAGCCTCAGCATCATTCCCTCCAAAGAACAGCCAGGGCTGATCTCCTTCAGAATGGACTGGTTGGATCTCCTTGCAGTCCAAGGGACTCTCAAGAGTCTTCTCCAACACCACAGTTCAAAAGCATCAATTCTTCGGTGCTCAGCCTTCTTCACAGTCCAACTCTCACATCCATACATGACCAAAGGAAAAACCATAGCCTTGACTAGACAGACCTTTGCTGGCAAAGTAATGTCTCTGCTTTTGAATATGCTATCTAGGTTGGTCATAACTTTCCTTCCAAGAAGTAACATGCGGTAATATGCAATCGTTGTCTTTCTCTTTCTGAGTGACTTCACTCTGGAGAGGGTGGGCCGAGTTGCGTGGAAACATGCATATTATCATGTGTGAAATACACAGCCAGTGGGAATTTGCTGTGCGACACAGGGAGCTCAGCCCAGTGCTGTGAGACCACCTAGAGGGGTGGGATGGGGTGGGAGCGGGAAGAAGGGTTCAGGAGGGAGGGGACGGGTGTGTACCTGTGGCTGACTCATGCTGATGTATGGCAGAGGCCAGCACAACATTGTAAAGCGATTACCTACCACAAAAAAGAACAAAAAGACAAGGGCACAGGGGCTTGTACTTTTTTCACTTCTACTCAGATCCATTGACCAGAGCCAAGTGATCTGACCACACCTAACTTCAAAGGCAGCAGGAAAATTCCATCCCCCGGTGTGCCTAAGGAGAGCTCAAAATAGGTGTGCAACAGCAAGGACCCCACAGCTAGGCTTTCAGAGCAATTGGTGAGAGCTGAAGGGGTCTGGAGTGGTGTATGTAGCATGTTTTAAAAAAAAATAAGGATGGAAAGAGATCAGGGTTTATGATAAATGACTGTGTCATCCCTGCTTCGACCAGGCTTGAGTTTCTTCATCTGTAAAATCATCCCACGGACCCCCTTCTTGATGAATATATTATTTTAAAAAGTAAGGTTTGTAACTGGATTTAGCAGAGTTTGTATCAGGAATTTTAAGCTGTTTCTCACTGTTCGTTAGGTATTATGTCAGGGTTGTAGATATTTGCTCTTCTTCCTCTGGGCTGGGAGAAGGGAAGCAGAGATGGATGAAGGTGGTCCTGGGGGAACAGATGCTGACCTTTCAGAGAGCACTGATGCACCAGCTGTTTTTACTGGAGACATGTCCTGTCCTCCTTAGTGACACGTGCTACCTCTGCATGGATTCCATCTGAAAGAGCCCCACAATATCCTTTTCACATGGGTTAAAACGCCAGCTCCCTTCACATCTGAAAGCTCCTTGTTTCCATTGAGCTGTGCGTACAAAGGGGAAAAGCATATTTTGGCTCAAGGGACTAGCTGTTCATCAGATGCTGCCAGGCACTTTGGAGGACAAAGAAGGTGATGCTGGAAAAGGTCATGCTGTTGGGAACTTCCATTACAACCCTCCAGCGACACTTTTTCCTGAAAAATAAGAATCGGAAGTGTGACATTTTTTAGAATAGTTATAGAAAAATTAGACTGCAATATTAGGGTGATATATCTGGGAAGGATCTTTTAAAATCTGTTAAAAAGTATAACGTATACACAGAAAAGTACTCTTTTTGATGATGTTTCATGGGCTTACCTGTGACATACACTCACATAACTGGCATCCAGATCAAGAAACAGAATATGGCCAGCACCCGAGAGACACCCTGTGCTTCCTTCAAAATGCTACCTCCCCTCCACCCCGCAATTCCCGTCAAACAACCCTTCTGACTTCTCACAGTGTGCATTAGTTTTCCTGCGTTTGTACTTTATGTAAATAGAGTCTTGAAACTCTTTCGTGTTTGGCTCCTTTTCCTCAGTCTTATGTGGGGCTGCCCTGGCGGCTCAGACGGTGAAGAATCCACCTGCAATGGGGGAGACCTGGGTTTGATGCCTGGGTCGGGAAGATCCCCCGGAGGAGGGCATGGCAGCCCACTCCAGTGTTCTTGCCTGGAGAATCCCCTGGATAGAGGAGCCTGACGGGCTGCGTCCATGGGGTCGCTAAGATGTGGACATGGCTGGGCGACTAAGCGCACAGCACGTGTGGAATGTTACCCGTATTGCAGCGCGTAGTCACCGGTTTTTCATACCCGTGTCGTGTGTCACTGTGTGATTATCCATGTGTTCCCTTCATTCTCCTGTTGACGGGTGTTGGGGTAGTTTTTAGTTTGGTCCTTTGCAAACTGAACTGCTGTAAACCTTTCAGGACATACGTTTTGGTGAACACAGGAATGCATTTCTCTTGAGAACATACCCACGAGTGTGTTTTGGGGGGGTCACAAGGTGTGCAGACCTTCTACTTTAGGAGGTAGTGCCAAATCGTTTTCCAAGCCAGTTACACCAGTTTAGCATCCAGCAGCTCATAAGAATATTCTGGTTGCTCCATATCTTCGCCAATACGTGGTATTTTCTTCTTGGAAGTGTTTCTTTTTGAAAAGCATCCTTACTTGATTGTTTTCCCATCTGAACTGATTCCTTCTCTGCTGCTACTGCTACTGCTAAGTCTCCTCAGTCGTGTCCGACTCTGTGCGACCCCATAGACGGCAGCCCACCAAGCTCCCTCGTCCCTGGGATTCTCCAGGCAAGAACACTGGAGTGGGCTGCCATTTCCTTCTCCAATGCATGAAAGTGAAAAGTGAAAGGGAAGTCACTCAGTCGTGTCTGATCTTGGCGACCCCATGGACTGCAGCCTACGAGGCCTCCTTCCATGGGATTTTCCAGGCAAGAGTACTGGAGTGGAGTGCCATTGCCTTCTCCAGTAAAATGTTTTAAAGGGGTGGCGGGGGGGGGGGGGGGAATAACTGCACCTGCAAATTACCCACTGAGGTTGAGAAACCCAGAGACAGCAAACATTTCAGTTGCGCTAGGCATGGGAAGCATGGTGGTTTTATATGTGGGAGGATCTTATGCTCTGTTTTTCTGGAATAACTTTAAAGTGATACATAAAGACAAAATGGAAGGTAATTGCTTTCTAAGAGGAGATTAAAGATAAAAATTTGCAGCTGAGTCTTTAACTCTTAAAAAATTAAAGCGGGGAGTGGGAAGTAAAATGGAGAAAGGTAGTCAGTTACAAGCTTGCAATTATAAGATGGTTAAGTCTTAGGTAGGTAATAGAAAGATGAATCTCATATACACACATTGCATTTTTCCCTTTCCCTACCTATAAGTATTTACCTTTGACTTCCAGTATCTTTATCTCTCCTTCTTTTCCCACCGAGGTGATTCCATTTGCTTTATCAGGTGCTGTTTCTTTAGGAGAATATCTAGCTTATTGAAGTCTTCCTTAGATACAGGCAAGTGTTTTGCTGTAAACATAACAACTGCCAGATTGCCTAGGTTAGTCTGGTGTGTGGTGTCTCTGCTGGCAGACACTGTAACATTTGATGCCGTTTCTTTTGTGGGATATAATTCTGATGAGACTCCGAAATAACATAAACCCTAGTGGTGGTGCCTTCACTTAAATTTTAGTTTTGTGGGTGGAGTCCTATTAGTAGAATATATTTTCAAACCGTGGCTCAAATGAGTGAGAAAAGTAGGAAGATGCATCAGAGAGAAAATTAAAAGGTAACAATGTTTTGTGACTGGAAAGTGATGCTGTCGGCCAGTTTAATATTGAAGCAGCCAAAGAGATCCTCTGTTCAGGCTTTGGCTGGGTTCTGAGCTAACTTCTGAGCATTTACTAAACTTCTCTAAGGAGATGTTCATTGATTGTGTTCCTAGAGACTTAATCATAGCATATGGTGACACATGAGCGGTCCCCCCAGCTTTTGCCTTTCAGAGCACCCAGAGTCACAGCAAGCCCACTTTGAAGTTATCTGCTCGTTGGCGGGTGTCTCCCGCCATTGTTAATTGTCTTTAAAGCCCCTTGACCTGGTTGCTCTTAGTGGCTGGAGTTCTCCTAGGTGGTCGCTATTTCTAGACTCTCCCCTGTGTTCCTGAGTTGGTAATACTTCTAACTCCTGGATCTCCATCCCAGCCCTAGTTATGTTATGGCTTCTTGGCTCAGGCAGGGCAGCTGAGGATTGGGGTCACAGCGGTTCACTGCAGACAGGGTTATCGCATTTTCCTTGTAGTATCCCTTGGCTTCATTGTCACCTCTGAACTGACCCATCCCCTCTGGGAACTGACCTTTGCTTCATAGCAATTGTCAATAAGAAACCAAGCTATCTGAAACACCTACTAAAAACCTTAATTTGTCTACTTATAAAAATAATTACATAGTGGAACTATGTGTCACTTTGTTCTGTATCTTCCCAGTCTCCCATAAATGTGTTATCATACTTTCATTATTTAAAAAAATCAGAAGTTAAAAAAGAAACCAAAACTAAGCTTTCTGTATAGAACTGTCCACAGACTCAGTGGGCATGAATCGGAACAAATTTCAGGAGACAGTGGAAGACAGAGGAGCCTGGCATGCTGCGGTCTGTGGGGTCACAAAGAGGCGGACACGACTTAGTGATTAAACGACAGTGGCGGATAGAATTGTCACATACGCCAGTGCTTTGGTTTGGGCTGCTGTCAGAAACCACCCCAGACTGGGTGACTTTATAAACATTCTGGAGGCTGGAAGTGTGAGATGAGGGTGGGAACATGGTTGGGGTCTGATTGGGCGTGTTCCCTGATTCACAGATGGCAGTCTATGGAGCTCTGGAGCTAGCTAGCTCTCTGGCTTCTTTTTATAAGGGCACCGATCCCCTGTATGAAGCCTCCACTCCCATGACCTCATTACCTCCTAATACCATCACACTCGGAGAAGGAAATCGCAATCCACTCCAGTATTCTTGCCTGGAACATTCCATGGTGGGCTTCAGTCCATGGGGTCGCAAGGAGTCAGACACGACTGAGCGCACAGCTCCATCACACTGGGGGTTCGGTTTTCAGTGTTTGACTCTGGGGCAGGGGGCTGGATACAACCATTCAGTCCGTTGCAACAAGTGAGCTCAATAAGTACATGAGTGAGCTGACATGGTGGCCTCATTCCTGACAGCCCTTGGGAGTGAGGGCTGGGTGGAGTGGTGTCTGACCTGAGACGCCCTTGTTTTATCTGCTCTCTGAGCAAGGCGGTCAGAAAGGTTAGCCTTCCCCAGAGGGTGTGTAGAGCCGTCTGCTTGACCCCCAGCCAGGGCTTGCCTGGAAATGCACACCGGTTCTTCTCTGCTGACCTCCGTGGTGCCTGTTTCTTCTCGGGCCCCGCCCCGCCCCTCACAGACCACCAGCCAGACGGAGCTGGAGAACTGGATCACTGCCATCCACTCTGCTTGCGCGGCCGCTGTCGCAAGACACCACCACAAAGAGGACACGCTCCGGCTGCTGAAGTCGGAGATCAAGAAACTGGAGCAGAAGATCGACATGGATGAGAAGATGAAGAAAATGGGCGAAATGCAGCTGTCCTCCGTCACGGATTCAAAGAAGAAGAAAACTATATTAGATCAGGTAATTGTTCTCCTGTGTGCAGACGTGGGCCAGTCCTTAGGCCTTGAAAGGGGTGTTTCTGCTGCCTTGGAACCGAGAAACATCCTTGGTTATCTCCTCCTTGTCGGCCTGTCGCCCAGGCTGTTGACTCTTTATTTTGACTGTCAGTTCTCCTCACCAGTGGTTCACAGTTGATTGTTATGAGCTGAAGGGAACAGTATTACGCTGGAGGGAAAACAGAAGTCTAATGGAGGAGCCCTCCTCCTCCCTCCAGTGGCAAGCTGTTCTCGGGGATCTGGGTAATTGGCATGTCTGCGATTTCATTCCCCGTGTTATCAGGTTGACCGCGTGCCCAACTGTGATGGGTCTAACTTCATCCCTGACTCCTCAATAAAGTTACATTTCTAGATTTAGTAAAGGTAGCGTGTGCTTTAACAATATGTGTATGATTACTGTATGTGCAGGTAAGTGTATTTCATGCCAGAAAGGAAAGATTTAGTGAGATAACAGAGGGCATTTTGCCTTCTATTCAGTTGTTTTAAAGTCAGTGATAGACTTCCCTGGGGGTCCAGACGTTAAGACTCTGCCCTTCCAATGCAGAGGGCACTGGTTCAATCCCTGTCAGGGAACTAAGATCCCACGCGCCATGTGGTATTGCCAAAAAGAAAAAAAAAAAATTAAAGTGATTGCCATTTAGCAACATTTTGAAACTTTGCCTAGTATGCAGGAAATAAGCATGTGAACTCAGACGGTTAAGCGTCTGTCTACAATGTGGAAGACCCGGGTTCGATCCCTGGGTCGGGAAGATCCCCTGGAGAAGGAAATGGCAATCCACTCCAGTACTATTGCCTGGAAAATCCCATGGACAGAGGAGCCTGGTAGGCTACAGCCCATGGGGTCGCAAAGAGTCAGACACGACTGAGCGACTTTACCTTACCTGAAATAATTGATCAGCATATGACATTCTGAATTCCCCTCTGTCTGTTCTTTCCCTCGATTACCCTGTTCTTTGTATTTTTTAACCAGAGGTGAAATTTACATAACACAAACTTAACTGCTTTAAAGTGTAAATGTGTAATGTTGCTGCTGCTGCTGCTGCTGCTGCTAAGTCACTTCAGTCGTGTCTGATTCTGTGCGACCCCATAGATGGCAGCCTGCCAGGCTCCCCCGTCCTTGGGATTCTCCAGGCAAGAACACTAGAGTGGGTTGCCATTTCCTTTTGAGTAACCATTATCTCTGTCTAGTCCCAAATACCGTCTACCTCAAAAGGAAGCTCCGTATCTTTTAAGCTGTTGCTCCTTTTGCCCCTGGCCTCCTGTCTCTGGGTTTGCCAGTTTCGGATGTTTTGTATAAATGGAGCCGCATAATATGTGACCTTTTGCGTCAATGTCTTTGAGTTAGCGTAATATCTTACAGACTGGTCCACGTTGTGGTATGCACACTCCATTCCTTTTATGGATGAATTTTACTCCATCGTGTGTTTACACCACAATTTGTTTACCCATTCATCTTTTGATAGATATTTGGGCTATTTCCATTATTTGGCTGTTGTGAATAGTGTTATGAATATGTGTTCATACTAACACCGTATTTTAAGCTGAAGTAAAAAGGTAGCTGTCAACCACCGATTAATATCCACGTCACAGCCAAGATCCCCGAGCCTTCACAATATACCTGTTCCAACTCTTACTCTTTCATTACTTTATTCAACCATCACATCAGCCTCAGGAGGTGGGTATTATTTTGCCACTTTGAAAAATGTGGAAACATCTTGGAGCTATTCTGTGATTGAAACTACGTGTTCCAGAATGTGGATCTTCACCATTAGCATTTTCCGTGGTCCCATCCTGTACTTTCAACCGCCCACCTGCTCCCCAAACTCTCGGCCTGTTTGTCTCTGATTTGGAAATCACTTTGCCTTTCTTCTTCTCTATCTTCCTCTGAAAAACCACCCCTAGGTAAGTCATACACTTCTCCAGGGCTGGAATTCCTCTGCTTTTTCACCACTTGTCCCTCAGGTTTGTGGTTCTGAGCCTGGAGCTGATGGCCTGTCCTGGTTGCAAACATAGAATCTGTGATGGAAGGGAGCAGAGCAACTAAGGCTGTATGTTCCGTGTGTCACACTGAATGTATGACGTTAGCTCGCAGAAAAACAAGTCAGCTATGGCAACAGCAAAATGGGACTTGTTATTACCTAAGAAACGTAGGATACCTGCTGTTTACTTTTTAGGATTAAAATTAATACCTTTGCAACATGTGGACTTGTCACACTTATGTGGAATAAAAATGTTAACATTTGCCTTCTCTTTTTCTTCTTTCACTTTTTCCCTGTTTTCACCACTGTAGATCTTTGTCTGGGAGCAGAATCTTGAGCAGTTCCAAATGGACCTGTTTCGCTACCGCTGTTACCTAGCCAGCCTCCAAGGTGGGGAGCTGCCCAACCCTAAAAGGTTACTTGCCTTTGCAAGCCGACCAACCAAAGTGGCAATGGGCCGCCTTGGAATTTTTTCTGTGTCATCTTTTCATGCCCTGGTAAGTAGACGCTAATGTGTTTTTGATAAATATTCATCTTGACTATTAATCCTGAGCACGACTTGACAAGAGTCTCTGAAGTGGTTTTCCAGTTTTACTGTGTATCTTTCTGATACGTCCTCTCTCAGCCGTGGATACAAATCTTCATTTGACTCTCTTTTGACATTTGTTACTAAGCTGTTCTTGATGGGGCCTAAATTTTTGTGCAAAGAAAACATGAGAGGTATTACCTCAAGAGCTCTTCGCATGGGGTCCTGGTGGATAACTCATGTCATTTTTAGGTGGTGTCATGCTTTTAACCCCAGTATGTATTTTTTTCTGTTATTCTTGTGGATATGATAAGTGGAGAGCTTGTTCTCTCAAACATGAATGTGTTTCTCTCTCAGTTTTTCACATGAAGACACACACCACATATTGAGTAGATTTCTTTAAAAATCTTCCTTTTCACTTTTTCATCATAGTTTTGAAAGTGAAAGTGTTAGTCACTCAGTCATGTCTGACTCTTTTCGACCCCATGGACTCACCAGGCTCCTCTCTCCATGGAATTCTCCAGGCAAGAATACTGGAGTGGGTTGCCATGCCCTCCTCCAGGGGATCTTCCCAACCCAGGGATCCAACCCAGGTCTTCTACACTGCTGGCAGATTCTCTACTGCCTGAGCCACCAGGGAAGCCCCCATCATAGTTTTGCGTGACCATAAATACCTGATTCTTTTGTAGAAGGTCAAGACCTTTCTGTGTTTCTCAGCCCGACATAGGTCGTTGCTTGGGGAAGAGAATTTTCATCTGACCTCCAGAGCGGCAGATTGTGTAGTTGTATGTTTGCAATCTGTAATTTCATGTACTTGCTAAATTGCAAACAGCTTTATGTACTTTGGGTTCCTTTCTTCTCAAAAATTGCTATGCGAGCAACACGGTTTTTGCCTATCCAAATGAACACCCACTGAAAATGTACTGCACCTTAGCACATTCACTGTGAAACTGAATGTTAAGTCCCAGGTTCCAGAAACCGCCTTGGAGAAGCTTTCCTGTGGGGCTCTGGGCTCGCTGTGTCAGCTGCGCTCTTCAATTGATTCAGAGCTGTAATTCACTCAGAGGCGTTTGTGTTCTTTATAAATAGATTAGCATCATCATTCAGATAATTAGGGTAGATTTACATTTTTAAAGAAGTCTTAAACCAATTTCTGGAGTTATTAGAACTGGCATCCTGATTTGTTCTACTAATTACAGCTCAGCTCTTGGTCTCCTGGCTACCACCTCTCCATACAGCTATTAAGTCTTATTTTTTTAGTGGCACTGGGTCCAAGGGCTGTGATCAATTAATTTTGCAAACGGTCTTCAGTTTGTGGCTCTTGGTCTGTTTCTGTGAGACCTGGACCCTGCTTTGTAGCTTAACCAAATCTTAGTTTGCTTGTTCTGCAAAATAATTGCAAGAAAAATTCTTGTTTACCACACTGTGAGAATGTCATCAACTGAAGGAGCAGTCTTATTAAGGAAAGGGCTTCCGTGGTGGTTCAGACGCTAAAGAATCTGCCTGCATGTTGGAGACTTCGGTTCGATCCCTGTGTCAGGAAGATCCTCTGCTGTAGGAAATGGTTACCCACTCCAGTATTCCTGCCTGGAGAATTCCAAGGACAGAGGAGCCTGGAGAGTTACAGTCATGGGGTTGCAAAGACTGGGACGTGACTGAGCAACTAACTCTTGATTTCACTTTCTTATGTAGGAAATTTGATACCCATGATGGTGCATCAGTGTTATTACTGGGCTGGCCGAAAAGTTTGTTTGAGTTCTTATGGAAAAACCCTAATGAACTTTTCAACCAACCCAATACTAAATCCCAAGCCATCCAAATGGCTGTTTCCTTCTCCTGGGCTTGATAACCTTTGGAGAAAATAATCTTGCTGTCTACCTAAAACTTCTGTGTTTCTATTATTTTCTTCAAAGCCACTGAAGCTAACCTCTCCTGTGTGTGCTTAGTTGCTCAGCTGTCTCTGACTCTTTGCAGCTCCGTGGGCTATAGCCCGCCAGGCTCCTCTTGTCCTTGGAATTTTTCAGGCAAAAATGCTGGAGCAATTTGCCATTTCCTCCTCCAGGGGATCTTCCCACCTCAGGGTTCAAACCTGCACCTCTTGCATTGGTCAGGCAGATTCTTTACCACTAGCACCACCTGGGAAGTCCCTCTAAAATGAGATGATGAAATAAAAACCACTAAATTATCCTTCCATAATTTATCTCCAGACCTTCTAATCTCCTCTGTCTCGTTGTCTATGATTTGTGTGTGCTTTTCTTTTGATGGGCAGGCTTTTAGAATCTGACCAGCTGACAACGGGAGTGGAAGGGTTAGTGACTTTTAGCTCTATTCAGTCCATGATTTTAAAGGAGAATGTTTAATTCCATATGTGCCAGTCTCTGTTCCTTTTTTTTTTTTGCTAGCTATGTCTGTCTCATATATCTGGGTGTTTGTGTGTCATTGCAAACTTCTCTTTTCCATGAGGGGTTTCAGTGGACCAGTTAAGCAAGCCTGTTGGGTATCTGTTCCTATTTGTTTCTGTACGTTTTATAGAAGGTTCTGGGCAGGGAGTTTTTTACTGTCTCATTTATTGGATACTTACTTTTTTTCCTTCTCTCCTTGTCTTTTGACCCCAGAGAATGTTCTTTTCCCTTGGGGTTGAAACACTCTTCAATTTAGCCTTTGTCCAGACTTTTTTTTTTTTTTTTCTTTCTTTCAAGTGGGGAGCATGGGAGGAGGAGGTGTCAGGGCAACGGGGCTAGGGGAGGAGATTCGAGCACAATTTAAGTTCCATTGACCAGGACGACTTCGCATCATGCTCAGTGATTTTCAGTAATTAACTGAAGGGTCCCCACTGTACTCTTTGAAAGGTTATCATTGTTCTTGTTTGCACAGATGAACAGAATGATAGAGTAATCAGGTACGGGCCACAAAGAGAGGCATTGTGTGAGCAAAGATCATTGAGAAACTCTTGAGCTCTTGTCCAACAGTTCTTTTGCCAGCTTTTTTTTTTCCCCTTCCATCTAAATCTCTTTGCTCATTTTGAGTCATTATTGTCTTGGGAGTAGCAGTAACTTTCGCAGTTTAAGAGGTCCCCAACAGTTTAGAGTAGTTACTATCAGAACCTTAAATGAAACAGTCCATTTGTTAAACAGAATTAAACCAACTGGTCAGCTGGGAACTGAGCACATTTATGGTTATTTAGGTTTTTCTTCTGGACTCTGTTTGTCCAAAATTAGAAACTAGAGTTGCTGTTCACTTGTAACTGTGTTATGTAGGATCTCTGCTTCTGCTTTTTCTTGTTTGTTTGTTGTTTATTTATTCATTCAGCTAACAAATAAATGGGAGTGCCTGGCATACGTCCGTACTGTCCTCTGATTAGGGTTATAGCGGTAAACGAATCCAGAGTTCTTGTCCCATTGGAGCTTATATTCTTGTGGGAAAGATGGATAATAAGTAAGCAATCAGATAAACACAAGGGCTTCCCAGGTGTCTCGGTGGTAAAGGATCTGCCTGCAGTGCAGGAGACCCAAGAGTCGTGGGTTCCATCCCTGGGTCAGGAAGATCCTCCAGAGAAGGAAATGGCACCCCACCCTAGTTATTTTGGCCTGGGAAATTCCATGGACAGAGGAGCCTGGTGGGCTACAGTTTATGGGGTCACAAACGTTGGACATGCCTTAGCGACTAAACAGCAACACCAGATAAACACAAAAGTTCAGATATTGATGGGTGCTGTGATACACACAGACACCAGAGACACACACACACACACAGACACACACACACACAGACACACACACACACACACACACACACACACACACAGACTTGACCATTCATTTCTGCAGGTTCTGCATCTGGGGATTCAACCAACCATGGATTGGACATATTCAAAAAATAAATTCCAGAAAGTTCCAAAAAGCAAAACAAATTTACTCAACTATTTCCATAGCATTTACATTGTACTTACACCTGTTTACACAGAATATACATTATGTTAGGTATTATAAGTAAGTTAGTGACATTTAAAATACATAGGAGATGGTATGTAGGTTGTATGTAAGTACTATGCCATTGTATATAAGCTCTTGAGCATGGGAGGATTTTGGTTCCTTGGGGGTCCTAAAGAACCAGTTTCCCATGGATACTGGTGGACAGTTGTGTGTGTGTGTGTGTCCATGCATGTGTGTCTGCTTGTATATGTCCGTATATATATCTTTATAAATATGAGACCACGTGAACATTTTTTTCTCTAGAATTTTTACCTTTCATACCATTTATTCAGTGGTTCTAAGCCTCATGTTGTGACCATAAGCTTCACTGATTTTGACATAGTTATGTGAGCATCTTTGTATGTTAGCACATTATCACTTATTCCTTTTACAACTGTTGTTTACCTTTAGCTTAGAAAGCGATCAAATGGAGAAGAAGAAATGTTTGCATATTTAACATAAGAATGTGTCCTTTATGGTTGTGTGACTTTTGCTCCCCTAACGCCTTGAGTATATTTGTGGTAAGAGCTCTCTCTGGGGGAGTTTTCCCACCATTGTGTTGAGTGCCACATTTTTACCTGCCCCTGTCTAGGTTTGCTTATGTCTGAAGCTGAGAAAATGCAAGACCTTTCAAGCTCCCTCGTCTTTTTTTTCGTTTGGGACCAAAACTTTCCCCCTAATACCCTTGCAGAGAAGGTGTTTTGATTCTTGTTTCTGATGGACGTTGGGGTCTTTGCCAGTCTACTCACTGGGGCTTCCAGAGTGTTTACCCTGTCAATGCTGAAAACCTCAGGAAGGTGTGCCTTGTAGCTAGTGTACTCACTGCTGAGGGGGCCCCCGAGTGTTACCCAACATTGTTCATCCATGAGAAGGCGGCCAGTTGGCAGCCATCACATGGGGAGTTGCCCGTGTGGGCATCTGTGACAAGTAGGTTCTGAGATATTTACCTCCAGCAACAAAGAGTGGGTGGGGAAGTTTCATTTCAAGCCCAACTCGCTGTACCTCCTGGCACTCCCTTGTTTGAAAGGAGGACCCGTGGGTGGCCTCTTGAGACCTCCTGGCTTCTGCTGGGACTCTGCTCACCACCTGTGGGATAAAGTTCAAGCCTGAAGGATTGCCTGCAAAGAGCTCCTGCACCTACTGCTTGATGCAGGCGATCACAGTAGTGGATGTAGGTTTGGTGTGGCCCCTTTCTGAACATTTAAGTATTTGTCTGGGTTCCTGACGGGTAGCTCAAGTGTAAGGAGTCTGCCTGTAATGCAGGAGATGCAGGTTCAAGTCCCGGGTCAGGAAGATCCCCTTGGAGGAGAAGATGGCAAGCCACTCCAGTATTCTTGCTTGGAAAAACCCCACGAACAGAGGAGGCTGGTGGGCCACAGTGGGCTACAGTCCGTAGGGGTTGCAAAGAGTCAGACACAGCTGAATTACTGAGCATGCATGCTGGCACCTTGCAAACATCTCAATGGAGGTTAGCTTCTTTTTTTAAAAAAATAAAAACACGTTTTCCTCTCCAAAGTTAAAGTTTGTTTTAATAAAAAGATGAGTATCATATTTTAAGTGTAGATGACAGAATTGCCGAATGCTTTTAGTATGTTTCCATTTTTGTAAAAAGATGATATACATGTTTGCTTGGAAGTAAAGTCAGGAAGGATGTAACCAAATATTAACAGTGGTAGTTTTAATGTTTTGGGAAACATTTTTTTGCTCTCTTTTGCTGTGTAAAATATATCCTATAAAAATACGGAGGAAAATGTCTTCTAGCCTTTTCTATGCCTGTTTGAAATGAAATATTTTACAAAATCATGATTGAGGAAATACAACTCTTATTCCTCTTTCACCTAAACATAGGACATGAAGGTTATAACGTGGTTTCACCATCTTTCATGGACCTGGATCCCTTCCGTCTTATTCTGTAATCCTTGAAAATGCTTCCATCCAAATGTCCTGAACTAGCTAACGTGACATTTCTGGAAAGAGGGGAGTGAAGGATAATGGAAAACCCCCTCCTTTTGAGGATCCCTCCTGGAAATTATAAATAACTTTTCTACTTCCCTTTGACCAGAACTTCATCAGTATCGCACACCCTGCTATAAGGAAAATAAGTCCACTTGGGGCAGCCAGATGCTCAACTGTTTTTGAGATTTCTCTGACTAAGGCCAAGGAGTGATTAATATTGGGGGACAACCATCACTTGCTTAATGAGGAATGTAATTTTATGTAATTCTGAGAAAACAAAATAGAAGAGATGGGTAAATTTAGATTCAGTACAAAATCACAGGCCCCGAAATGTGCTGTTTTCACTGTTTTTGCTGACACTCGGTCACTATTTTTTGTTAGGGTATAGAAACAACTCTGTATCATTTAGAGAGAATCTCAAGAAACTATGGTTAATTTAGCTTGATGCTAGAGTTTGGGACTGTGACCAGAAGGATATCTGATTTCTTGGAAACCTGGTATACATTCTGTTACAGTTATTATGTATTTTTACTGAGCCGACTCATTGGAAAAGACCCTGGTGCTGGGAAAGATTGAGGGTGACAGAGGATGAGATAGTTGGATATCACCGACTCAATGGATGAAAGTCTGAGCAAAGTATGGAAGATAGTGAAGGACAGGGAAACCCAGTGTGCTGCAGTCCACAGGGTTGCAAAGAGTTAGACATGCCTGAGTAAGTGAAAAACAACAGCAACTGATTATTTCAGACAGTGATCGAGTTTGCCAAGCTTTCGGTTATAGTTTGAATCTAGAAAGGACTCTCACAGTTCCCGGATGTGTGAGTCATGGATGGAATGCTGTGGTTGGTGGGCTCAGTGTTGGCTGACATGAGACTCTTGGAGGGTGGGGCTTAGTGGGGACTTTGGGGAACAGGTCAGTGGTCCTGACTACCTCTTGTCGATGGCCCCTCTTGCCGTCCTCAGGTGGCCGCCCGCACGGGTGAAACTGGAGTCAGAAGACGTACTCAGGCCATGTCCCGATCCGCAAGCAAGAGAAGGAGCAGGTTTTCTTCTCTTTGGGGTCTGGATACTACCTCTAAAAAGAAGCAGGGACGCCCAAGCATCAATCAGGTGGGTTCCAGGGTGGATGAGAAGCAAGCGTAGGTTGCTTCCACGGACACGTCACTTGGGATGTGCATGCATGTGTGTGCTGTTCCTTGATTGATACCCAGTGTTACACCACTTCAGCTAGCTGAAGCAAAGAAGTTAGTCGTGCTAGGTGCTTTAAATAGATAATGTACACCCACAACGCTGAACTCTGCTATTAGTCTATCACCAAGCTCCCGTCCCCACCTGCATCCTTTCTAAGCCTTGCTTAATTACAGACGTACGGAAAGTGCACTTCTTCCTGAGTCTTCCGGAAAAAAGCAGGGCTTGATGATGAAGCCACGTGGGCACCTGACGGTCTTTTTATGCCTCCTCTGGCTTTGGATCAAAGGCCGCCTCCAGGGCAATCTGGTTATTTCTTCGCCCTTGACTGTTTGGGGTTGATGTTAAAATGGGTACCTACCAATATGAGGAACCAGGCGTCTGAGAGCGCCTACTCACCACCGTGACGTCCATCTCCCGAGGTGGCAGGGCTTGAAGGGGACCTGTCTCAGTGCATCCTGAGTGGTACCCCCTATGGTGCAGCATCAGTGGGTCTCTAATACCCAAATGCTCTGGCCTCATCACTTTGACTTTGACTATCAAAGACCACTTTCCTGCCAGAGTTACTTCTGGGGAACTCTCTTTCCATTGTCATTTCTTTTTGGCTTTGGAAAACAAGTTGCCCCAGAGCCGCTTTGATGATAGGCATGGAAAGAACATAGGAGAGGAGGAGAATATCCAGTCCGTGAGCTGCAGAGGCACTGTGCATTTTGAGGTCATGATTAGTATTGCCAGTTTGACCTGTTCACTCTGGGCCCTTATGCAAAGTGAGACAGGTCCATTGACTGACTCAGTAAAAAAAAGATCTTGTTGATTTGGCTAGTTCAGCCATGAGTTTACTTAGGAGTGACATTTAAAAGCGAAATCAGGCCTGAAGGCTGAGGTACTAAGTCCTCAGCTGCCTACCATGCTCATCGTTTCTTCCTGGGATGTAGAAACGATGAGCAGATGGGGAGAGCCTGAGCAGTCTTGCTGTTTGTTCTCCGGTCTTTGGGGAGAGAGGCGCGTCAAGTTGGCTGCCTGGGGTCTTGCTTCTGTGTAAATTCGAAGAATAAACTGGAGGAAAGTCAATATTTCAGCGGAAAAAGTCACACACAAGACTTGATGACTCTTGACTAAACGTGCAAAAAGGTGACCTTAGCAGTCAGCATTTCTCGCCTCGTTCTACGTGCATCTGTTGGCCTTACAGGTGACTCAGACCATCACTATAAATACCTGCCAGGAGTTGCAGTTGGCAACTCGAGTTGCATTTCTCTTCTGTTAAAAGCCTTATTTCAGGGACGTGGTCAAGACTCGGTGCTTCCACTGCAGAGGGCGTGGGTTTGATCCTTGATTTGGGAACAAAGATCCCACATGCCATACGAGCAGCTGATAAATAAATAAAATAATAAAATAAAATTAAAAAAATCTTAAAAAAAGGGGCTTTAGTTCATTCGTATGCTTCTCCTTTACAGGTGCCCACTTATGTTATAGTCCATTGCTGCTGAAATATATGCCTGAATTTAAACGAATCCAAAAGAAGTTTAGCTGGTTCTTTTAATCAAAGGATCATGTGGTGTTCTATAACCAATTCTTGTTACTCTCTCTTATTGTAAGAGTTTTAAAAAACCTCTTGGCCATAAGCATACCAACAGAAATTTACTTGTTAATTTAGGACTTGGAAACAGATAAAAATTGTATGTGTCTATGTATCTCACTTGCTTTGGAGCAAAACCTTTTTCTTAATTACATACTCTATACCAACAGTACACCATCAGTTGAGAGCCGGTATATAAAATTTCTCACCGTTGACGTATTCAGGTTTTGACCACCTCGTGGCATGGGTACCCTGATGTGGTTTTAGTCATATCTTTTTAAATTGGATTATAATTGCTGTGCGATGGTGTATTAGTATCTGCTGTGCAATGAAGTGACTCAGCTAGATACATATGGAGCTATATACATACGTATAGCTTTTGGACCTCCTTCCCATCCATCTCTCATCCCACCCATCTAGGTCATTACAGAGCACTGAACTGACCTCCCTGCGCTATACGCCAGCTTCCCACTAGCTATTTATTTTCACACATGGTACTGTACATAGGTCAAACCTCATCTCCCAATTCACAGTCATATCTTTAAGTTTGTAGAATTCATTAAATTTCCAAGGGTAGACAAGTTTCTATTTTTTACATAAGAAACTTTTCCATGGTGTTGCGGTAATATAATTCTAAATGTATGTCTCAGGTTTTGCGGATTTTTAAGTCTGTTATTGATGTATTTGTTTATTTTTAAATTCTTTGGCCACACCTCATGACATCTGGGACCTCAGATCTCAAACCAGGGATCAAACCCATGCCCCCTGCATTGGAAATGTGGAGTCTTAACCGCTAGGCCGTCAGGGAAGACCCCTTAGTTCTGAGGATTAAAACGTAAACTAATTATTATTGGTAAATATCTGATTAGATGTGTGGCACTGTAGTTGAAATTCTTCACTGTGAAAGAATCCGGTACATTGCATTTGTAAGCTAATTCATCTAAATTTATAGAAAAGAATCTAGCTCTAATAAGCCAATTTTAAAAAATCGTCCGAGAGTTGGGGAGTGATCCCGACAGAGGAATGGTTTTCATGGTCTGCTAGCCTGTAAATTGTTTTACCTACTTGAGAGTTTGATGTGAGAGCATGTGAAATTTGTGTAATGTTTTCTAATAGCCATGCCCATTTCCATCCCCTTCTCATGCTTCTTTTGCCCAAATTCCTTTTTAAGATGATACTTTTGTATATGCAGGTGTTCGGTGAGGGAACTGAGGCTGTAAAGAAATCTTTAGAGGGAATATTTGATGACACTGTTCCAGATGGCAAGGTAAAAATAAACACATGTTCCTTTTCTAAAAGTACCACAAATACCTCAACGTTACACAGTGCAGTGGTTTCTTGGGATCCTAAAATTAAGTAGACTCAGTATTAGAAACTGAAATGATCAGTCCTTTAAAATTATGTAACTGGTCAGAAGAGATGGAAAACTTCTTTACAGTAAGACATTCACCCGCTGACATCACATTTTCAGTAATTATCATTTGAATGTTTGTTTCCATCTAGAAGAAGGGAGGAAAGTGGGGTTCTGGGTAGCAGAATATTTTATGCCATTGTAAGTTCCTCTCGTAAACAACTTCCTTCTCAAGAGGTGAGTTTGTACTGGTCTCCCTGTCTACCCACACATGCTATTTTGCTTCAATTAATTTCAAAGTGCTATTCTAATGATATGTTCTTTTAAAAATAAAACGTGCATTTGCCTCCCAAGACAAGCATCCAGTTATAAATCTCCAGACTTGGTTTAACCTTGTGCTTGGATTTAAAAGGATCTTTCAAACTGCTCTGATTGAAAGCCCATAAAGAATATTGATTTTTTTTTCCCTTGGTTGCTATTTTCAGCCTCTAAATGAATGGACATCCCTCATTTGAAAGACCCTAATGGTGATACCAACAGGCTCTTTGTTGGGGGAAGGGGTGGGAGTTCTGATGTTGATAATGTGACCTTGGTATGATCCTTCCATTCCCTGACTCAGAATCAATATGACAGAGTTCAGCTTTCAGTTGCCATGCAACCAAACAGTGGCTTGTCCCATGTTCTAGATAGAGCCGAGCCTCTGAAATCAGGGTTCTGTTACTGCGGGGAGTGGGGAGAAGTGTGGTCACGGAGGGACCTTTTTCTCCCTTTGATGCCTAAACTACTCCTGGATTATGTCATTGTGGATATCAAGATAGCTGTCCTTGGAAATACGCATCAATAACCGCTGTCTCTTTCTGATGAAATCTCATGAAGTTAAATCACTGTCCTTACGTGCAATCCAAGCACAGTTTCTGTGTTCATGTATTCATGTCTGAAGTTAGGTAATTCATCTTGAATATCATAATTAGTGCACTTTTAATGTAGGGATATTTTCCCCAGGCACACAAATCCTGGAAACTGCAAAAATTGTTCCATTGGATTTCTGTCACTTTTTTCATTTTTCCTAGATACCCTTTTATTTTTACTTCTTGGCTGGAATGCCTGTACTCAAAGAGCAGTTTAGATGCAAAATTTGGGCTGATCTAGTGCTAAGAGCATTTCTTTAAGGTGGCACGTGGGGACGGAGTGGGAAGATTCCAATTACAATTAATGGGATTTGGGCAAGTTTATTGCATTTTGACAGTGCCTTCCCTGGGGTTCAATTTATCTGTGAAAGCCAAGCCATTCAAAGGCAGAGCTGAAATTGTCTTCTCCATTGAAGAATTTAGGTTAGTAGCCTTTACAGAAACATGTCCCCTATTCTGGGATCTGATCTTTTTACATACAGAAGGTGTTACGTTACCACCTCTCAGGCTTCCGTTCGGAAACTTGTTTCTTCTTATAATCTGCTCATGGCAGCACATTTTCAGTAATCTATGGGTACATATTTACCAATCCATGGATATAAACCAATATTCAAAGCTTTTTTCTTACCACCTGTTGAGCATCAGCATTATTTTTACCTTGCTAAAATCTAAAGAAATTGTTTCTTTGCTTACTCCAGAGAGACTAGATTCTTAATATTTCATCAACCTGTGGAGTGTTTTTTGCTTTAGCTGTTTAGCTGGCTTAGCTATAACCCAGCTGCTGAGTATGTAGGTAGGGCATGGCTCCTCCCACTCTTGGAAACTTGGTACTATTCCCCGATTCAGAGATGGACTGATGGCAACCACCTGAGAAAAGGCAGAAAGCTCCCCTTTGGAGTTCTCTGCACCTCATAAGGGAAATGTAGCTCTCTGTCCCTCCCAGAGCTGTGCCGGAGGTTAAATGTGAGCACAGAAATGATGCTGGTTGTCAATAGCTTGTGTTGGAACACCATCTTTAAGAATTTCCTTGGAGCCTCCTGGTTGCCTTTGAAACTTATAGCTCATCAGGGTACAGAGTCTTGCCAGAGGACTCTCAGCTCTAAATTTGTAGTGGAAGAAATCATAGCAAGAAAGCCAAACTGAATGGATGGTCCATTTCTTTCTTTCTTCCAAACTTTGATACCCACTCAGTCATGCAGTGCCCACCTGTGGATGCCATGGGTCAGGTGTGAGGTCTGCGTCTCACCTGAGACATCTCGCCCACCCCCAGAAAGCTCCTTTCTCCGTAATTTCTTCCTCTCTCTGAGAGTCCCCTCTATCCTTCACTCCTGCCACCACACTTCTGCCGCCGGGCCCTTTTCTTCAGAATAGATAATCCCTGTGTGCTCTCAAGGGGTCTGAGATCCCCAGAGACTGACTTGCTGCTCTGCTAACTTTGTTCCTTATCCTAGAGGGAGAAAGAAATGGTCTTGCCCGCTGTCCACCAGCACAATCCCGACTGTGACATTTGGGTCCACGAGTATTTCACCCCGTCCTGGTTCTGTCTACCGAACAATCAGCCAGCCCTGACAGTCGTCCGGCCTGGGGACACGGCCCGCGACACCCTGGAGCTAATCTGCAAGGTATGAGGCCACTTGGGGTTGTTTGCGTTCGAGGACTCCACGGACACTCAGCTGCGGGTGGCAGAGGAGGGTTCTTGAAAGAACACCTTCGTTTCATTCCAGAGTAGTGTTGGGTCCCCTTGTGATAATACGCTTAATGGATGGACATGAATTCTTCCACACTAGGAGGAGAGGGATTCTGTTAGTAGCTTCTTGCAACATGTGTTCTTGATAGATTTGCGCAAAGCCTATTACGTGCTCATTGCACAAGTTGTAGAGAGTTTAGGTAAAGAACAAAGCCGAAAATTAAGGCACCCTTGCTCACAAAATTCAGAAGTCACCTCGGTGAACATTTTGGTGTTTGTCCCTGCTTTCTGTTTGCCACAAGCACACACGTATGTATTCAGTGGCATCATATTATGTGCACAGAGCTTCCCAGGTGTCTCAGATGGTAAACAATCTGCCTGCAACGCGGAAACCCAGGTACAGTCGCTGGGTCAGGAAGATCCTCTGGGGGAGGGAATGGCTACCCTCTCCAGTATTCTTGCCTGGAGAATCCCATGGACAGAGGAGCCTGGCGGGCTACAGTCCATGAGGTTGCAAAGAGCTAGACATGACTGAGAGATCGACACAACACTCGGTTACGTGCACTATTTGTAACCTGCTCTTTGACAGT